>NW_015557181.1:1241533-1283388 GCF_001515605.1 Sinocyclocheilus anshuiensis | reverse complement strand
CTCTTTCTGTCGGCTGTAATTTAGGGGTGATGAGAGAGACCTCGCTTCAGTAGGACTGCTCAACTAAATCAGGGTCCGCAGGGACAGAGAGAGGTTATCATGATCCTCTGTGAGAAAGAGAGCTTATTCAATTACTGCTGCTCATTTCTCTCTCACACACACACACACACACACACACACACACACACACTGTACCAGCGTTATCTCGTCCTTTACAGAACAGAGCCATCAGCGAGCCTTTCATTATCAGCTAAGCTCGTTTGATCATGTCTGAGCGACCACGATGAAAATGATGTGAATGTCCAAGCACAGTCATTTTTAAACGAAAAGAGAAACACATCTAGCTAAGCGAAACATGCTTACTAAGTCAATTATCAAAAATTTTTATTGCTCATAGTTTGATACTGGATTTGAACAAACCCTAAACACTAAGTATTAAACTTCAGTGTGAACCTGCTACCTTAAATTGTGTGGACTGTTGTGGAGAGGTTCAATGTAAAAAGTAGTAACGTGCATGTTTTACCTGATTTAATCCATAAACATTATTTTTGTTTGTATATATAATGTATTCAGTATTTGTATAATCAATATATTTAGGTTGACTCGATGCTAAATAATATTTTTATTTGAATAAAACAAGTTAATTTAGATGTTAACATTTCTAGGTTACAATTTTTTTTCAGTGTAAAATAAATTAACTAAATAAATTGTTTAGCATTATTGCAAGAACCACTTCTTAGAAAATGCAAAAATTCTACAATTATTATAATTATCGTTAAAAATTTATTATTATTAATTATTCATCTTAAACTTTTCATACGCTACTATTCACAAGTCTGGGATTGGTATAATTTTTTTTAAATGTTTTTGGAAAAAAGTCTTTCATGCTCACAAATGCTGCATTCATTTGTTCAGACATACAGTAAAAACAGTAATAATGTTAAATATTATTTACATTTAAACTAGATGTTTTCTACTGTAATATATTTTAAAATGTAATTTATTCCTGTGATGCAAAGCTGAATTTTCAGCATCATTACGCCAGTCTTCAGTGTCACATGATCTTTCAGAAATCATACTAATATGCTCATTTGCAGCTCAAGAAACATTTCTTATGATTATCAATGTTAAATGTTAAATGTTGTGCTGCTTCATATTTTAGTGGAAAATGTGATGCATCTCATTTTTTCAGGATTCTTCGATGAATAGAATGGTCAAAAGAACAGTCAGCATTTATTCATAACAGATTTTTTTTTTTGTAACTATGTCTTTACTGCCACTTTTGATCAATTTAATGCATCTTTGCTGAATAAACATATTCATTTCTTTCACCATGCTGTAAAGGAAGGCAGAATGGTTTGATAGACAAAGGCACAAACAGCAGAAGAGAGCGACTGCTGCTATCACTGTGTTGCCGTTTGCTGAGAGCTAATCCTAAATTTACCTCTGATATAAATCAGGATCAGCCCACACAGCTGTAGTCATGGAGACTGACCTGCGGCTCCACAGCGATATAGAATATTCTCTCCAGATATAGAACTCTGTCACTCCAGAACAAACACACCTGAATATAGAATGAACACACTTAGCATGAGCAATCAATCTGCAGACAACAGAGGAACATGATTAATAACGTCTAACAGCTCCTGAAAGTTACTAATAGCAAACAAATAGAGTTGCTATGATAAATTTACATGTTTGGCTTGGAATAGCATGCACAATAAGACCAGGACTGTGCATTATTATTAAAGTAAATAGGGTAGATTTTGATTCTTGTTCAATTCAACAGTGGAATGCCGTATTTTCACACCTCTAGCCTCTTTGGTGGAATGTCTCTCAGCGGATCAGATCAGTATATCAGATGATTTATGTGCTGTGGGTAACCTGTCATTTAAACTGCATTTTATCCTCTGTCAGTAACTAAAGCATCTCGTACATCTTCACCTCGGTGTTTTGTTCCAGCCCCCTGATTTAAATGATTGGTCAATTAAAAGTGATTGGTCAATCACTTTTAATGGCGCATCAGTATTGGTTAGCCTATCTCTTTGAGCATCTCGGTTACACAATATATTCACAGAGCCTGCAAACACTGTACAGTACGTCCAGAATCTTTATTCATCTGATGACTATGTTGGAGATTTTATAGCTTATTGTGTATTTGAGTTTACTACAGTAAGGGTACGCGAACAGTCGAAGGCCAAATACAGTCAAATCTACAATAAGCTTGTACAAATGTCTAATCCAAATCTTACTCTACTCTAAAATACATAAACATAACATGTATAAATATAATATATATATATATATATACAAATTTTAATATTACTCAAAGATAACCCGAGTAAATACAAAATGCAGTTTTGAAATTATTTCATTTATTAAGGGAAAAAAGCTGTCCAAACCTGCCTGGCACTATGTTAAAAAGTAATTGCCCCCAAAATTTAACTGGTTGTGCCACCCTTTGAAGCAACAACTGCAATCAAGTGTTTGCCATAACTGGCAATGAGTCTTAGGGGGACTTGTTGGTGTTTTTGGGATCATTGTCCTGCTGCATAACCCAAGTACGCTTGAGCTTGAGGTCACAAACTGACGGCCGGACATTCTCCGTGCAGAATTCATGGTTCCATCAATTATGACAAGAGGACGAGAAATATATATATATTAGGGCTGTCAGTTTAACGCGTTAACTTAATTAGCAATTAAAAATTACACAATTAAAGTATTTTAAGCAGTTAATGCACTGGCCCCGCCCCCAGACCTTTACATCATCTTAAGTTTCATACAGTTGACTGTTGAAAAATATGATGCAGGGCAGTTATGCCCTAAAATTAAATATATTGGTGCAAAAAAATCCCCCGGTATGAGTTTTTATCTCATATTTATATCAGTATCACGAGAGCAGTATTACATGAGTGCTGATATCACAAGTTTAAATGCGATTTTACACAACAGTTAAGTAAATAAGAAATTGATTACTTTTAAAGCCACAGCAGAACTCCGAGCAACACAGAGGTGTTTAGTTTCTGAATGAATCCGTGTTTTGAACGAATCGTTTGAATCAATGATTCAAAGGCCCATTCATAAACACCCTGCGTTCCATTCGGAAGAGGGGGACCAAACAATTGTTTATTGAAGTGCCCTTCTTCGTCATCACGTTCCCACACGGAGGCGCCGTCAACATGCAAAGAATCTGTGCAAAGGATCATGGGAGCCTGAAGTGTCCATCAGTTGTACCCTTCGGCCCTGTCCCAAAAGGAATACTTCATGTGCACTTGTGGTCTTATGGACTTAAAATGGCTGCCGCATGCACGTGTCCGTTAAAGGGTTAGATCACCCAAAAATGAAAATTAGCTTGTGTTTTACTTACCCTCGAAGCATCCTAGGTGTATATGACTTTCTTCTTTCAGACGAATCCAGTCGGAATTATATAAAAAATTGTCCTGGCTATTCCGAGCTCTATCATTGCAGTCAGCGGGTGTTGCAGTTGAACAGTCCACAAGTCGTCAAATAAAGCTTGCGCATTCATAATAAAACATGCCGCAGATGGCTCCGGGGGATGAATAAAGGGCCCCTGTAGTGAATCCATGAGCTTTTGTAAGAAAAATATCCATATTTCAAATGTAATAAACACTTTTCTCCACTTTTTCAATTTACTTGGTGAAAAACTTTTTAAACAAAAAGTATATATGCTGTTACCTTAGAAGCTAACTAAAATAAAGTTAAACTATGTTTTTCTAAAAAAAAAAAAAACTGAAAAAATTAAAGCAATAAAAAACATTTAAAAAAATTATAATAAAAATGACACTACTAATACTTAAACTATATAAAATTACTAAAACAATGAAATTGAAATGAAAACTAAAACTATAAAAAAGCTAAAGTATACACACGTGTATATACATACATGTGTATATGTGTGTGACAAAGTAAATAAAATAAAGCCTAAGATATAAATATTGGATGAACAAATAAACTAAAAGTTTAAGTTTTAAGTTTAACTAAAATTGTTACTAAAAAACTAAAACTAAATCTAAAATACAAAAATACACAATATAAAAATACAAAAAATTATAATAAATATAAGCCTAATAAAAATGACATGCACATAACAAAACTACTAAAACGTTAATTAAAATAAAATTTGAAAAAGACTAATTTAAAATGTTAGCTAATTTTATATTAATTATACTGTGCATGTTTATGTGGTTTATGAGGACACAAATTTGTATGACATGGGTATGACATAGGTATTACAATGTGAAGGTGATTTATGAGGACACTCGGTGTCCCTTGATTAAAAAGACTTATAAATCAATCAGAATTATTATTATTTTTTTTTTAATCTAAAACAAGTTTTCTGTGAGGGGTTTATAAATACGGTTTGTATGGTGTAAAAACCATTACGCCTATGGAGAGTCCCTATAAACCATACATTCAACGTGTGTGTGTGTGTGTGTGTGTGTGTGTGTGAATACACACACACACACACACACACACATACATCTTAAAAGACTGCTTAATTTTTTATAAGTACTCCTGTGATGCTTTTAAATGCAGCCTACAGGTACAGAGAGCTAAAGTATCACTACTTCAAAATGTGATGTCCTTCACTGAAGCCTTTAATTATTGAGTTATGCAGAATAAAATTGAGATATTACAGAAAGACATGGCATGTTGACATGACCTTCCTTTCCGAGAATAAGAGCAATAATCACAGTCAACATGAAAAGATTTCAATAGAAAAACTCCCAGTCACCAAGTTCCCAGCTTCATTACGGTCACAAAAGCATCTGCTCTCAGGAAAATCTCAAAGATGACACAGCAGTGTTTATCAGTCCTGTGAAAGGTGGCCCCTCTCCAAAAGAAGGGGACGTCTTTGACGGCGGGGCTTCTGGGAAACGGTGCGCGCCTCCGTGTAATGAAGGACTCGCACCGTGAATGCCTCTGTTTTGCATGTGAATGATCAACTGTCAGGTTGCAATTGGTAAAAAGGTTAGCGCTGCCCGTCCTTGTCAAAAAACCCTGAGGCAGCCGTCTGACAGAATGAGCCAAGAACCGCTGCTCTTTTCGGCACCGATATCCGAACACACACGTGGGCCCGACGCGGCTCTTGTCATACAGCAGACCGTTATCTACCGGCATTCACTGTAGCTCTCTGTAAAGCTATTGTCTCTCAAAACCTCTGACATATCAGTGAATTACCGCTAACTCCTCTAAATATGCCCGCTCTCATGACTTATGCATGCCAACCGAAGCCTCTAATGCTCATAAATCTGAATGTTGTCAGGCTCGAGACGCACCGTGCATTTGATGTGCGCAACAGCGGTGGCGGCGAGGCTAATTTGTTTGCTACTGAAGGTCTGCGGATGGATTCTGAAAGTTCATTCGCGTGGTGTCCGTCCCAAAGTTTGCTTTGAGAGTGAATATCTGTCTGTGCGCGGCGACGGTCGCCGTGATTTTGCCAAGTAAGACATGTTCCTGGATCAACATCGTTTGTTGATCCTAGGTCAACATTACTGTCCAAAAATATAGACTAAACCCAATCCCTACCCCTAAACCTAAACCTACCCATAATTTATTCCTAAAATCAGTGTGAAATGATAGTTCATTTACAAGGGTGTAGAAGCACATAACCCTGATCGTAAGCCTAAAACAGATATTTTGCTGAAAAGTTATCCCTCAATTCTGATTGGTTAATTGGAATGTTGATCCAGGATCAACAAGGATGTTGATCCAGGAACATGTTGTATGAAATCATGGTCACCGCTCGGCGACACAGCTAGAATATGAAGTTTCAATTGAAATAGAGTCTGCTTTTAAAAGAAACAGCGTTTAAAATGCAAAGCGTCAAACTCAAAGACCATCATTGGGAGGAAAAGTCAGACGTAGCCTTCAGCCCCTGCTAATCAGAGAGAGAGAGAGATGAAGACGGAGGAACAGAAGGGAGAGAGAGAGACATCTGTGTCTTTGTTGCATTCATTTAAAAGGCCTGAAGAATTGATAGCGCGTGTGCAGATGCAGCACTTTGAATAAACAGACAATAAATGATTGCAGAGAAAGTTCAGTCTTGTAGGGTGTTTTCACACACGGGACCTCATTCATTAGACACCAGCAGAATTAGCGTGTAAATCATTTGTAAAACTATGATTTGCATAAAGTAATTTATGTGCAATTGGATTTACTCTGCTTGAGCTTCATGAACGAGGCCCTTCGAAGGTTTGTTCGAGGGCTCTCAGAGCAGTTATCATGGATTTTGGAGTAAATGTGAATCAAATAAACCATCTTGAGATACAGAGCGATTTTTGTTTGTAACATGCATTGTGAATGTAAAGCTTAAACGGTTTTGCTTTATCATCACTGCAGAACGCAATGTTATGTATAAGAGTAAAAGTTCAAACTTGTCCGACCCGGACTTTTTAGATTACTTTTTAGGTTCTGTTGGTCTCTGCCATGATGTGTTGTCGTACAGACAACACTCCTTCGCTAAAGCTATGTTGGTGTGATGTAAAGTGATCCACCCTTTTCGCAGAATTTACCTGCTCACCAAACTTACATACCCTCAGATTCAGAACAGAAGCTATTCTTCTTATTACAAGTCAGTGCACCATCAGATTGATCTGAAACTGATTTTACAAGGTTTAAAAAAACTTACAGTTGCTTTAAATTATTAATTTATTGAAACGTCAACTCAGGGGCTACTTTAAACAGTGTTATGTCTACCATTTCTCAACATTAACCGTGTTTTACGTTTTTCAGTGGAAAAAATAACGGTAAGGCTGAACTAAAATGGACCAAAACACCTGCTAACAACTAACAATACCTGTCAACTTCTAGCAATTCAACCACAGTCAGTGATGAAGTCAGTGTGAACATCCCTTTAGATGAGGATTTTCAATCAAACCCTTTATTTCTGGGCTCTGAATGAAATGAGTACATTTTTACATTTCCATTTGTCCCAATTTGAAAGTTACCAAGGTTTTAATCTCTACAAAGCGAGCTCTGTTCGGCCTCCTATCGACAGCGAACAGAAGAGCTGGATTCTCATCACGAATCAACACTTCACCATCGACTTTCTCCCATGAGCGACTGCTTCTAACTGCCAGAGTGGTTTTCCACGGTAAGCTGAAAATTACATCAGCATCTGCTGAAAATCTCATTGTTTCTGTTCACACTCGCCAATAACTTTCATTGTTATTAACCCGTCTGGACAATTCTCCGACACATTCTCACCCCTGCGGTCTCGGCCCGGCGGCTGAGCGATTCCCTCACATCTCGCTCCAGCAGCGAGGTGCTTTGACAGGTAATCAAGTGTAATTTCATGCACTGCATTATTGCAGCCAGGATGTAACAACTGTGGCCACTTCCTGTAGAGTGCGAGCAAGTGGCAAGCCGAGGATTAGCCCACTGCCGATGGAGAGAGAGAGGGAGAGAGAGAGAGATGGGGAAGGGCGAACAAAGGCATGTGAATTAGGAGAAGGAAACATGAGGTGAAATGGAATGAGAAGAAGCACTAGAGATGGTGTCAGACTAATCTTAGCCTCAGATGGCATGTCCGTGGACCATTCACAGACCCCCTGACATGTGCTGCTCTCAAAAACGCCAAGAGCTGACTAAAATTACCTGTTCCAATCAGGCCGGAAATATCCAAGTGACTGGACTTTGCAGAAATAGCGAGCCTGTGCCTACTCAGAAATTGCATTGTGAATAGGATATACTCATGGAAAAACTGAGCCGCCAGTTGGACAGCACTGGTGACCATTAGCCGAGAAAAATAGCACCGAGCAGATACTTGCATGCTACAATAAATAGTAGAGTGCAGAGGAAAATTATGTATATACTGTACAGTGGCGATCAAAATTAGAGAACAATCTATAAATACTTGATGTTTCTGAAATATTGTTAATCTTCATCACTCAGAACTTGAAGGAATATAAGCTGTAGGTCTACCACTGTTCTACTTACATGTTTGATAAAATATCCAAGACATTTCAACAAAAACCTTTATTTTGCGGAAAACACAGTGATCCAAATTAGAGAACTGTAACCACTGTAGCACGAAAGAAAACTCCAACTAAAAATTTGGAGGGTTCCAGCTTTCAGAAATGAGTAGTAAATGTAGAGGCCCTTGCTTTGAATACCTTCAGCACATCTGCAGCCACAGGACATCACTATTGTCTCACACTGCGCTGGTGTGATCTTGGTCCACTTTTTTTTCCAGTTTCTTCAACAGTTCGGTAACTGTAGTGAGATTCTTTAACCATAACTTTGTTGCCAAGGGTTTTACAGAGACTTTCAGTCGGGTTTATGTTCTTAGTTGAACTGCTTTACCTGTTTTGCAGTGTGACGGGGCTATTGTCCTGCATGAAAATTCCGGGCTGATTGGGAGATGATTGCAGGGAAGGTATTGCATGTTGCTGAATGAGGTTCTGATAAACATTTGTAGCTGTATAAGAGGCCCAACTCCTGCTGCAAAAAACATCCATCAAAAACCATGACACTTCCTTCTCCACACTTCTTTACGCACTTTGGGCTCAGTCTTTCCCCAGTTTAATGCTGAATAAAATGTTTCCCATCAGACCCAAATCAATTAAACTTGCTATCATCACTTAAGTGAACTTTGGACCAGTTCTCCTCTGTCTACACAACATACTTCTCAGTAAAGGTTAGTCTAGCCTTTTGATTCTATCTGCTGATGAGAGGTTTGGTCACTGTAGAGTGGGTTTTTAGTCCTAATTCTCTTAAACATCAAGACACTGTATGCCAAGATAAATCCTTACCCTGTTCAGCACTGAACTGGAGAGCAATCCCGGCTGCAGTGTTGAACCGATTCCCGATTGAGAGTCTCCACATTTATACTGTCCTCTCATGCATTTGTCTTTCGTAGATGACCAGTCTTTTTGGGCGTCTTGAATGAGTTAGTGACATTGTAAAGATGCAATATTCTAGAAATCACAGACTTGAATAGATCTACTACTCTTGCTATGGCTGCTATTGGCCTTCACCTGGACAACCTGTTGTCGGAGGGTTTCAGTCACTTTAGAACGGCTCACCATTTTTCAAAGTGAGTGAAAACTGTAAAGTTAGGCTGCCAGTTAAATAGTGTTTGTCAGCTAAATAAGGAAATTAGCATGAGGTGGCAGATTAACACCAATAACTGGAGGGTAACTGAAAATGTTCTCTAATTTTGTTCAATGTTCTTTTTCAAATGTCTCATTTAAGCTTTTACTTTGCTTAAGAATATATTTAACTTGTGAAATGTGCTTATAAATACAACTAAGCAGTGACCTCAAAATGTAGGAAATTGTAGGTTGTTCTAAAATTTTGATCTGCACTGTGTGTGTGTGTGTGTGTGTGTGTGTGTGTATTTTGTTTGACAAAAAAAAAGTTTTAAAAAAATTGCTTTGGTAAATCATAAGTATGACATGAAAATAGCTAAATTATTAGGACTTTTTATCTCATTATTTCATAATCATGAGTTTTCTCTATTTCCATCACATAAAAGAATCATAGTTTGGTAAATCATAATTATGACATAGTTAAAAGTTGAAATGTTCATGTCAGAATTATGACTTTTTTATCTCATGATTTCAACTTTTATGTAATAATTATGAGTTTTCTCTATTTCCACAACATAAGAAAAAAAATGATGTTTTGGTAAATTTTATGACCTAAAAGACAAAATTTAAACTTTTTAGGTTATAATTATGATTTACTAAAGCATGTTTTTTTTTTCTAATGTGGCACAAATAGGTTTCCATATCCTCATATCTGACCTCATTACTGACTTTCTTCTGCAAGACACAAAAGAAGATATAGAAGAAAAAAGTCATAGAGGTATGGACTTATAGTCAACTTACTCAGTCAAAAGTATAGTTAAGCAAGACTACTATCAAAGACTGAAGACCAAATGGAGAAAACGGGCAGATCCTAGCGAGAGTTCAAGAATCACGGAAACTCCAGCAGGTTGTGAGCTCTGAGGTCAGACCCAGCAGGTGTGTTCTGATTGGACGAGAGAGACAGCAGACTTCATTTAGAGCTGACCTCTGACACACACACTCACGGCTGTCAGTCAAAACACATCAGAGAACACACTGAGAGAACCTTACTCTTACTCTATAAGACCTTACTCTATATTACTATTTTTACTGTATTTTTATCAACAAAATACAATCTTTATGAGCATAAGAGACTTCTTTCAAAACTAAAAAAAAACCTTACAGATCTTTTGAACAGTAATGTACCATAAAATGTCTGCATTTATCATTGTTTTCCCCTATCAAAACATAACTATGACCTGTTTTATGGGTTGTGACCCACTAGTTGAGAAGTGCTCATATTGAACATAAACACACTCTTGCGTCTGTGGCTCAGGCTGGATTTGGTGTGGAGGGGAAAGCGATTGTGTCTTTGCTGTTTAGAGATGGAGTTTTTTGTCAGGGCTTCTGAAAGCAAACAAGAAAGGATTGCCCACAAAACACGACAAAAGGCAGCCAATGAAGCGCCAGGCTTTAAGAGCATCTCATCTCTCTTTCACTCTTACACTCTTTTCATTTCAGATAGTGGTATGCAATTCTTTTTTTCTCCGGGGTATTCATGGTATGTCTCATTTGTGAGTCTCCATGGCCACTGCGGAAGGATGGAGGGGTTTTATTAGACAGAAGCGGATGGTGACTCGGGGATGAACCCCTGAATGAACGTCTGTCTGCATTATAGGAGAAGAATCCAAGACAGTGAAACACGATACAGTGAATATCATTTCATTTCGGGGAACAAAGGGTGAATAAAAAAGGTGAATATAGTCTCTCTCAGCCTTAAAAGTAAAGGTTTTTTGGTTGTTCTCTAAGTTCAGCAGAGAACCAGTTTCAGTTGTGTGGACCGAAATTAATACTTTTTATATTAACAATATATTATTAATACTTTTATTCAGCAAGGATGCATTCAATTAATCAAAAGTGACAGTGAAGACATTTATAATGTTTATAAAGACAGAGTGAATCAAATAGAACCTTAAAAATAAAGGTGCTTCTGTTGATTATTAAGTTAGGCAAAGAACCTTTTTCTTATCAATAACTATTTTGGGGGCTGTACAGGTTCTTTAGCTGGTATATAGTTGAAAAAAGTATTTGAAAGAAAAATGTAAATAATTTTTATAGAAGACAAAATTATAAAAAAGAAATATAATGCTGCCTTGTTTCCTGCGATGGTGATTTCTGAGTAAATACATTATGCTGGATCAAAAAGTCAGGAAACCCATTTTGTAGCATATCCTACAGTATATGTAATTTCATGCAAATTATAGCAATGGACACTTGTCCACGGCGGAAAATTGCACTTAGAATGTAAAAACGCCATGCAACCCGAGTCTGGAGGAGAGAGCGTCTCAGTTTGCTGATGGCAAGAAAATAAACTATAACTCATATTCTCATATAAACCTCATCACCCTCACTCTCTTGGTACACTACCGTTCAAAAGTTTGGGTGAGTACGATTTTTTTGACAGAAATTAACACTTTTATTTGGCAACAATGCGTGACAGTAAAGCCTTTTTATAATGTTACAAAAGATTTATATTGTGAATACATGCTGTTCTTTTGAACTTTCTATTTTTCAAAGAAACCTGAAAAAAATGTTTCGACAAAACAAAAAAAAAAGTATCAGACCAACAGATTTCTACATAGATAAAATATATAATAAATAATAAGAAATGTAGAAATATAAGATAAATAATCAGAAATGTTTTTTTGAGCAGTAAATCTGCATATTAGAATGATTTCTGAAGGATCATGTGACACTGATGACTGGAGTAATGATGCTGAAAATTCAGCTTTGCATCACAGGAATACATTACATTTTATAACATATACAAATAGAAAACAGTTATTTAAAATTGTAATAATATTTCACAATTTTACTGTTTCTACTGTATTTTTGGTTGAATAAATGCAGTTTTGGTGAGCATAAGAGACTTCTTTCAAAAATATGAAATAATCTGACCAATCACAAACATTTAACTGGTAGTGTATGGCATGTTTTGTGCAATATGCATCTGAACTATCCATTGCTGAGTCAGCTGAGGCAAAAGTGACAGCAGGAGAGATTTGTAATGTCAAACTGTAAGTTCATAATCATGTTTACTGTTTTACAATAACCTCAGAAGCAGGTCAAACGCTCTCATCTTCTGCAGGCCGCACACATCTGCTTATCAGTTCACAGGCATGTTTTTGTTTTCCCTGCCTATTGATTGAGTTTCCCTCCATTTGAAGATTAAGACGCTGCGGAGAGAGAAAGAGAGGGTTATATGGGTTAATCAGAAATCCCTGACACCTGATGCAGCAAAGCTGTGTGCGTGTGGTGATCCCTCACTTGTTGTTCCATAACACAAGGCTTCAAGTGAGTGTTTAGGCCATCAGGGTGCAGAGGCCCCTCTCTCTCTCTCTCTGTGTGTGTGTGTGTGTGTGTGTGTGTGTGCGAGCTTCAGTCAGAGATTATTGTGCCCTCTCTAACAGGGTCAAACATCACACACAACACAAACACAGAGAACATCACAGTTCTGAACACACACGACCAAAATGAAGCAAACAATACATGCAAACAACATCATTTCTGCAACATTATGAGGAATTATCAAAACAAACAAAACCAGTCTGAAGAGCATCAAATGTGTGTTGTAATACCAGTGTAATACGAACCAAATATACCATACCAAATACCATGCTTTATTGGCCATGTATTAACATGGATGTTTGAGAATATATGTGGTTTCCTTCATTTTTTGATATGGTCCAATGGTAATATTGTGTTCTTTTGAACACACTTCAAATAATTATTTATCAAACTTGTATCAAGTTGTACAAAACTCCAAAGATTATTTATGAACATTTTAAAAAATTTTAAAAAAGTTTAAAAAAAATGTACTACCAATTTCTGAGAAAATTGTTTCTGTACCATTTTTTCAGTTTATTTCCGTTTTTACTAAATATATATATATATATATATATATTTTTAATTTAATGCATTACTTGCCATTTCTGTGTAATTATTTGTGAAATTTACTAGTAATTTCTGAGTGAAAATAGTTTCAATGTAAATTCTACACAATTTTTTCCAGTGCATATACAATGTTAATAAACTTTTGGACATGTATTTTGACAATACCATTTTTTTTTTCCATTTTGTTTTGCATATGATGCATTTTTTAACAAACCATGTTTTATTATTCTTATTATCTCTGCAGTGGCAGTATAATTTTATTTTTTACATTTGCAATGCTGAATGTCATGAGCGTATGAACTGATCAAAAATGCATTGTTTTTCAGTCTTTCCAGATCAGAGCACCTGATAAATGTATAATTATAAATGTAAATACTACAATAAGTAACAATTAGTACCATGGTATACTGTATTTTAAAGTATCATTGTATTAGCATCTCATATGGTCACTGAAGTGTGTCACAGTATTTTTCTAAAAGTCTTTGAACATCTAAACTTTTGGAAGAATAGTAATCCAGAAGTATTGTTTCTTTTTCCTGTCACACCATGGTATTACCATCTGGTCTCATTATGTAAGTGAACACAAACAACAAGCAACAAGCGCAACAACACTAAAAACATTTGTCTAAAAACTTTTCTTTGTCAGTATTGTGTTCAAATCACTAACATGTGAGCATTAGTGATGCTAATAACAGTGTTCCCTATCGATACTTCACTCATACTGCGTCTGTTTAAGACGCTTTGGGGAAAAACTCCTTTTTCTCCGATGACTGAAGCCTTTTAATAACACAGTGTAACTGCATGGTCATTGGTTCGTGCAGTGTATTAAAAACGAACCAAAGTTACACCGAGCGGCTTAATCTTCCTAGGCAGATCAAAGCAGAACGTTCACAGCTTCGCATTTGTGTGTGCGTCGCTGAGCCCCGCCTCCCTCGCTCTTGTGTTTCTCTCCTCCCAGTTACTCAGAGGAAGAAATGGCGAACTCGCGGGGATGAGCGATCAGGCATGAGTGATTTAATGCCGGCAAGTCCCCGAATGCATCACTCTCCACGCAGCTCTTTGATCCGCCAGTGTGTTTACACATGAGGATCGGCGCAAAACGCTGTCACCAATGATTCAATATCGCTGACAGCTTCGTATTTGAATGCGCCTCTCGCCTGGGCCACGCCCACGCTGAGGCTGCGCTCGCTGAGACAGATCGCTCTCACTATGAGAGTTCATGTCTCGCTCTGCTTTGCTCGCGGCTCATCTTCTTCAATGAAGGCGGCCCCTCCCCTCCCCTCGTCTGCCACGAGCGGATCTGAGAGAATGCGCGCAACACTTTTGATCTGCCTGAGTGTTTACACAAAGATAATCAGTACTCCTCTTCTAATGAGTGGTTTGATCTTTTTAGGCGGATTAAAAGGGAATGCTGTCACTAATGATTATTATCACTGACAGCTTCAAATTGGACGCGTCTGGGCCACGCAAACCGCTGAGGCAGCGCGCACGGGGGCTGACTACGTGGTATGAGAGCATTAAATCTAGCGAAGCATTTTTTGAAAGCATTTTCAAAAGAGAGCAAAATTCCTCTTCTAAGTGTGGGGTCCCCATACGGCGACCAGCCGCTCGAATTAATCCAACCCCTTGTCACGCGGGCTGAGGACTCACAGGCCATCCCGGGAGTGCCAGACTGGGTTTTGGGGATAATAAAACAAGGTTATTCACTTTGGCATGGTTCTCACCTTGGTTAGAGCAAAGACGCACATGTCCTGCGCTTCGAGGTGATGAATTTGCTGGCGATAGGAGCCGTAGAAGCGGTTTCCCTAGCTCAAAGCGAGTTAGGCTTCCGCAGCCGCTATTTTCCTTGTCCCCAAAAATGATGGCAATGGTCGCGCAGCCGCTATTTTCCTCGTCCTCAAAAAGGATGTCAATGGTGGCCCATCCTCGATCTCAGGCACCTGAACCAAGCCCTCATGAAACGGCTGTTCAGGATGATTACATTGAAACAGATCCTTTCACAAATGTGCCCAGGGGACTGGTTCTTTTCTCTGGATCTGAAAGATGCCTACTTTCACATCCAGATAGCCCCCCACTGCAGATGATTCTTGAGATTCGCCTTCGAGGGAGTGGCATATTAATACACGGTCCTTGCCTTTGGACTGTCCCTAGCTCCTCGCACTTTTACGAAGTACATGGATGCGGCTCTTTCCCCACTGAGACAGATGGGAATCCGCATTTTGAATTACCTCAATGACTGGCTCATCTTGGCTCAGTCGGAGGATGAGCTACTATTTCACAGATCCTTCCTCCTCAGCCACTTAGAATGCCTGGGACTCAGGGTCAATTTTGCCAAGAGCGCGCTGTCCCCCAGCCAACAGATCTCGTTCCTTGGAACAGTTCTCGACTCAGCCCAAATGAGGGTGGTAGTCGCGCCAGAATGTGCACTGGCTATTCAGCAGCTCGTGGCGTCAGCTGGGCCTGCTTCGCATGCGGCCCCTTCAGTGCTGGCTGAAACCGCGAGTTCCGTCACACGCCTGGCGTCTCGGACGCCTTCATGTCAAGGTGGACCGGGCCTGTGTAGCAGCTCTGGCCCCTTGGAAAGACTCGGTGGATGGAACAGGGAGTGCTTCAGGGAATGTTCTGCAGAAGGAAGGTGGTCTAGACAGACGCTTCCAACACGGGTGTGCTGGGCAGGTTGAACCAGGGAGCAGACATGCTATATCAGAGCAACATCCCCTCAGAAGAGTGGATGCTCCACCCACATACGGTTCAGAGAATCTGGGAGATCTTCGGCAAAGCAGAAGTCGACCTCTTCGCCTCAGAAGACAACTCTCACTGCCCAATTTACTTTTCGAAGGACAAGGATGTGTTGGCCCACGACTGGCCCAACCTCCTCCTTTACGCTTTCCCCCGCTCGCCCTGATCCCACAGGTAATCAGGCGAATCAAGGAGCAGAAACACAAGGTTCTGCTGGTGGGCCCACTCTGGAGGACAAAACACTGGTTCGCAGAGCTGTCTCAGCTGCTTATAGCAGCCCCGTGGCCCATTCCCCTGAGATGAGACCTCCTCTCTCAGGCGAATAGAACGATATGGCACCCCCAGCCCAAACTGTGGGTTCTGCACCTCTGGCCTCTCTATGGGAGCCTACGGACCTCCCTGAGAGTGTGCTAAACACAATATCTCAGGCTAGAGCACCATCTACAAGGCGACTCTATGCCCTTAAATGGTCTGTCATCTCCGCCTGGTGTATGGCCCGCGGCGCAGACCCAATCTCCTGCGACATATCTCTGATATTGTCCTTCCTGCAGGAGCTGTGGGATAAGGGTCGTTCCCCTTCCACGCTCAAGGTCTATGTGGCAGCCATAGCAACCTCACATGCTCCTATAGCTGGCCAGTCAGTGGGCAGGAACAACCTAGTTGTTCGCTTTTTGAAATGGTCAAGGAGGCTCAACCCACCTCACCCTGTCACCGTCCCTACATGTGACCTGCCCACGGAGTTGAGGGCTCTTAAGAGCCCTCCTTTCGAGCCGCTACAGTCCGTTGACCTTCGTCCCCTGACGCTTAAGACTGCTCTGCTACTAGCATTAGCATCGGTAAAGCGTATGGGAGATCTGCAGGCGCTATCAGTGAGCCCCACCTGCCTCGAATTCGGGCCTGACGACTCTAAGGTCGTCCTGAAACCAAGGCACGGTTATGTACCTAAAGTGCTCTCTACTCCATTTAGAGCACAGGTGATAACTCTATCGGCGCTTCCTCCTTCTGAGCAAGACCAAGAGTTGAACTTACTCTGTCCCGTCAGGGCCCTGAAAGTCTATGTTGAGCGTTCTGCCTCGTTCAGGCGGTCGGATCAGCTATTTGTATCAGCTTCGATGGCCGCACCAAGGGTTGTCCGGTTACGAAGCAGAGACTTTCCAAATGGATATTTGACGCTATTATGCTAGCATACTCTTCTTTGGGCCTTCAATACCCCATGGGAGTAAGAGCCCACTCAACTAGAGGCGTTGCCTCTTCCTGGGACTGGTCTAGTGGTGTGTCCATTGCAGAAAATTGTGTGGCGACCGGCTGGGCCTCGCCGTCCACATTTGCCTGATTCTATAGTCTGGACATCCCGGCCTTACAGGCGCGGGTCCTTTCTGCATAGCAAGGCACTCTGTCGTATGACAACCAGTGCTTGGCGTTTGCCTCCTTCATGTACGCTCTTGGCCCTCAGTGAGTTCTGAGGCTGTACTGAATTATTTCGGGAAGATGATACAAGGCTGGGCCAACCTCTCTGAGTTTAGCCCTACTGCCTTCCCTGCAAAATACTTGGTCCCTCTGGGCCCCCTTGGGTGCTTAAGGCAAGTTCAAGTATTAGTTGTTCCTCTAGCATAGAACGGCAGGATTGTACTGGTTCCCCAAAGCGTCTTAAACAGAAACAGTATGAGTGAAGTATCGATAGGGAACGTACTCGGTTACTAATGTAACCTCGGTTCCGAGATACGCAACGAGTACTGCATACTTTGCCATGCTATGTAGCTGCACGACTCAGTCATCGCTTCAGGTGAAGTAACCTGAGAATACTATGGCGATGTGCCGCTTATATAGCCAGATGACCCCGTCCATTCTGGTGGGCTTTGGCGGGCTTTATCGCATAGGCTCGTGCAGCTCTGCTGCCGAGCCATTGGTTAGTTTTTAATACACTGCACGAACCAATGGCCGTGCATTTACACTGTGTTATTAAAAGGCTTCAGTCATTGGAGAAAAAGGAGTTTTTCCCCAAAGGGTCTTAAACGGATGCAGTACTCGTTCCGTATCTCAGGGAACCGAGGTTACGTTAGTAACAGAGCACGTTATTTCACTTATACTATTGTAGTTTTTGTTTATTTTGAATTAGATTTTATTTTTATATTTTCTGTTTTCATTTTAAGTTTTAGCTGTAGTTTTTAATTAGTTTATTTAATTTTATGTATTTTAGCACTTAAGATTAAACTAAATAAAAATGAGAAATAAAATAAGTTGACATGTTATTTCAGTAACATTAATTTGTTTTATTTTAATGAATTTTTTTTACATTTTTTAGTTGTAGTTAACAATAACCCAGCTTATGACGTAGTGTAGTTTGAGTCTCACAGACTGACTCTTTTTCTCCAGCATGTTCACACTCACGGCTCTCCTGCTCCCTCAGATCAGCTGACTGGATTCAGTATGTGTTGTTTCTGACACAGGTGTGATGGGAATCAGCTCTTTGGTGTTTGTCTGAGTAAGAGTAAGAGAACAAGACGTCTGCAGGTGCATGTGTGTGTTAAATGTGCCACAGGAGGGTGAACACTGTGTGAAGGGAGAGGAAAGCAACGGAAGACAGCATGAAAACATACAGGAGACGCTCTGTTTCACAGTCTGCTGTATGCAGTATTTAGACAGTCACTCTCTCTGGACTCAAGAAACATCACTCTATTCTGAGAGAGAGAGAGAGAGAGAGAAAGAGATGCTTGTGATGTATCAAGCATTTCATATGTAAAACACTACAGGCGTGTGGCAGTATCACTCAAGACATTAACATATGCTCAGGTGAAGAGAAACCATTGTTTTTACAAGAGAAATAAAACATTCAGTCATTTATTCACAGTCATAAAAACTGTACTGAACCATTAATGCAGTTGATAATGATTAAATCTCACAAAATAGCGACACCTTATTCTAATGCCATTTTGATTATAATTACCATTCTATTACTTAATTCTCATTCTGATTTTAAATCCATTTCTTTATTCTGATTCTAAATACATAATTATGCTTGCAATTTTAATTCTAAACCCCTGAAACAAGATATTTAGCTATCTGACAACGATATTGTTTTACCAGACCAAAACATTCAGACAATAAAAAGGGTCATAAAAACTATAATGATAATTATGAAAACAACATAAACAGCACTATCATTGTTTACATTGTTAATTATTTGGGAACTACATCTTAATAACAGCATTGCTACATTGCTACTAAAATGCATAATCAAGCTTGAAAAAAAAAAGTGCTTATAATGTACTCACACTTTTAGGCTATCCAAGGTAGTTTGTTTCTACATTAGAACAGATTTGGAGAAATTTATCTTTACATCACTTGCACACCAATGGATCCTCTGCAGTGAATGGGTGCCGTCAGAATGAGAGTCCAAAACAGCTGATAAAAACATCACAATAATCCACAAATTGCACAATTGCTTCTAGCAAAAATATGAGTCCTCTATCCATAATATTGCTTTCTCCAGTGAAAAAGTTGTCTCGTCTGAATCAGGAGAGAAATATGCATAGATCAAGCCAAAAAAAAACAGATCAAGTCTTAAATAGTTCTAAACCAATATGTTGGTGGATTTTGATGTGAGAGAACAACAGGAGATGGATTTTTTAACTTGAGGAAGCGTTATTATGGATTATAGACTCATATTTTAATCAGAAGCAATGGTTTAAAGTTAAAATGCCTTGATGGATTTGTTTCTTACAAACACACAGCTTTTCACTTCACAGGATGTTAACTGATGGACTGGATTAGTGTGGATTTCTTATGGATGTGATGTTTTATCAGCTGTTTGGACTCTTATTCGGACTGCATTCTGGATGCACTGGTGAGCAAGTCATGTAACACTAAATTTCTCCAAATCTGTTCAATTTCAGGTGAACCAGTCCTTTCATGTTTCATTAGATCTACACTCTTCATCCAGACACGTATTGTGTGTTTTTGGTCAACGCTGGTCATCGTTTGCCTCTGCAATATTTGACTACTGTCACTGAGGATCTGAAAGTACCTTTACGCAGCATAAGACTCTTTGCAGCTCAGGAACCTGGACTAAACAAGGTCTAAAAAAAGCATTGTCCTCCTGTCATTCCTTCCAGCAGGAATCATTCTGATCTCTGGAAACTGGCTCTTGACTGTTGTGCTCCTTATACTACTGAGCCCTGAAACTGCCTGACAGAGAGACACAAATCACACCCAATATGACTCTGGACAGATGTGAAGATCCAGTGGCTGACAGAAAAAGTGAAACATAACTGCAAGACAGAGTTGGATGTCCTGAGTGTGTGTGTGTGTGTGTGTGTGTGTGTGTGTGTGTGTGTTTGCAATAACTCAGAAACAACAGAATCATGTAGAACAACAGGCCTGGAGCTGGAAAAACAAGTAACACTGTAAAATAATAATAATAATAATAAAAACTGCTGCAAATAAAACAAAGATTATTGAAGCATATTCCACCAAAAAAAAAAAAAAAAAACATAATACTAAAATAAATAAAGAAATAAAAAATACTGTTTCAGTTTTTCTACTTCAAAACTGTTTAATTCAATGTGTTACTTGCCATTTTTTGTAATTGTGAAATTTACCAGCAATTTCTAAGGAAAAACTGTTTCTACACCAATTTTATTCCAGTGTAATTATTATAAAAACAATAGCAACATCATCTTTTTATTCAATTACCATTCCATTTCTTAATTCTGATTCTAAATCTTATTTGATTTTTAGTTCTTAATTATGCTTACAATAATAATATCTCATGATTACATTGTTTTGTTGTTTTCCAAACACTCTTTTAATTTATGTGATGGGGTTAGTCAATCATAACAGAGGTAATATGCATATGTAAATGAGTGTGGCACTTCTATGCCAATGCCTGTTCAACGTAATGCTTAACGACAACAAATATGCCACATTATATAAGCTTTGTTACTTATTTCACAGCATTATTTACATAGAGAAGTATACAGTCCTGTTTAATTCCAGAAAAATCCTGCAAAAAAATGTACTAACATTATTGATTAACATTTAGAGGGGGAAAATCAAATGCTACAAAAGTGCAAAACATGGCACCTTTAAATGAGGAGATGCTAATGTTTGTGTCTGCTGAACTAGATATAAACAAAGAGCGCCTGTGCTGAGATTATGTATTAGTCATCCTTCTGTCTTCATGAAATTATCACAAGTTTGCATGTCCTGCCCTTCAGATGTTGTCTGTAGATTTATCAGTTATCTCTCCAGCATATGCACACATATTTCTTTGCCTTGGTTGATTCTGTTTATCATGCAGCGGGTGGCATGTGGAGGACCTTCAGAGCCGCAGACAGGTTCTCCTCTGGTGGATTTAATACGCTTCAAAGACAGACTCTCCCACTCACTGGACTAAACAGATTCCTACAAGAGATTCATTACAATAATACTCTCTGCTGGTGCCAATGAAAAACCTGTAACTGTAAGGATTTTGCTGACTCAGGATCTAAAGGGTCATGAAAAAAATTCTACATTTCCTTGATCATTTCTAATAAAAGAACTATGTAATATATACTGTATTACTGTTCAAAAGATTTTTTTTTATCTTTAAAATAAATTATTACTTTTATTCAGCAAAAATGCATTAAATCAACCACAAGTGGGGGTAAAGACATAATGTTCCAGAAGATTTCTGTTTCAAATAAATGTAGTTCTTTTGAAATTGTATAATCTTACAAAACTTTCTCATTAGTCCAAAAAAAAAAAAAAAAAAACTGAATGAAATTAAGCTGCAAACCGGCTTGTAATGTTACACGATCGCATAACTGCCCACATTAACCAGTAAATGTTATTACTCATTTCACATGCAAAGAAGTCCGCTGATTATAACAGAGGACATTTACATGAAAACAGCCTGTTTGTCAAAGTGGTTTTATCATGTTGCTATGCGGTTACTAACTGCAAGTCTAAAGGGATCAATGTAAAATAAAATGTTAAAAAACTGCATATGGAAGCCTGTTTCTGCCACAGAATAAAAAGTAACTGATTTTTTAAAATCTCACAATTCTCACTTTTTCCTTGCAATTATGAGTTTATTCCTCACAATTCTGTTTATATCTTACAAATTCTGACTTTTTTCTTGCAATTATTTATATCTAATAATTCTGTCTTTTCCCCTCAAAATTCGGACTTTTTTCTCACAATTCTGAGTTTATGATAATTATGACTTTTTCCTCACAATTCTGAGCTTATATCTCACAATTCTGAGTTTATAATAATTCTGAATTTTCCTCACAATTCTGAGTTTATATCTTATAATTCTGTATTTTTTTCTCACAATTCTGACTTTTTCCCCTTACAATTCTGAGTTTACATCTCACAATTCTGACTTTATAATAATTATGAATTTTTCCTCACAATTCTGAGTTTATATCTCACAATTTTGACTTTTTTCCTCACAATTTTGACTTTTTTCCCTTACAATTCTGATTTTTTTTCTCACAATTCTGAGTTTATATCTTATAATTCTGTTTTTTTCTCACAATTCTGACTTTTTTCCCTTACAATTCTGAGTTTACATCTCACAATTCTGACTTTATAATAATTATGAATTTTTCCTCACAATTCTGAGTTTATATATAATAATTCTGTCTTTTTTTCCTCACAATTCTGACTTTTTTTCTCACAATTCTGAGTTTATAATAATTCTGAATTTTTTCTCACAATTCTGAGTTTATGTTATAATTCTGACTTTTTCCCTCACAATTCTGTTTATATCTCACAATTCGGAAATTATTTTCTCACAATTTTTACTTTTGTCTTGCAATTCTCTTAATATAAAACATTTCTAACAATTCACAATTCTAAGAAGAAAAGCTGGAACTGTGAGACAAACTCGGAACTGCAAGAAAAAGTTAAAAAAAATCTGTGTTTATATCTTGCAATTCTAACTTTTTTCTCAGAACTGCGTGAAACAAAGTCTGAATTGTGAGATAAAATGTGCACTTTTTTGATGTTTTTTTTCATTCTATGATGGAAACAGGCTTCCATACACAACCAACCATTAAGTATGGTCTCACATCATCAAATTAAAAAAACAAAACAAAACAAAACAAAACTGAAAACACTCCTAGTGAATCCCACACAAGAAAAACCATGAGGAAACTACAGAACTGTTCTCAAGGTCACCCTGCAACCCCCTGCAGCCAGAGGACAGATAGCTCTCTCCAGTGTTCAAACTATACTGTGGACTTTGGGGGAGCCCACTTGTTTTTTTGGGGGGTGGCAGGGGGGTTCATGCGCTTGCGCGCGGGCTTACAAAGATACATAACAGCTACAAGTGTATGCACTACTTGCTTTATGCAAGCACTACATAGTCACTCTTTCCACTTGCTTGTTTGTGAAACACTCAGAAGTCATTTGAATGCCAAGTACTACATTCAAAACAGGACAAACTTTGTCTTTTTTCACTTATCTTTCAGCGTTTCTCTCTGAATAACAATGTAGGCCGGAGCAAGCCTGAGAGACGTGTGTTGCGCTACCGAAAGCCCTTTGGATTTGACCGCCTGGGATGAATATTCATGCTCGCTGCTTTCCTCCTACGCGCTTTCTCTTCTCCGTCGCTTTCTCTTTTCTTTATTTTTAGGTCAGAATCTTGTGGGAGGAGCTCGGAACAAAAACAGCCTCCATTAAGTCTGAACGATCATCCACAAACATACAAGGAGGTGCATTAGTGAGCAGACTCCAGACTTTGCCGTGTCAGCCCGTTTCTGTCCGGCGAGATGCCTGTCCGCTCTGAGCTATCGTCTGGGGTCTGATGAAAGTACACCAGTGGGCCTGGAAGAGGTTGGTTTGTTGGAGTGGACAGAACGCTGAGAGGGTTTGTGATCTCAGGTGTGCCTCAGCTTTGCAATGGTTGCAGTTTCCTTACGCCTCTGTTATAATTGAGCCCTATTCACTCCTGCTGAGGGAAGCGGCGGTCCGTTGGGTATAGAGCAGGTTATTTCTCAGTGTTTTCTTCACTGAGTTTTAATGTGATAGTTTTATGAGCGCCTCCGGTCGTGATGTAAACAGTTTCTGAATACACTCTTAAAAATAAAGGATCCAAAAGGGGGTCACAGCAATGCCACACACTTTTATAAACAAAGGTACTTTATTGGCATTGACGGTTCCATGAAGAACCTTTAACATCTATGGAAACTTTGCATTTCACAAAAGGTTTGTTATTGTGGAATTAAATTCTTTAGATTATTAAAATATTCTTCACACTAAAGAAAAAACATGGTGCAATGGAGTTTGTTACTGCAACGGTAATGCAAGATTGTTTGTTAAGCAGTATATACAATGCAATTTGCAATTTGTCTAAGCATTCACATCTGTGTTTATGTTTGAGTGTATAATATGCTTCTGACCTTATTTTGACACAGATATCCACGTCCACCTGCAAAACCAGCTTCAAACCAGCACAAACTAGCCAGGCGCAGGACTGTCTGAGGAAAAACAGTATTGATCTAAGATCCTAGACTCCTTCATCAAGACGAAAACTGATTCTAAATCAATACTCACCTCAGTCCAGCTTGAGACCTGATACAGCGAAGCGTTTGCATTTTCATTGCATTTAGCTTTCCATTACCGCTGAAGCAGTGACCTTTGACCTGTAATCTTACCGACATGCTGGGTTACAACCGAGAGGTCAGCAAAAAGTAAAGTTTGATTGAAATTTAAGTCATTATTCCCTGAAAAATGCCAAGTCATGTCAGGGTTGAATATGCTATCGTAAGACTTGAAATATAGTGCTGAATAAGAACAGACTGCTTTTATAGTGTTTTTCATTAACTATTCCTTCACTATATTCAATTCAAACAACTCATCTTACATGGTTAACTACTGAAATATACTTACAGGAGAGAATCAAGGAAACTGGCTGCTGAAAATCAAGAAAAGTCACTGTAATATTACTGCTGTACACCATTTAGTATTTTAACTTTCAATATCAGACATCATTACCTCTGATCGAGTCTCGAAACATTACAGTCACCGTTTACTCAATCCATACTGTCTTTAGTCCATTTCTTTGCTATTTAAGGTAGGATAGAGTGTGTTTAAAGTTTGACCTGAAGGTAATTGCTCAGCTGTGGCGATTTTCTGCCTCTATATTACTCCTGCTGATGTACTCCTGTACTGAATAGGATTTGTTTCAGCTCTTATGAAGCAGTCTAGGACGTTTCATAAGCTACTTATTAAACTGTAGCTCTAAACAAAAGGCCTAAAGAGACTCAATCCATCTTCTGCTTTAAATGACTCCAGCAGGCAAATTGCTCCTTCCATTAGATGCCTGTGGTAGCAGGCAGACTCCAGCTTTCTCTCATTCTTTCTTGGTTTTTCTATCACATCAATCTCCCATCGACCCGCATCCACCAGTAATTACAGAGGAAAGCAACGCTTGTGAATGCATGTGCTTTATTTGGGAGAAAATGTTCAAAGATGCTCTGCTTTACAACACAATGGAGATGAAAGCATCACAAAACAGGAGCAGAATAAATATTGATCTTTGACAAAATAGTATAATGATGGTTTTCAATCACAACATTCATCCTATTAGAGAAAAACTAAATATTGAACTGTCTTTAGGGAAAGTATATAAACAAAAGAGAAAGAACTGACAAATAAAAGCCGCCAACAATCTTACTGATAAAAGAAAGACTGTTAAAATCAACATGAAACTGAATTCACAATTGATTTTACTTCTATAATGTGATGTTTGGGGTTGGGACGATGTTTTTGAAAGAAGTCTCTTATGCTAATAAAGCTGCATTTCTTAGATCAAAAATACAGTAAAACAGTAATATTGTGAAATATTATTACAATTTAAAAGAACTGTTTTCTATTTGAATACATTTTAAAATGTAATTTGTTCCTGTGATGCAAAGCTGAATTTTCAGCCTCTTCAGTGTCACATGATCCTTGAGAAATCATTTGAATTCATTTGTATTATGATCAGTTGTGCTGCTTAATGCTGCATTTAAAAATGATTTGCCATTATTGCAGTAACTTATGACAATAATGTTTATCTGAAATAAATTACTTTAAGTATTACTAAGATTTTAGAAAAGTTGCATATAACAAGATGACAATTGAAAAGTAAAGTCGTTTAAAAATCTTTTGTTAATGTTAATTTTAAAGTTTATACAGGTCAGTTTATGCTTCCTATACACCCAGTGCCAGTAAACAAACAGACTAACAAACAAACAAACATATATAGTCTCTGAAAACAGGATAAAATCTCATAGAGGTGCAAAACCCAGTCAGATGTCTAAACGATTATTAGGGATGCACCGATATGAAAATTTTGGCCGATACCGTATCGGCCAAATTTTATTATCGGGCCAATACCGATAACAGAAAAAATGAGCATTTATCGGCCGATACCGATATGGTGGCCGATATATCGTGCATCCCTACTGATTATGTATGAGAATATGATCCAGTCACAAACTGGAAGTAAAACAATAGCTGCGATCCAACACGCACAAACAACAACAAAACAAATAAAATCAAATGGATGAAAACAAACCGGATGGAACGCGTCCAGAGCTCCTCGGCTCTATTACGCCGTGCGTTTACAGCTGCTCTTCTTGCAGATTTTAAATGAAGTCACGGGGGGCTGCTCAGAGATGTTCGCCCGCGTCCCGGCCAGCCCATCTGCACACTGAGCTCTGCTTAAATGAGGGATTAAATGAGGGGAAATCACTATCTCTACCTGCCATCCACCGCAGGTGAGCCGCGACACTTCTATAAGCTTCATTCTCCTCATAAACACAAACCTTTGGCTCCTTGACAGCCCCATTATTACACTCGCAACACACACACACTAAACAAACGTATCCCATAAATCCTGCTGAGGCTGACAAACCTGAAAGCTTTTCCAGGTGCTTAAACCTAAACACACACAGAGTTCAAAAGCGAGAATTTAAATAGAGAAACTTTATCCACAGAGAGAGAGAAAGCAGCGCTGCGGCTCACAGCGCGTCACATGACGCTTCAACTCCTGCAAGAAAATATCTCTCTGTGGGAGAGTGAAGTAAACATCCACGAAAGCCAGAGAGAGAAGCACTGCATTAAATCATTTTCTTAAATCACCTTTTTGTTTTGTTTTTCAGTAAAAACCTCTTTACAGCAATATACTGTAAAGTTTTTGTTTTCTTCTTTGCTTCTTTACTCAAGAAGCAAAATTGCATAGGATATTAAGACTTGTTTCCAGAGAATATATAGATATAGGCTAGTCTCTGAAAATAAATCTTATTTCTTGTTTTAAGCATAATACTAAGTGTTTAAGTGTTCTTTTAGCTCAAACAGTAGCGCATGGCACTAATAATGGAACGGTCATGGGTTCGATCCCCAGAAAATCAAATAGGCCTACAATGTAAGTCACATTGGAGAAAAGCGTCTAGTAAACGCATAAATGCAATGCATGTAAATAAATCAAATAAAATGTTGTAAGGTTATGCTTAAAACATGTAAGTAAAACAAGAAATGTTTTAAATATGCTTCTCAAATGTACTTTTATTGTTGTACACATGTCTAGATATATTTACTTTAAAAACAACACTAAAATACGGATTAGGAATATTTTAATGAGCTCTTTTATAAACCCTAGTAAGTACCCTAGTATGCAAGCCAGAGATAGCACAGCTGGTAAAAAATGTCTACCATTTAAAAGTTTGAGGTCTTTAAAATATATATTTTTAATGTCTTAAAGTCACTAAGGCTGCATTTATTTGATCAAAAGTACAGTAAAAACAGTAATATTGTGAAATATTATTGCAATTTAAAAGAACTGTTATGCATTCGAATATATGTTTAAATACAATTTATTCCTGCAATGCAAAGCTGAATTTTCAGCATAATTACTCCAGCCTTCAGCGTCACATGATCCTTCAGAAATCATTCTAATATGCCGATTTGGTGCAAAACAAAACAAGATAAAATAAAATAAGATAAAATTTATATTTATATATTTATTAGAACATAACATTGGTACATTGGCATCACTATTTGTGCATTAACTCTCATATAAATTCGCTAATGCAAATGCACAACACACTTGAGATTAATCCAATCAATCCATTGTTTTAAACCTGACACCAATCCGCTTTACTCAGTGTTAAAATCTGAACTCTTTTTCGCTGTTATGAGCTGATATAAATGGGAATGCTAACAGATCGCTTCCTCCAGGTATTATAGACCTGTCTTAATTAAAAGTAATCATAAAAAACACAGACGTCAGCTGCCTGTGTAGGCAGAAAGACAGCTCAGTGCGAGAGGAACCGAGAGAAGAAGAAAATAAGGGAAACAACCCACAAGGTAGAGCTGTGGAAAAAGTGTGAGAAAAAAAAACACAGAGTATGAACATGAGACAGTATGAGGAAAAAGAGGCAGTGACAGTCCAGATGGCAGTGTGTCCGAATGTCGTGGAGTGGCTGAGTTCTGCTCAATGACTGATAAGAGCTCAGAGAGCAGGACAGCAGCTCTGGCGGGGGACACAGTCTTTAAGGACACCAGCAGGAGATGGATGGACAGTAAACCACATTAAAAACACACTAACTCTCCTGTTCACTGACAGAGAGAGATGATGATGGATGGGTAACAGAGAATCAGTCTCGGGGCTTTCATTCGAGAGGCTTTCTCATACTTTCTCACATCTGCTGCTCATCCTTGACCGTTTTTCACCCGCTGAGCAGAATGAACTGACCCACGACTGCTTCAAGGCAAGTACTGAGAGAGTTAGTGAACGCTGGTTAGTCTGAGATGAACACTGATTATCACACACTCACTGAGAAGTGATTTTAAAAAAGAACAAAATACATTCTCACCAATGGATCCTCTGCAGTGAATGGGTGCCATCAGAATGAGAGTCCAAACAACTGATTAAAACATCACAATTATTTACAAGTAATCCACAATTTCTTACAAACATGCAACTTGTCGGTTCACAATACATTAATTGATAGACTGGAGTCGTGTGGATTACTTCTGGAGTATTGTGATGTTTTTATCAGCTGTTTTGGCTCTCATTCTGACGGCACCCATTCACTGCAGAGGATCCATTGGTGAGCAAGTGATGTAATGCTAAATATCTTCAAATCTGTTCTGATGAAGAAACAAACTCATCTACATCTTGGATGGCCTGGAGGTGAGTAAATAATATTAATTTTTTTGGCGAACCATTCCTTTAAATTAAATAAGAAACTGCAAAACATCTAATAATTTACCACATAAAATCTCACAGCAGTAATAAATTAATGCTTATACAGCTCTCTGGAATACTTGATTCTGATTAGTCAATTATAGTATGGCATGTTTTAAAAAAAAAATGACTCTAATCACTCCACACTCTTTCTTCTCACATAAACAAGTAATTTGAACTCAAATGAATATTTAATGTGCATTTATTTATTTATTTGGTAAGCTGCTGTGCAATAAGCAGAATAATGCACAGTCGTCTAGTCATGATTGCAAAATAAACACCCTCAGGATGAAGCACTACTTGCTGGGATTTAATTAGCCATAATGACCAGCTGACTGAACACTATCCCTTATATAAAATGAAGGGTAATAGTTCAAATGTCAAATATTGAGCATTTTTACCCTTGGAAAGGTACAATCAGTGTACTCTATAGGTCTCTAAATCAGGCACTCAGAACACAGTGCGATCAGAACTGAATCCCAGAGGTCAAACTAAACCTCCTGACTGCGTTTGCTCCAGTGGGAGAGACTCTGCTCTCCACTCTTTCCCTGGAGGATGTTTGCAGTTCAAAAAGGCATTAGGTTACAGAATCAACTTCTCCAGCCAATAAAAACGTCAAAGTAGAGCATGATTCACTGGGAGGAAGCAGACATCTCAAACGCCCACTTCCTTCACGGTATCTGCTACAGTTAGGGATAGGAATCATACAGAGTTTAACAATTCAAATGATTCCAGAATCCTCAACAATTCCTTTATCAGTTCTAATTTTGAACTGCATCTTGCATCAGCATCCTGATGTTAAGTAACATTACAGACTTCAACATAACAGAAACAATAATAAGAAACATTACAAATTTAAGATCCCTTCACATTTATTCAATATAGAAAAAACAAAAATATCATCCATCCATACATCACAGTAAAAAATAAAGTTTTTTTTTTTCTGTTTTCAACTGTTTTCAATGTTGGATCATAATAAAAATGTTTCTTGAACAGCAAATCAGCATAGTTGAATGATTTCTAAAGGATCTTGTGACACTGAAGACTGGAGTTTCGTTCTTTGCATCTAGGGAATAAGTTACATTTTATATATGCAAACAGATAACAGTTAGTTTAAATTTTAAAATATTTCACAATATTACTGTTTCCTACTGTATTTTAGCCTTGGTGAGAATAAGCCACTTCTTTCAAAAACATTTAAAAAATCTTGATCTTAAACTTTTCAATGGTAGTGTATGTCAATATCATCAACAAAAGAAATGAAACAGTACATAACCATTAATGGAAGCAAAACTTAAAACATAAAACTTACAACATAAATTTACCATTCATAGAATGATTGTTTAATATACAGTCACATGGAGCACATTTTTTGACCAATAAGATTTCACTGTGGGCGGAGCTACTGAGCACAATGTAATGAAGACAGAAACCAAGCAAAAGACAAAACGTCTTGTGATGGTCAGTGTGTTATTGCATCACGTCTGGTTAAGTCACACTGTTAGTGTCACTGATTAATAAGTGACATTTTATCATAACTTTCAAACTTGTACACAGCGACTGTATCAAAACAAATCAGAGAGGCAAAACTGTGAATCACACATTAAAAAAAAATTAATTACTCTCAATCAGAAAAGGATTTGTTTATATTAATCAGATTTAAGCACTGAGACAAAGAAAAACACTTACCGAGATAAATCAGTTTACAATTCACATTCCCAACAGGCGGATTAAATGAAAACGTCACACGTAGCTGTGTTTAGATATGATTTAAAAGACTTTTAAGAGCCTTTAAAGCTTTCAAGTGTGTGAGGAGTTTACATCTGCTGTGATCTCAGCGAGGGGAGAGTTATTAATGATGTATCTTATCTCGTATTATTCTAGAGGTGAAGCAACGGTCAGGAACGGAAATTGCAAGATACAAAAAGAATTACACTCTCCATTATCTGTAAAGCTTTAGGAAAAAAACTGCATAGAGAATGAGAGGGATTATCATATGTACGCACACAAGTCTTCCCATACATTATCTGCACTATCGAAGACCCCTCAAAAAATATAAAAATAATTTAATCACACACACAAATGAGCAGAAGTCAGTAGAACAAGCCAAATCGCCATGTAAGCTCTGAATTCTTAACGTTGATGTCATTCACAGTAGTAGAATTACCGAAAACCTTCTCCCATCACTTTTCCTCTCATTTCTCCTTTTGGTGCACAAAACTCAACTGCACTGTTTGTTCTGTACCTGAGTTTGGCTTTGGTTATGCCTTTGTATTCATGGTCTGGCCGAGCGTTCCTGATCCATAAAGGTGAAAAACAGACACACGGCGGTGTTGATGAGGGTGTGCATGGCCTCGTACAAGAGTTTCGGAGAGAACACGCTCCAGATGAAAAGGTGGTATCGGAGACTGGTGACCAGGACCACGTAAAACGCGGCTGGGATGGACCGCAGGAGCGCGAAGCAGTAGCTGCCATGACCAAGACCCATTACAGCCCTGAAAGAGAGAAAAAAAGACCAGAATAAAGATGTGCAGTGCGGTTATGGTCTGGACTGAGTCTATGATATGTGTCATTATAATAGACTGTAGTCATAAAACCATCAGATTTCATCGACTGTGGTTCATTCCTCGTTTAATGCTAATGGAAAAGCTATTACTTCCTTTACTAACCTTTGATTATGTGTTATGTTTCACGACAAACGTCTATGGTATATTCATTAAGACAAATGCCACCTGCCATGGTCTGATGGGGCAGCCATCAGCAGGTCTAGAAGCAATAATCGGGCATACTAAAAGATAATGGGACCTTAATGGATTTGAATAGACTGGATCAGTGTTTTGCATTTGACTGGCCTAGACTAGACTGGACAAGATTGGATGTCCTAAACCTATAAACTAGACTGAATCTAATAGACTAGAATGGGGTAGATTACATTGGAATTAAATTAATTGGACTGGACTAGAAGGGATTGAACTGGACTAGAAATAACAGGACTGGACTATCATGAACTGAAGTTGGCTAGGCTAGATTAAATGACCTCAACCTATAAACTGGACTGGATTTGATAGACTAGACTGGGATAGATTACTTTGGAATTAATTGGTTTGGACTAGAAGGGACTGAATTGGACTAGAAAGGGCAGGGCTGGATTAGCATGAACTGAAGTGGGGTAGGTTAGTTTAAATGACCTCAGCCTATGAACTGGACTGGCTTGCACTGAATTGGACCGAGCTGATAATAGACCTCAACCTATAAATTGTAGTTGATAACAGACTAGACTGGATTAGACAATTTAGAACTGAATTGTATTGGACTGGGTTGAAATGGACTAGAATGGGCAAGACTGAATTTACATGGACTGAAGTGTGTTAGGCTAGATTAGATGACCTCAAACTATAACCGAACTGACTACACTGGAGTGAACTGGACTGGAGATGGTTTTACTGGACTAGACTGACCTACATTGAACTGAATAACACTGGACTAGAATGGACTGAACCAGATTGAATTCGGCTAGACTGGGCAAGACCGGACTAGTATGGACTGAAGTGGGTTAGGCTAGATTAGATGGCCTCAATAAACTGGACTGGACTACATTTCACTGAACTGGACTGGAGTTGATTATACTGGATAGATTGACAGGGCTAGACTACACTGAACTGAATTAGACTGGACTAGAATGGACAGAACCGGACTGAATTAGACTATAATGGGCAGGAATGGACAGGACTGGACTAGTATTGACCGAAGTGGGTTAGGCTAGATATGATGGCTTCATCCTATAAACTGGGCTGGAGCTGTGACAGACTGGATTTGTTTAGATTACACTGGACTGAAATGGATTGGACTGGACTAGAATGGACTTAAGTGGGTTAATCCATTTAAATAGATTAAATGGCCTCATTCTCTCAAACTGGTCTGGACTGGAGTTGATTTTATTGGACTAGACCAGGGGTGCCCAAACTCGGTCCTGGAGGGCCGGTGTCCTGCAGAGTTTAGCGCCAACCCTAATTAAACACACCTGAAGCAGCTGATCAAGGTCTTACTAGGCATTCTAGAAACTTCACGGCAGGTGTGTTGAGGCAAGTTGGAGCTAAACTCTGCAGGACACCGGCCCTCCAGGACTGAGTTTGGGCACCCCTGGACTAGACTGACTGGGCTAGATTACACTGAACTGAATTAGACTGGACTAGAATTGACTGTACTGGACTATAATGGGTAGGAATGGACTAGTATGGACCGAAGTGGATTAGGCTAGATATGATGTCCTCAACCTATAAACTGGGCTGGAGCTGATGATAGACTGGATTGATTTAGATTACTTTGGACTGAAATGGATTGGACTGGACTAGAATGGACTGACGTGGGTTAGGCTAGATTAAATGGCCTCAATCTATAAACTGGACTGTCACTGGACTACATTTCACTGAACTGAACTGAAGCTGATTTTAATGGACTAGACTGACTGGGCTAGATTACACTGAACTGAATTAGACTGGACTAGAATGAACTGTACTGGACTATAATGGGTAGGAATGGACTAGTATGGACCGAAGTGGATTAGGCTAGATAAAATGGCCTCAACCTATAAACTGGACTTGAGCTGATGGCAGACTGGATTGGTTTGGACTACGTTGGACTGAAATGGATTAGACTAGACTATAATAGACTGAAATGGGTTAGGCTAGATTAAATGGCCTCAATCTATAAACTGGATTGGACTACATTTCACTGAACTAAACTTGATCTGATTTTACTGGACTAATTTGACTGAGCTCAACTATATTTAACTGAATTATGGTTGGGCTAGATTAGATGGTCTCAACCTATAAACTGGACTGATTTACACTACTTTGGACTGAACTGGTCTAGACTGGGCAGGACTGGACTAGATGGCCCCAACCTACAATAAAACAGCATTCTGTCATTTTAACTCTTGTTTTGAACAAATATTCAGTGTTTCAGCCTGAAGAACAAGTGTTACTCATATGATAGACACCAGAATCTGGTTCCTGGATTGCAGGCTGTTGTATCAGAAATCTTTTCTCTAGCCCCGGGCGAATCAATGTGCGAGCAGTCCGATCATCCTTTGACTTGCACTGTGAGAGTTTGGCTTCTCCAAGGAGCAAATGCACTCATTCCTCGTTCACATGAATTTGGATGTAGGGCAGGTTCTACAGCACCAAACAGAAAAAGCTCCACGATCTGCGAACATGAGTCAAAGACATTCAGGCACCAGCCTTGCATTAAAAATGGAAATTTATTGTTGTGGCGACATAAATATTGATAGCCCAATTCCCCAAAGTGGTAAACATAGTGCTTTCTGTCAATACTGATATGACAAGTGAAACATTAGGAGAAAATAATCAAGCATGCAGCTCCCATCTTTCACAAACAGCGAGCTGGATCAAGCCGGCTGAAGATGCTCCCCGGATGAGCGCGATGGCCTGGCGTGTTTTGTTGTGAGTTTAAACCCCTTCATTCTTCCACCCAAAGGGACTGCCACAGTCTGGCCTATAAAACCCCTCTCACAGGGAGAGAGAGAGAGACTCATTCTGGGAGATTTCCTCTCCGGCGTAATTATGCTCACAGATTTTATGTGACAGTGAAAGGGAACTAGACAAGGATAAGTGAGATAGCGGTGCAGGGTTCAACCTGGAAACTAATCAGTGAATTTAAATTACATTACAAGACAAACAAGCAAAAGCCAAAGACTGACAGGAGAAATCACTACCAAAACACATTTAAGGGGACAGTGATTTACTCACCCTCATGTGGTGCCAAACCTGATGGGACACAAAGCATATGGACTACATTTATGGTAATTTAATGTTGTTTCTTCTTTTGTGTTCTGGAGGAGAAAGTAAGTCATACAGGTTTGGAATGACATGAGAGTGAATAAATGATGACAATTTTCATTTCTGGGGTGAACTGTCCCTTTAAATTGGCTTGTTTTTGCTGTTACATGCTGTAACTGTAACATGCAAAAATCTTGAGCAATCTTGGTTAGTTTCTACTGCTTCTTCAAGTTTTACAAAATAGGAATGTGACAGAAAGGACAATATAGTTTACTAAGAGTAGACAGACTGAAAACACGATGCTCTCTGCTCTGTTGGACACACTATCAATCAATGCAAGACAACAACAGCAAACCACATTTAATACTGAATCAACCGAGGAACAACATATTGTTCAGTCCAGTTTTGACTGCTCCATCATTTTGACTGACAGTTCGCTTGTCTAAACAGACCGGCTGATTTCCAGACCTGCGGAGCTGCTCGTATTCACAGTGAATCTTCTGTAAACTGTACAGCCACATCACAGTCCCTGCTGCTGATTCCCGACAGCACTGCCTAAAATCATTTTCCAGCGTCTGTCACAAATATCTCTGCGAACAGAACGGTGGTCCTTCTCCGCCTCACGAGGAGTTTGCCGGCGGATGAAGGCATTTGCAATTCAAATCCACACCTCAGACACTCGGGTAGTAGATTGTTTGCAGGATTCAATATCTCTGAACACAAAGCACCTGTTGCCTCGGAGGAAATGAAATATCTCCTAACAAGCCTTCGTATTTCTCTCTCTCAAATGGATTGTGTAAATGCTCGGCTCAGATGGGGGACGGGTCAGCCGGGCCAGCTGGGATTCCAGAAAGCGGAGTATTGATCAAAGAGCATTTCCTGGATCTCTTGTGTGTGCTGTAGTGACACTGCTGACTGAGCATGCTGAATTATATATGTCAGACTGAACGTCTCACCACTTAAGACGGTCATTTATCAGGCTCTAGTTGGACAGCACTTTAGGGGAAATCTTTGAGCCTCACAGGGACAGGCTTTATAATGAGATAAATAAAGAGTGTGTGGTTCACACAGGCAGAGTTTGATACTCTGCATTTATGTGGGATTATGGGATATGCAGAGTGCATCTACCATGGTCATGTGAATTGCAAATGCCTTTTAAAGTCCAATTTGATTCCTGAATTTGAATTGAGGAAGTAAAATGGGATTCAGAAGTCTGAATGTGAATGGAAGCAAAATGAACCGAAATTCAAAGAAAATCATATAACTAATTTTTAACTAGAAAAGCAAAGTTTGAATAGCTTTGAAGTTTGAAAGTTTAGAACTCTTATAAATGGAATGATTGATCGATAGATACTGTAGATTAATTAACCTACAGTATGTGGATCAGCGTGGAAAAAGAGCTTTCTCAGAATCCATGTTCAATTTCTTTGAACTGCAATTCAGTATATTCCTATTTTTGTCATTCCAAATAAAATTCCAACTTCCATTAAAATTTCAGCTCATTAATTTGAACCAATTTGTTCTGATTTTTTTCCAGTTCTTTCATTTTGAATTTTGCCCTATCCTGACATCACTGACACAAATGCAGCTGTGTTCATATTGATTCCATGGTCTAAAGAGTGCAATTCGAACACTCCCAAACCATGCAAATAGTAAACAATGTATCATTCTCAGGCATATCTGAAAAACTGGCATTACAACTGCAAAGTGAAAAAAAGGTGGTGCAATACTAAAGTGCTGGTGTAAAAGCAAATAAATAATGCATGCATCTTGTGTTTTATGATAATCAGATACGAATTTCATCACAACTACACCAGTCTACGCACTAGAATTGTTTATAAATAATGAATATTAATATTTCATTTTCACATGATGAAAACAACAACTATCAAACCCCACCTAAGACTGCCGTGCCTTTAAAACTTTTACAGTATGTAAATGCCCTCTGTGTTTGCATGCAAAATGAGAAGCAACTCTAATAAAATGCAGTGGCACGCTTTAAAGTTGGGATCTTTCTGAAGGATCTGCAGCTGCTACACAAAGGCCACATACACACTGCAGCCTAATTTGGTTGTCAATTCATCTTTTAGTGCTTAATCCTGTTCAGTACACACAGTTCAGACAACTGTTAATTCTACAACCAAATTAACTCCCAAAAAATTCAGATAGTGACAACAGCATTCACAGAAAGTCTATACAGTGTGTACAGAACCGACCTGAACAACTAGTTGTTAATGATGTGTTTAAACTAGGGATGCACCGATACCACTTTTTCCAGTACTCGCCCAATACCGATACTTTTATTTTTGGTACTTGCTGATACCGAGTACCGATACCAATATTTTTATTGCATTTGTAAAATTTTTAAATATTGGGTACAGAAACCAAAAGAGTATGTATAATGTTAGTTGGTTAACTTCATTTATCAAATAGATACAGTCAAACCAAAATTTATTCAGACACCTTCAACGTTTCTCACATTATCACAGTTTATTCGCTATAGTTTAGAAAATGGTAATACAATATGACAAGAACTCAGAGTTAAACTGTGTCAGAACAAATTCAGCTTGATAATGTTAGATAACTTTGATAGAAAGGTATGTAATAGATTACAATCAACCAAAAATTAGACAGCTGTTAGTATGACGGTATTTACACAACTATGAATACTTAGTCAGGCAGCCCTTAGCCTCAATGACAGCATATAGTCTCCTGGGCATGCTGTCATCCAGCTTCATGCAAACCTCAACTTCAATGTTTTTTCCCAGACTCTGTCTGAATAATTTTTGGTCCCAAATTTGTACCAGTTTTACTGGTAGTCCACTGTATGAAGAATTTTTGGGTATGATCTGTCACAGTTTATTTTACTTTGCTATCCTCACTTACATAAATGAACTATAGTGTCCTGCATCCACTTGTAAAAAAATATCAAAAATTATACCTGGTCTCTGAATAATTTTTGATTTGACTGTACAGCTTGCGCACATCAGCTATACAGGCGTTAATACTGAATGTTTAACGTTATATTCATTGCATACATATACTTCGTAGTAGACATCCTTAACTCCATTCTGCTGTCTGTTGTTCTGTTGTCGGTGTTTCTTTGTCTGAATATAGCGCTCATCACATGCTGTGTGGTATCGGCGTTAGGTATCGGGGCATTTTAACGAGTACGAGTACGAGTACAGGAGCTCAGTATCGGGCCCGATACCGATACCAGTATCGGTATCGGTGCATCCCTAGTTTAAACGCATATCTGCATTGAGTATTTTCTGCATGTGGTGTAATAAAATCACAGAGTATGTTTTGACTTTGACTTAGTGTTGCCAGATCTTGCTAGAAAAAACAACAACAACAAAGAACAAGCCCATAATAAAATCAAAACCAAACGGTTTATCTTAGAAATAATCCACATGACTTACTTTATTAACTCCTTAAACTGGATCGCTTTATGAGTTAAGCCCAAACTACAAGCTCAAAGATGGTTGATAAGCATCGCTTATAATAAGTGGACATGGCAACCCCCGTGCAAAGCAGCTTTACAAAAATAAAAACACTACAAAACACTTAACTGCGGTTGTCACTCCTGAAAACTTTAGAGTGTGTACATGGCCTTAAACAAAACCAAGAGATTTGACACATCTTAAAAGAGATAATTAAAGACCTTCGTTCATCTTCGTAACACAAATTAAGATATTTTTGATAAAATCTGAGAACTCTCTGGCCCTCCGTGCAACTGCAATGTACCCAGGTCCAGAAACGTAGCAAGGACATCGGTAAAATAGTCCATGTGGTATCAGTAGTTCAACCATAATTTTACGAAGCTACAAGAATATTTTTTGTGTGCAAAGAAAACAATAATAACAATTTATTCAACAATTCTTCTCCCTGAGTTACCATTGCTTACGTTCAGCATGCGCACGCGCGCTTTCGCCGAACGTAATCAGCGTTGTTTATGTTCAGTAGACAGCATGCGCATGCTGAACGTAAACAACGCTGATTACGTTCAGCATGCGCACGCGATTTCGCCGAACATAATCAGCGTTGTTTATGTTCAGTAGACAGCGTGCGCATGCTCAACGTAAACAACGCTGATTACGTTATGGGGTACTCTCCAAAATGGTGGAAGATGGTAACTTGGGTAGAAGAATTGGTGAATAAATGATGTTATTATTGTTTTCTTTGTGCACAAAAAGTATTCTCGTAGCTTTGTAAAATTACGGTTGAACCACTAATGTCACATGGACTATTTTACCAATATCCTTGCAACGTTTCTGGACCTGGGAACATTGCAGTTGCAATGCTGTCTATGGAGGGTCAGAGAGCTCTCAGATTTAATCAAAAATATCTTAATTTGTGTTCCGAAGAAGAACGACGGTTTTACGGGTTTGGAACGACATGAGGGTGAGTAATTAATGACAGAATTTTTTTAATTTTTGGGTGAACTAACCCTTTAAGTTCTTCAGCTGTTTAGTAATAACAGTATCTATCCTACAGTACTTGTTCCTTATTACCTCATCATGACTGGATGGAAAATGTTTCTGAACACCTCAGTGTGCATGTGGGTGGTCTTACATGTCTGATCTCAGAACGCTTTTGCAGAGTGCGGAGGAAGTCTTGAGTGCTGAACGTTACAGTATGTTTTGATGGCACATTGAACTCTTTTAGCTCAAAAGACCAAGGAAAATTTGATTCCTCCTGGAATGACCTCTTAAAGAATAATTTCTGTGTGTAAAAATCGAGAGGCCAGTACAGTCTGTGTGAGTGTGTGTATGTGTGTATGTGTGTGTGTGTGCGCGTGCGTATCTTGGACGAAGTCTGATTGTCTCGGCATGATTTCCATTATTCATTGTTCTGTGAGTGGCTCTAATTGTACCATCATTACCAGCTCGAGCTCTAATAACTGCCCCCGATTCCTCATTCGCTCTGACAGATCACTTCAAGCGCCATTAAAACAATTATCTTAAGAAGACTAGCACTGATTAATATTCCCATAATGCTCTGTAATTACACATCACTGATATGTGGATGTGCCCGGAATCTTTGAAAACAGTCTTTTTTGTCTTTCTTCTATTTTAAAGTGATACAAACGTTGAGATTTTTTTTTGAAAATATGCAGCACAAATTTCTAAAGCTAAAGAAAATGAAAGAAGAGGTTTGCTATGAGAAAAAAAGATTACAGACATCCCTATTACAGTGAACTACAGAAGCGCTGTTATTGCCCTATAACTCATGAGTCATTTCAAGCTTTTTTACTGCACTGCAGTATTTTTAATAAAAAAGTGTCACATCGGAAGGTTGTTGAAGCATTATTGCATAAAGCTCTGTATAATGGGGCCATTGTTGAGTAAAACACAATGTTCTTTGCCAAACTTTGTAGAAAAACTCTAACTATGGCAATACAAATGTTCCCAAAAAGCTACAAAAATATACAGATATTTTAGTATAATTGAGATGCTATTATAGTTTTTATTAATATTTTGATTTTTTTAAATGTTACTAATTTAATTACATTTTTCATTTTCATTTTAAAGTTTCAGTCTTTGTGATTATTAGAAGTTTTTTTTATTTATTCATTTATTTTAAATGTCTATTACAGATTTTAATTTCAGTTTTAGCTATTTTAGTACTTCAAATTAAACAATGAAAATTAGATAAAATAAGTTCAATATAAATATAAAATAAGTTTTTTTCTTAAATATTGTATTTCAGTTCAGCTTTTTTAATGATGTTAGATGTAGTCAACAATAATAACCCTGGTCATAAACATGAAATATACTGTATACGATAACCTATTAGGACTCATCCAATCAGAATTTAGAGTCAAAACTATAAGTTTACATTCATATACAGTACATATAGAAGTCTTAAAGGTACAACAGGAAAGGCCTGTTTAATTCTAAAGGTCAGTAACAAGTCAGACAATGGACATAAACTACATCGAAAGAAAAATTGGTGTAGGATTTACTCTTAAAAAAAATTTCACTCAGTAATTAATACAAATAATTACAAAGAAACGGCAAGCAACACCTTGAACTGAATGTGAAATTTACAAGTAGAAAGACTGAAATAATATTTTCTTTTATACAACAGTTCTTTCATGTCCTCGAATCTGATTGGCTGAGAGGAGTGCAATATTCTATTCATAACAGAACTCCAACCGTTTCACCATTTTTGCAATCTCTGCTTGCAGTATTCCTCATAGCGAGTGTCATGGTGAATGCCCAAATCCACTGTCATTTTATAAATAATACTGTTTTTACACAGAATGTAGTTTTAAGAGTTTTTTTAGCCGAGAATTAGGACTGGGCGATATGGCCAAAAATTATCACGATAATTTCTTTCTTTCAGGTTTAAAGGGATAGTTCACCCAAAAATGAAAATTACTCCATGATTTACTCACCCTCAAGCCATCCTAGGTGTATATGACATTCTTCCTTCAGACGAATACAATCGGAGTTATATTAAAAAAACATCCTGGCTCTTCCAAGCTTTATAATGGGAGTGGATGGTAGCCCAAAATTTGAAGTCCAAAAAATTGTACCAATCCATTATAAAAGAAGTCCACACGGCTCCGGGGGGTTACACAGCTCCGGGGGGTTAATAAAGGCCTTCTGAAGCGAAGTAATGCGTTTGTGTAAGAAAAATATCCATATTTACAACTTTATAAACCTTAATCTCTAACTTCCGCTAACTGTCATACACGCATTCACGAGAGAGTGCCGTCCAGTGGATGACGTAGCACGTAGGCAAACCTGGTGACGAACGCGGAAGTGACGAACGTGGAGCACAGAGGAGAGAGCAAAACAAAACACCGGTCATGAATTAGTAGTACAACACGAGGATTTGTAAAGAAAAATGTCGGAGGATTTCAATATAAGCCAAGAGGACACTGGTTTTCCTTTGCAGTAAACAAAACTTGTTTCTCGCAAGACTAGCATATTCTCACCGGAGTTTACGCTACACCTACGTCATCCTCTGGACGGCACTCTCTCATGAACGCACGTACGACAGTTAGCGGAAGTTAGAGATTAAGGTTTATAAAGTTGTAAATATGGATATTTTTCTTACACAAATGCATCGCGTCGCTTCAGAATGCCTTTA
>NW_015557181.1:1194004-1239737 GCF_001515605.1 Sinocyclocheilus anshuiensis | reverse complement strand
GAGATTAAGGTTTATAAAGTTGTAAATATGGATATTTTTCTTACACAAATGCATCGCGTCGCTTCAGAATGCCTTTACTAAACCCCGGAGCCGTGTGGACTTCTTTTATAATTTTATAAAAGATTTTATAAAAAATTTTGGGCTACCATCCACTCCCATTATAAAGACTGGAAGAGCCAGGATGTTTTTTAAAGGGGTCATATGATGCGATTGTCGGAAGGAGGGACTTTGTAAAAAACGAAGCGTTTGAGAGAGGCGGGGCATAGAGGACCTACAATAATGTACAGTATTTGAAAAATAATGTGTTTTTTGAACATTAAAGCATGTCAACATATTCTGTTACACCAAATACACAAAATAATGATCTTTAAAAAAGCATCATATGACCCCTTTAATATAACTCCGATTGTATTCGTCTGAAAGAAGAAAGTCATATACATCTTGGATGGCTTGAGGGTAAGTAAATCATGGGGTAATTTTCATTTTTGGGTGAACTAACCCTTTAAAGCCAGATTTTAGCTCCAAAGTGAAAATTGTTCCTTAATTTTCCTTAAAATAAATATCTTAAAAATATATATTTATTTCTTAGTTTCTGCATGTTCTAATGAGTGATTTCAAATCAAGAAACAGGTTTGTGTTGAATCCGTGCATCATTCGTTCATTCGTTTTTTGATTTAATATTAAAAGTAGAAAAATGAAAAAAAAAAAAGGCTCCTTTTTCGTTTTTTTTTTTCTTTTCCGTTTTTCGTTCACGGATAGAAAAATGATTAAACAGCTTGAATATTCGATTTCTACATTTAGGCGGGAATTAAACACCCCTTTCTGCTGATTGGTTAGCTGAAGATCAAACAAACAGACTAATGAATAGCTTGGGCAGAGCCAAGATAGGGCTTTCTTCTGTGGAGATATAAATTCTATTCTTTGCATCAGCTGGGCATGGCAGGGTATGATATGACGGCTGTCATAGCCTACCCTGCTCGCCTAGTAAGTCTGTCTAAGTAATTAATTAATTAATTTGTTTCAAAATAAATATTTTAAACACTAAGACAAAAAGGAGGAATAATAAATTGGCTTGGGTATACAGTATATAAGCCTACAACGTACATGCAAGAACTGTCATTCTGACTGACAACCGGACAACAATAGATATTAAATAGCCTACTCTTACAGTTTTATAATGTAGTATTGTGTTTTATTACAATTTATTTTAATTGATATCTCAAAAGGATATGCGCTCGCACACAGGACTGCAATGCAAGATTTTCATAAAATGTAAAAACTTGGTTTCTTTCTCACCACAGTATACCTTCAGAATGCTTGGAATATACGCCACAAGATGCATAGGATTATTTTACGACAGATATGAATCCGCTTCAAAAAAAAAACAAAAAAACAACTAAAGTCACCATTCTCTGCCATTAAATTAGCAAGTGCGAGCAGGACATTTTTTTGTGTGTGTTCACACAGTTCCAATAAATTGCGATGGGTTAAATAAACTCAATAAGCAGACAGACGTGACTACAGTCAAGTGCAGACCAGTATTGAAGTGCACAGAAAATAAGCAGCAGTCATCATTAAAGCAGTTTAAATATGCAGTTTAAATTAATATTGAGTACTGATTGATCGAGGGGAAATAACTTAATACTCTGTCATTTATAGTTGTATGGTAAAATGTATATTTTTATGTGTACCGTTACGTTCAAAATAACTACAAAAAGTCATGCCTTTGAAAAATAAAGAGAACAACAGAATGCGCTGCTTTAGCGCTTCTCTGTCTCCTTGAGCATCTTTCGGCGCATGCCACAAACATGAACCACAGGGAATACTTGTCTTTTAAAAGGCTTAATTTAGATTATTTGACGTTAAAGGCATCATATAAGTAATTTTGGAATAAATCACAGTAAGTATAATGATAAAAAAGCGACTTTACAGTCTGTAAAATACGGTAGGCTATAGCAAATTATTTTGCGGACCCCCTATCACTTTAAGAACTGCTGGTCTCCACAGAAGAAAGCCCTGTCTAGGCTCTGCCCCGGTACGAGTTGTGTCGAGCTATTCATTAGTCTGTTTGTTTGATGAAAAAAGATGAAATGTAGTTGCAATAAATGTGTTAAGAATCCGTACAACTGCAGCACCAGAGGACTATTCTGCTGTGTGAAACTGTGGAAGAACTGATGACGGCACGGTTTGATCTTCGGCTAAAACAGTCTGTTTTGTAAACTGCTCTAGTCTGCTCTAGTGAGCTCGCGCTGCGTAGCAGTTTTGAACTTTGAGCCGAGCAGATAAATGGTCCATGTGGCGCTTTTGGCGCATAAACATTATATTGAACATTTATCGAACTCTTCATATCATTTTATCAAGGAAAATGATATCTTATCTTTTTTATTATATATATTATTATAGTTATCGATTTATCGCCCAGCCCTACCGAGAATGTACCTGTTTAGACTTCAAATATGCGGTTTGTTAATAAGGATAATGTCTATTTTTATGAGCGAGTCAGCAGTTAAGACTTTTATATTGAAAGAGACTGAAACAGGGTAGTTATTTTTTTATTTTCAAAAACACCTTGTAAGACGCAGCCAACAAATGCACTGAGCTGTGCTGTCATCAGAAATCATCCTTAAAAGATGAAATGATAGTACAACAAAGATATTGTTTTCCTCGTAGCCATGCGATATGGCTGTATACTGGTACGTTTTTATGAGTGCGCTAACTGCACAGCTACTCATGTGATATTGCTCATGTATAACCTACTCCAATAATCTGTTTTATTTACAACTTTGAAAAATCCTTTTTTACAATGTATCTAAATCATGAACAACTAAGAAACCTTAGTTAACTATTATTATAGTTATAAACCTAATATTATAAGTGTGATAAATGCAGTGTCTCTCACTAAAACTACTGCGGAAGGCAAAAGCGAGACACCTGTAGTCACCAGTACATGAGGATTTTGATAAGCACTCTAGATAAAAATAACAGGTTGTTTGTGTTTCTTCAGGACTAGTTTTTGACGGAAGTTCAAATGAACACATGTAATTAGAGACCGTCTACTCAAGAGCTCAAAAGGCCTGTTTGGAAGTCGACCATGTTCAGTATGATTACTGTGCTTGTAAGGCAGCATTCAGCTCGAAACACTTAACATACAGGCTCCATTCAGACCGTCCTCTAGCGTTTTCTGCAGTGGTACTGTTCCTGTAGCTCAGGTAAAGCACTAACCTTGACACTAGCAATGCCGAGGTCATGGCTTTCGATTCCTAATAAAACACACTGAATGCTGTATACACAAGCATCTACTAAACAACACGTAATACACTGCAGTTCAAACATTTGAATTTTTAATGTTTTAGAAAGAAGTCTCTATCTAATGCTCACCAAGAGTGCATTTATTTGATCAAAAATACAGAAATATTTTTTACATTTAAAATTTAATTTAAATTTAAAACAGTTTTCTTTGTGAATATATTATAAATGTAATATATTCCTGCTATATACTCTATCAGAATACTATAAGATCATATAACTCCAGTCCTACAACATGAGCTTGTTTGTGTGTGTGTGTGTGTGTGTGTGTGTGTGTGTGTGTGTGTGTGTTACCTGTCTCTCTGTGAACTGAGGAAGCACAGCAGATGACAGGCCCAGAGCAGCGGTCCTGCGTAGGTGCTCAGCGCCGTCAGGAAAATGGCAGGTGCTTCCACATAACTCTCCAGACCCACAAAACCCACAGAGATGTCCACCGTCCCGATGTTATTAGAGTTTCCCTGAAGAGACCATAAAACATCAACACACACAGGTTAACATACATTTTGACATTTTATAAAGAACCCAAAAAGGAATGTGCCATGGCTGTCTGGAATAACATGAGAGTGAGGGGATCACTCTCACACTGCTCCGGGTGTGTGTTCACGGTGTGTGTGTGTTCACTGCTGTGTGTGTGCACTTTGGTTGGGTTAAATGCAGAGCACTAATTCCAAGTATGGGTCACCATACTTGGCCACATGTCACGTCACTTTATCACTTTACTTTATTAATTAATATTTTTGACTTAACTACTTTAATACTTTGTGCTAGGGGGTTTGAAACCCCCTTAACTGTAAATATATGCTAAATAGGGGTTCTTGAGTTGATAAAAGAATAATAATCGAATGTTAAATTAAAATAAATAAATGTGGATGCATTATAGAATCTCCATCAAAATTTAATTTCAATATAGCATAGAACGATTATAAAATCATAGGCAGATTTTATTAAATAAGTATATAGCTTTTGGGCTGTGTTTCATTTTGGGAACGCAATGTGCACCACGTTTACATTTGCATAATTTCCTAAATTTCTATGGATAGAAGTTTACAGCATTTCAACAGTATTCCACCAAAATAAAAGCTTGAGGATCTGAACGCTTGAAAGTGAAGAATTGAAGATTTAAATATCTTAAATATTAGTATTGTACACATTCCAGTTTAAAATAAATTATTATAATTATCAAATACTCTTTTTTTTATTTCACAGGATAATTTACAACAGTAGTATATTTATATCTTCAATTTTAAGGGTTAAAATACTGCTACTACTACTACTATTATTATTATTATTATTATTATTATTATTATTATTAAGCCCTATATACATGCAGTCCTATATAAATAACCTTAATATAAAACAAAATAAAACACTAACTAAAAAATCATGTCATTACATGTCATTTAACAATCAACCAACATCAGAGAACCATGAAAAGAAAAAAAAAATAAACATTTTCATGTAGCCCTATATATAAATAATTTCAAAATAAAAACAAATTAAAATAAAATAATAACTAAAAAAACAACTTTCATGTTATTTGACCAATAACCAACCAACCTCAGCGAACCATGGACATTAATAATAATTAAAATATTAATCTAAAATTTCAGGTGGGACTTCAGGTAAATATTTGACATCTAAGGGGTTGCGCTGACAAAGAAAGTTTGGAAACGGCTGATATAAACAGTAGTAAAGTGATGCAGCAGAGGCTTGAGGTGCCCTGCAGTTATTCAGGTGAGGTGAGAGAAGCGCCGTGTTTCTAGTCTCCGCTGACAGACTCGAGTCTGAGGGTCGAGGAAGAGGGGAAACAAACGAACAGATCCTGCTCTTTCCTGTCAGCGGCTCACAGGAGGCTGTGTCTGTCACCCCGGCTGCTCCTGTCAGGACAGGCAGATTGGAAAATCCTCCTCCTCAATCGCTCTCCTCTTGCCCCTCTTACTCCCATTATTTCATGCTAGTTTGCAGTGTCAGGGTGGGTGGGAAAAGGGCCTAGCCTGACAAAATGAGCTTAATCAATGTGACAATTTACAATTAACAATCACCTCCACCCTGCTTAATGACTAGAGAGAGAAGAATATATCCGTCCTTTGACAGTTCAGTTGCATTGACCCTGACTGTCCCTCGATGATGATGATGTCATTGTCAAGCCCATAATTCCATGCTCGGGTGCTTTAAATGATAACTGGCCAGTAAAGCATCATTTATGACCCTCACTTACACACACACACCTCAACTCAGCTCTGATTTGATTTACTCTCGATGTCTCATTATAAAATCGATTCTTTTGATCAGGTTTATAAACAGTCCATCCGTCTGTCATCAGCTGGGAAAAAAGTTTTGCGACTTTTATTCCATGTCTGTCAGTTTTGAGGTCATTTATACTAAAGGACAAAAGTTTGGAATAATTAAAAATATGTAATGTTTTTAAAAGAAGTCTCTTATGCTCACCAAAGCTAAATTTATCTGATGAAAAAATGAAGTAAAAACAGTAAAACTATGAAATATTACAATTTAAAATAAATCCTTTTTGATATTTTAAAATTTTATTTATTTCTGTGATGTCGTATTATTATCAAAGTTAAAAAGAGTTTTTGCTGCTTAATATTTATGTGGAAACTGTGATAGACTGCCATTCAGAAGTTTTGGGTCAGTAAAACAAAGAAAAAGAAATTAAGTAAAAAAAAAAAAAAACATTAAAGACATTTAAAGTGTTATAAAATAGTTCTATTTCAAATAAATGCAGTTCTTTTGAAGTTTCTATTAATAAAATAATCCTGGAAAAAAAATGCATTATGGTATTTAAACACTGACAAACATTCAACATTGATTATTAATAACTGATCATCAATAATAATAATAATAATAATAATAATAATAATAATTGAGCAGCAAATCAGCATGTTAGCATGATTTCTGAAGGATCATATGACACTGAAGACTGGAGTAATGATGCTGAAAATACAGTTTTGTATCACAGGAATAAGTTACACCTGAAAAATATTTATAAACAGAAAACAGTTTGAATTATAATATTTCACAATATTACAGTTTTACTGTATTTCTGATTAAATAAATGATGCCTTTCTGAGCAGAAGAGACTTCTTTCAAAAACATAAAAAAATCTTAATTATTCAAAGTCTGATGAGTAGTGTAAACTGCACTGTACATATCTGAGTCCAATCAAATGCTGTCTAGAATAAGTCTTGCCCCCATCGCAAAGCAACCGTCTAGCAAGAGTTGGAATGAAACCATTCATAATTGGGTCTTTGGTTGCCCTAACATGCATTTTATTTATTTTCACAACCATCAACTGGTTGCAATGGAAGTTGCTGGAATTTATTAATTCTGAAAGCCTCTTCATTGTTTTTTTCCAAGAGTTCAAACTGTCACGGCTGTAACTAAACCTGCTGGCTAGAAATAAAGGTCTCCAGGAGCAGCAGCTGATGATTTTATGGTCGAATTGATTAAATATGTAAAGAAAAGTCCTGCAAGTTTTGCTGAGTCAAGATTCTATAATGGAAATCTGAAATGAATGGAAGAATTCTGTTGTCGTCATTGTTTATTTGACTAAAGGGCATTTACACACTCAGGTTTGTTTCACTTTCCATAGGAATCAATATGGTTTAGGGTAGGATTCAAATTCTGTTCACAAGCCAGCCTAATGTCCTTGTCTACAAAGGAATAGATTTTAGTCAGCAGACTGCATTCTTTGAGTCTCTTGAAGTATTATTTATATACTACTATAGTATTTATTGGTATTTTTGGAATGATTAATACTGAAATATTCAATATATTATTTAAAATTGTATAATATAATTATTCTATATTTTATTTAATATTTTGAATTAGCTTTTAATTTTAATATTTTCAGCTTTAATTCTAGCTTAGGTTTTAGTCATTTTGTTGTGTGCTTTTGTCATTTTTATTAACTTCTATTTATCTTCAATTTATTTTTATTTGTTTTAGTTAGTTTTAGCTTCAGTATTTCAGTTTTAGCTATTTAGTCATATTTGAACATATCTTTATATTTTTATTTTTTTATGTCTAATATTTTTTTTTTATATTAGTGGTCAAGGCAACATTTCTAATTAGTGTTTTTATTTAATATTTTCCTTTTTAATATTTATATTTTATTTTAGCTTTTTTTCAATTAATGAAAATGATTTTTAATAGTTTTAGTTAACAATAGTAACACTGCAGCAGAAAGTCAAAAGTATAGTTCTTCATATGAACAATTTTGTTAGTTAAACCAGACAGAAACCATGTCATTTCAATAAATGCTTCCCATTTTTGCTGCCTTCGCTTCCAACATTAACTAGTCTCAATGGTGGTATTATAACAATGATAACGCAAACATACCAAGATTCTGTGCCAAATAAGCACAATCAGCCTTATTCATGATTTATATCGCGATACATATTGATATTGAATTATTGTCCAGCCCTAATTTCAATGTAAATCATTCATAAATTCAGCATTTCAACTCTTGATGGAATCCAACTTGGGTTTAGGCCGAGCGATCGACCCCAACGTGTGAAAACGTCCTGAGAACAATGAAACTGCAATTATTTAATCGATATGCATTAATGGAGGAAACCAGACCAGTATTGTCTTCACTAAACAAAGCCATTCTTAAAGATGTTCTCTCATCATTACCTGAAAGTAGAAGAAAGCCTGGCCGAACCAGTAGTGCATGATGGTAGTCTGGGCGGCATCGTAGTGCAGCTTCTTCCAGATGAACTGAGCCATGACGGTCTGGATGAGCAGACAGCAGGCCAGCGTGGGCAAATTATGAGCTCTGAACAGCAGAGCCACCAGTAACACCACCCCGCTGTACACTTCCCACAGTCCTCTGCTCTTCAGCCGCCCGCTGTCCACCGCTGACGGCATCACCTGCGAGCGCAACAGGTCCTTCACGCCGGTGAACAAGATACCGAGGACGAAAACGTAGACGAATCGCGCCTCGACGGTTCCTCTGAAAGAGAACATGAGAAAAACAGAATGAAATATTCTTGTTTAGGCTCATCAAAGACACTCACATTTTCACCCGCTCTCTTTCTTACACACGGAAGAATCGATATCGACTGCAAACACCCTTTTGTTTGAAGGCTCGTCTTCATCTTGGGCAAAGCTTGTGAAGTCTGGAGAGAATCAATAACAGCGAGGTTTGGTGCTTCGCAGCGGAGAGGAGAAGTTACTTATTATAGCCCACAGGGGGTCAGCGGGGTCACCTGGAGAAACCGCCTCAAAGACCACCTACTCGCTTTTGACAATGTAGTAAACGCAGCAAAACTGTTGGGACAATATCAGGTCAATATCTGAGATACAGACAGAATATACGGTACGCAAAATACCTCAAATAAATTCTCCTACTGTCAGGACAAAGTACACTGAAGCTATTTAATGGGACAATATCCAGTACAACATGTTAAACTAGATCAGATCGTAATATTAACATTACAGTATATAATATAATTTAATCAGAGCAGTATTTCAAGTTCAAGAACAAAGGTTTTAACCCTCTGGTGGATCAATATTGGTGGTGGTCAGAATGACTTTTTCAATTTCAATAAAATGAATGTACTGTAACTTAGTTCAAATGGGTTTTTATTTAATATTTTGTACTTTTAGGGGATTTTACGGTATTAAATTATATGTATGCATAGGCACAGAAAAACTCGAGATATTCTCTATTCGCAATCATATTAGCGAAACAGATCTGACAAACTATCCAGTGCATATTTGTGATTGCGCTCAGGAGAGCGTCAAAAGATTTCTAATTACTAGTGCTGGGCAGTATGACCAAAAATTTATATCACAGTATTTTTCAAAATTATACCGGTTTCACGGTACATGACGGTATTTTTTTTTCATGCATGACCGGGTGTTAACCATATTTTCTATTGATTGAGAGAGGAAATACTGCAGTATATTGACTTAGAATGCCCTATTTTACTGTCACGATGAGTGAATATTGTAGAAAAATACCACACTAAATAGTGACTAAACACGATCCCTTTTAATACATGTTAACCAGGAGTCACTCTCATTTATAATCGCGACATCGTCTGATAAAATCAACATGCATCTACACTAAAGAGCGGCTATGCCGTTTATCCAAAAAAGTCGCTAGGTTTGTCAGTATGAATATTCTATGGAAAAAAGCCGCTAAAAGGGTCTGAAAGTTGCTAAATCTAGTGCTAAAGTCGCGCTCATGTGTGTGTGAGACGCGGGAGCTGATGGCGGGGGCGGTGGATATTTGTGGCGGTCAATGTGGATATTGTGGATGAGTTCTTCCGTGTCATCATGTTCTATTAGTTCTACAGCTTCAGTTTCATAACTTTCACGCTTAGTAACACATACAGCTGCTCCCTCACGAAAGTGCAACAGTGAAAAGGGACCCCTTTCAAACAGTGTCGCGTTCTGAACGTTGTTTAAGCGACATACGTATTACGGTATTTTACATTTTCGGTATGAACCAGTATACCGCCCAGCACTATATTTACATTGTGTTTTTTGCTGCGTTGAGCAGTGTAGCCAATCACAGACATATCTGTTGATTTCTTGAACGCAACTGCCAATCAGAGGCGTCAAATTAGAATCCACTTCACTCAAAACACCAGTTTTTGTCCATTGCTGAGTTTTGCAAGCTGCGAATCCTCTCATTATAACAAAACGTCACGAAATCGCGATGAACTGAGACGAGGGACAGCTTTTTAGTGATTATAAAGAGAGCACTTTTTGTGTGTTTTATATATTATCCATTCAGAATTTTATTTTCCAGCCACATACACACTGCAAAGTTTCGGGAATGACATCCACATATTTATGTGGGATTCACACTTGAAAGAGCAATGGACAGGACAAAAATATAATCTACGTGAAAATGTATGTGCATCGAGGCTAGAGCACACTCACTAATTTCTGAAGCACTCTCAGTATTTAATTCTGGAACCGAGCCTGGATAAAACTGTGTTTGAGCAGTTTTCATGATCAGTAGCTCATTTTTAGGAGATCACATGGAGTGTGGCAGCAGGCTATGCTTCAAAGTCAGAAAAATGAGCAGGATATTTGCTAATTTCCTCAGTGAAAATCTCTATACAGTTAGAGTAAACATTAATGCAGTTAAGTGAATCTCCGGTTTCAACAGCTCTGATAAGTAATAAACGTGATGTGTGGCCAGTCAATGTTAACTTTATTTTAATCAAAACATTATTTACCCCATTTGCATGTATGGAATAGTTATGAACCACTTACTACCTGTTAACCACTTTTTGAGCAAAGACCTGCAAACAGAATTTCCAAAAGAAACTGTTGTAAATCTTGAATGCTTGAAGTTTTGTCTTTTTGTAAGAAGACACTTGTCAAATTAAAGTTAAAGTGAAACTGCAAAAAAGTTTACAAACATAGAAGTTTATTATGAAAACTGCACAAAAATACTATTTCTGTATTTTTTACTCCAAAACTGTGAAAAAAAAAAATCAAAGCCATAAATCTAAAGTTGTGTTCCAAATTTAAGGCTGATATCTCAAAAATGGGTGCAGTACCAAATGTTCCCACTAGATGAAATTCGTTTCCATTGCGGTTATTTTTGATGTCATGTGACTATTTGCCTTCGCCACGCTCCTTAACACGCATCATTGTTGTAAGTATAATCAAGGAGGAGTGTTCGTAACAACTCATGTCTGTCCATCAATTAAAACAGCGAAGACCTTTACTGGTGCAAAAAACTTTGCAAACTTTATTTACTAACCTTGAGAAACATAATAGAACAATCTGAAACTGGATTTCAATATCATCATTAGCTGTGATCGGTGTAATATGTAAGGGCTCATCCCTGCACATATTACTTGCTCTTTTATATGTACTCTAATAATGAATTTGACATTAATTTAATAATAAACAGCAGTATTTATATACAATTTTATTATATTTACCTAAATACTGCTAATTATCATCAAATTAATGTCAGTTTCATTACTCTAAATGTTAATTCAGTCATTTTTAGTTTTATTGGTTGTATTTAGTGTTACTTTATGGTCAAGTTTGATGCTGTCAATAGGTGGAGCGTGTGTAAGGCTGAGCAAGACTTAGCCTTCCCATAAATTTTCACTTAGGGGGGTTAGGGGAAAAAATGCCACCAAATTGGACAAATATGCCCCTGTACAATTAAACTAAACCTATTAAGGATGTCACAAATAAAGTGAAAATTAAATGAAAAGTGTCAACTGCAGCATTAAATTTAGATCTGCTAAAGATGCGTCAAATTATGCATTTTTACAACGTTCTGCATTATATCCAATCACACATGATTGTGTTGAGCTTATGAATGCAATGGCCAATCAGAGGCGTTCAGATGAGTCATCGCTGAAACGCCAAGTTGTGTTGAGCACGCGCATGCAGACTGAACTCTCGCGAATTCAAAGTGGAAATGTACGTACGACATAGTAGGTAAGAGATTCATTTGACATTGTAGGCAGCTGTATTGATTATAACGGAGGAGTTTTTGAGTGTGCCTAAACTCATGCTAGACTGAAGTCAGTCATCATGTTCTTTGATAATGTAAATGTTCTTTGCTTGCTTTTTGTATATCATTTATTTGCTGTTTGAATAACCGTGGAACTGAAAGCGTTATAAATAGTACCTTACAATGTTTTTATTAAATTATGATCACGTTATATACAAATTCAGTCGTATTAAAAATATTTTGTGACATGACACCCATATCTGGTACAGTACCATAGCCTTTTTTCACCAAAAAAAAGGTAATTGGACAGAATTAGTCAGAATTAGCTACGGGATATAAACTTTTGCTAGAGAGTAAAAATTGTGAGATAAACAGTCACAATTACCTTGTTTTATTTTTATTCAGTGGGTGCTTGCCTAAAAGACGGGGTTATGATGTGCATGTTAATAGCCTTACCCTGAAGTTGGTTCACCCTCCTCCTATGTGTCAAACAAATTATGATCATTGTTATTGTACCACAACAACAACGATTTTTTTTTTTACTAAAATGATCAATTATCACAGTTGACTGTTTTCAAAATGGTGCAGCTTTTCCAATACACTTTTTCTACCAATTAGCACTAGCAGTGTAGCGTGACAAAACTACAATATAAATGGTTGTTTTAAAGTCATATTGCAGAGACGCACATGACATGCAAAAACTAAATATCATGACCACAAATTAAGAATTTGTTCCCACAACTTATTAATTTATTCATTCGTTCTCTCATTTAGTTAAGTCATGGCCATAATTAAACTAAATTAATTCTTTTGATATTTAACTTCATGGCCACGATATCTTGATTTTTTTAATTGCATTAAATAGTCCAAATCATTTTAGTGAATTGGTTTATTCTAATGATTCATGGATCAATTCAAACTGAAACGATTCAATGATTCATCTCTGCACAAAAGTCTGGTTTAATATTAAAATAATTTGTTAAACACTGCCATTCATCACTGTTTTTAACTATATTCCAGTTTTTTTGTGTACATTTATCTTTTCAAGTGTAATGCTGTCACTCTAATCAAGATCCATTCATTTTAAACCCTTGTTCTTTAACCAAAAATACTCCTCTGATTAAATTATATTATATAATCCAATTATGATGATCTGATCTAGTTTAGCATACAGTACATTGCCCCCTTGAACAGCTTCAGTGCACTTTGTGTAAGTAGTTTGCATAGTGCACTTTTTCCAAAGGGCAGCGTGACTGTATGTACTTTAACTATGTTAAATCAGGAGTCGCTTGTCGCAGGAGACTCTACAGTTTCACACAACACTGGATCAGTCACATTAAATGTGATTAGAGCAAAACAGGCGGGGGATTTCAGCAATTTCCCTGGAGAAGGAAAATCTCATCATTTTTATTGCCACTGTGTCTCTGTTCCTCTTCACTGTAAATAAGCTCTATCAGAGAACAAACTACATCTGCACAAAACACTTTAATCCAACACGTGTTACCATGCCAACCAGAACTTGGCAACGGCACGTTGTTCCCAGGCATGGACGACGCATATGCCGAGAGAGTGACGCAGCAGGAAAAGTGACGGCTGGAGAAAATCATCAGACACACACACGCACGCACGCACACACACACGCACACACTCAGTCCAGACTCTGCATTTGCTTTGACCAAATGTGGAACAATTAGTTTTGTGTTTTATTACAATAATGCCACCTGCAAAGCTAAAGCTTTAAGGTCAATTAACTTTGTGAACTTTATTATATTTTTAAAGGTTAAAAAAGAGTGTTTCATGCAAAAATAAAAATTCAGTCATCATTTACTCACACTCTTGTTGATACAACCTGTATGACTGACTTTTTTATTATTTATAAATTCAAGTCTATTTATTTAATCAAATTGTTTGTTTATTTTGTTGTTCATTTGATCTTTTTTTATTTTGCTCAGTCATTCATTCATGCAATTTTTTCCCAATTATTTGATCTTTCTTTCTTTTTTTTTTCTGTTTGGTTATTTTGTTCATTTGATCTTTTCTGCTCATTTGTTCATGCAGTTTTTCAGTTTATTTATTTATTCAAAACAGTTATCCTTTTTCATTACTTTTTTCTTTTGTTCATTCTGTATATGATCTTTCTTTTTTGTTTGTTCATTTGTTAATTCCTGCAATTGTTCAGTATTTTATTTATTAATTTAGTCTAAATATTTGTTCATTTTCATTTATTCGGTTTTATTTTATTATTTTTGTTTATTCCTTTATTTGTTTAATCTATATTTCATTTGTTCATGTGTTCATTCCTGTGCACAATAATGCTACCCACCAAACTAATAAGTTCAATATATTTTGAACTCATAAATCAGATTTATAAAGGTTCAAAAATGAGTGTTTAATGCAAAAATGAGAATTTGGACATCATTTACTCACACTCATTACTCGCATCACCTCTGTGACTTTCATTCTTCTGTAGAACACAAAAATAGATTGTGTTTATGCTAAATGTTTGCACTGCTCTTTTCCAACCATTAAAGTCATACAATATATGGAAAAGAGCAGAATGAATCATTTTTCAACATTTCGGTTCAACAGAAGAGAGAAAGTCACACCAGGTTTGCGAGAGCAACAAAGTCCCAAGTAGTTTTAAAAAGCTATTGTGGACTACAGCATAAGAAATGAGTGGAAGAGCTAAACACATTTGCATGTCTTTGCTTGGAGAAAGAAAGCAGATGTTCCATCACGCTTTATTTATCTACAACAACAGCGACTCAATCAGAGCGTGAGAAAGAAAGAATGAAAGTGATTGAAACCATGAGTGTCCATTCATGTTTGGTGTTATTTATACTGTCACCCAAAGAGAAGAATGACCATAAAACACATGAAAAATGTAACGTAATAGAGAGATGTGGCAAGAAAGAAAGAAAGAAAGAAAGATCAAAGAATTTGAATGAATAAATGAATGAATAAATAAATACTGAACAATCAAAGGAATGAAAAAAAACATTTAAAATAAATAAATAAAGTGAGCAAAAAAAGACAAAGATTAAAGGAACAAAAAAGAATAAACAACAGGGAAAAACAAAAAAGAAAGATCAAATAATTGGAAAAAAAATGATATAAATGAACAATTGAGCAAAATAAAAAGAAAGATCAAATGCATAACAAAAAAAACCAATCTGAATAAATTCATGAATATTTGAATAGCTGGAGGACTAAATAAATAAATGAATAAATTTCAATCAATAAGTAAACAAACAAAAATAAAATAAAATAAAATGATCAAACAAACTAATGAACAAAAAGAAAAACAAAACGAAAGATCAAACTAATTTGATTTGAGTTAAACTGAGTTGATTAGACTCCGCCCCCTCAGTAACCGGGTGCTGCTAAACCAGCTCCACTAAACTGCTGTGGATGAACAGACTGCACAGTTAAAGGCCACTAGAGACTCTGTATTTCTAGAAAGTCTATATATAACATTTATGAAGCTCTGTTGTGTCACAGAATGAGCAAAAGTAACATCAGTGCACTTGAGTTTGCTGGTGTCAGCAAAAGCTTCTTAATAAAAAAACAATAACTGCCCTGGAATCATGTTGTACTAAACTCATGTTCATGCTGGCAGTGTCTTGAATGGTCTAGAAGCCAATAACCTGGCCAATAACCTAAAGTTTCCAGTGACAAATAACAGTGAAAGTGAAGATGCTGCATTAATCGGAACATATTTGATCCTCGACATTACAACGTCCAACAAAACCAGCTGCGTATGCACTTTTACAGTGCTGCAACACGCATATTTAAATTAGGTCAATCTTCATTAGGCAAAACCATGCAAATGAGGCTCTTTCTACAACGTGCTGGATTCACAAACATTATACACCTTGTAAAACTGTGGCAAATCCAGTAAAAACCTGTGCATACTCTCAGAAACTGTGCAGATCTAGCCAACCAGACTGAAGTTTGTCCATTTTGTGTGTAGCATTCATCTGAATATCATTAATCTTTGTGTTCTGCCAGTGATTCCCTCGGTCTGACGGGTTTCAGTCTGGCACTGAAGGTGTGTGAAACGCACACAAAAATAACAATAATATCAGCGTGTGTGTGTGATATGTGTGAAAGAGAGGTGGTTTGGGTTGCCAGATATTGCGTCAGATTTAAAAATGTCCGCTCTAATAAAGGAAAACGTTGGGCAAAACCGTGGTCGGCGGTCTCCAGACAACAGACCCCACGCGCTGCCTTACATAAACTCAATAAATATGCTGAAGACACAAAATGCCTGTTTATTTATTCATTCACCCCCGTCTTTCTGCTTTATTCAATTCCAGTGTTGCTGATCTGTTGTGCCCACAGCTGTCCGTCTGGTTTTGGAGGAAATGAGAGAACAATATGACCTTTCACCCTAGAGCACAGCACTTCAACTTAGAGTCACGCAGGTTATTGGGATCAACATAAACACCTGCAAAAGTCGTGCCGTGACGCCTAGGGTGTTCTAGATGGTTGCTAGGATGTTGTGGGTGGTTGCTAGGGTGTTGAATTCTGATAGATAAATAAATAAATAAGGCTGAACAACTGTAAGAATCAACAAGTGAATGAATGAAAAAGAAAAATTAAAAAATAATGAAATAATTAAATTAAATTAAATTAAATAAGACAATAAAAATTAAATAAAATACAAATAAAATAAGGAAATATAAAAATTAATAAATTAATTGAATAAACGATAAATAAAAATACATTAATAAAACGAAACAAAAACAAATGTTGCTAGGGTGTTGTGGGTGGTTGCTAGTGTTAAATTCTTATAAAGAATGAAAATTGAATGAATGAATGAATGAATGAACGAAAAGAAAGAAAGATCAAATGAACAAACTAATAAAAATCAATAAAAGATGAAACAAAAAAAATGAAAGATAAAACATTGGATAAATAAATAAAAGAAAAAACATATTGAATAAAAATAAGTTTGTTTAAACAAGCAAACAAACAAACAAATAAAAAAATTTTAGCCCTACATTAGAGCATTTTGACACAGTGTCATTCAGGATATTATGATTAATATAAACACATGCAAAAGTTGTGCCATCATTGCTAGGGTTTTGCCATGATGTTCAGGGTAGTCGCAAAGTGGCCAAAATAGCCCATCTCCATCTCCATCTCCGTCTCTCTAATGATATTCTGGTCCATTGATACAGCTCTTTGCAAAAAAAATTGCACATCTGATTACTCAGAAAAGCACTAGCACACTTCTCCTCAAAGCCGATTTGAGTTATCACTCATGTTCGTAGCACAAACTGTGCGAGACGTGCAACACGCCACACTTGTTGTTTAATACATTTTTTATACAGGTAGTATCTCAAAGTGCTTTAGAAGAGAAATATGTGAGTGCGTGCGCACACTAATGTGTCTATTTCTTGATCTGAGGCAGAATTCATTTCCATCTCTATGTGGGATCCACATGCATAAACACTCTCAAATGAGGTGTCAGCACAGCACATACCCCTAGATTAATCAGGATAAAAATACAGAGCTTTTATGAGCCTCGTCCTGACGCAGGTGTGCCGGAGGGCTTTTAATTACTCCCTTCAGATGTGTTTGGAACCAAAAAGCTGAGGAAAAAAGGGCAAATTCCACTTGAAAGTGAGCATCAAGGACCGTGGCCTGCTCACTCTGGAGGGCAGAGCACTTGAGGCGAGTGCTCTCAGGGGTGCAGGGCAGTACAGTCTCATAAGTGGCCTTTGGAAGACCCTACACACAGACACACGTCACTGCTGCTTTATTTGAATATGAATTCGACATTGGTAACCTAACAGAAAAAAAAATCATGTATACGTTTTTAGTATCAAATCATGTTTGGCAGATTAAACATCATTTTTGACTCTCTGTGTGGCATTTTTGTGCATCAAAAACCACTCCTTTCCTGGTAAAAAATGAACTTCAAATATCAACAAATTTGCGACAGCTGAATGTAACATTTTTGAAAAACATGTCAATTTCTGATTAACATGATTTAAGTCACAAAATAAACTTCATTCTGTACAATACGTATAATTCACTATGCAAAAGTCATTTCGAACGCCTCCAGCATGTTTTATAATATCCTAAAATCAAACCGTTCACTCCTTATGCATGTTATCGTGTCCGTCAAAAACAGGCTGGCTGTTGGTTGGAATAATAGAAATAAAAACATCAACATAATGCAATTTATGGACATCAATCACTTCACTGAGTACTGGCCAGCTAAAAAATACATGATTACAGTGCATCTGTTTTCAAATTATCATCATTAGAATATCCCAACATCGATGTCTGTCAAAAAATAACATGCACAATATACTGTAGTATTTACAGGAAGCCTGCAGAAGTCCAGCAAATACGCGCATTTCCTGGAAAACACACTCTACTGGGTGTTTCCGAGAAGAAGGAAAAATGGCAGCCTGAGCAGCTTCAACATGCTGTCTGCCAGACACTGTAACATACCTAATACTTAATGCACGTGAGTAAAAATGTGTTCTTCACTTGCTGAAATAGAATCAGAATGCTCAGGGAACTGAGTGAAATATATCACACTACATGCTAAAGAGAATAAGCACCACTTGAGTTGAAAAACTTCACCACGTTAGTGAACATTGTTCAACAGTTTGGTTTCTGACAGAAACAGAAAGTTGTAAAGACATTTATTTCAAACAAATTTGCTCTTTTGAACTTTCCATTCAAATAAATAAATTTTAAAAAATATCGTATCACAGTTTCCTCAAAAACATTGTTTTCAACAACTGAAACAACCGAACAACTGTTTTTGAGCAGCAAGTCAGAGTAATAGATTATATATTACATCTTAGAAAATTCAGCTTCACATCACGGAAATAAATTACATTTTAAAATACATTCAAATGGAAAACAGTTGCTTTAAATTGTAATATTTCACAATATTACTGTTTTTACTGCATTTTTGATCAAATAAATACAGCCTTGGTGAGCATCCGAGACTTCTTTGATTTAATTATTCATGTAATTATTCCAAACATTTGACCATATATATAAGTACATAAAAAGTTCCATTAGTCACGTGAGCTACTGAACATGAAGTAAACAGAAAAATTCATCAACCAGTAATCAACTGTGGAGTTACTACTTGGATATGTTTTTATTTCAGCGAGTACATCTGCTCTGCCTGAAGAAAATGTATTTGAATTTTTCCCTTTTGTTTTTCCATATTATTTACTGCACGAACTGGCTATGCTTCAGTTCATTTCTCTGGCTTGTGCACATATCTGCATGAGAAAATATTAAGCTTTAATGCTCAAAGCGCTATGATTTCACCAGACCTGTACCAGCTCACAATATTTCCTCCGTCCCTTGAGAAGCGCTTTTGGAAATCCTGTTTTCCTCTCTGACGGTAAATGCAGACATTGTTGAAGTCGTCTGACTGTGGAAATTCTATATTCTGCATGTAAGATGCCTTTCAGACAACACAGTTTATGATGTTCACTTCAGCTGATATCTCATACTGTCACTACTGAACTCAGACGCTCCCACACTTCATTTTCCACACTCCATTCAAATACTCCAAAACTTGTGTCTCTGCCAAAATTCCTGTTTATTTCTTTTGCGCTCAGCTTTCCCTGACAACAATCATTTCCCCCGTAAACGGCTTTGAGCATAAACTCTGATTAAAAAAAGCATCTTGCTTGACATTTTTTCACTCCGTCCTTTGTGTGCTTGTGGTTTTCTCTCCACTACAGTCGACTGCGCTTTTGTTTAATTTATATTTTTAATCAAAGGCGGAACAATATTTCAAAAAAGCAAAACCAAACAACTAGCTCAAAATCAAGCTTAGATTTGTACTATTTTTTCACTGACCTTGTTGCATTGCATTCTGGGATTGGCTGGTATGTAAAAGATGTGATGCTGTCTAATATAATTATGCTATGTACATGCTAAAAATATGCTTATGAAATCAGAAAAGCTATTAATACTTCTTGTTTACATGAAGAAACCTATTTTGAACGGACTAAATACCACACGCTGAGTTGTTTAGTAGCTTGTTTCATGCATGTGGTGCAATAATTCTTGTTTTGGTCTTTTAACACGAATAAATCAGATGCAAAACAGACTCAAGGTTGTTTACGCCTCTAAGAGCAGCGTGAAACATATCTGTGATTTACATATCTATTCAGAAAGGTATTGACTGTGTTAATGGCTAGATCACACAGCGCACTGAATCAGCTGTCATGGACAGTTTTTACTTGTTCGTTGGCTCATGTGTGATTGTATACCTTGGGCAAAGGCACAGTCGAACATTTATCACCAAAGACCTGACTTAAGCAAGTCGCTTCTCTGGACGGCCATCTGGATATTGTCCAAAGGCAGTAATTTAATTTAATTTAATTTAATGTAATTTAATTTAATTTAATTTTACTTTACTTTACTTTACTTTACTTTACTTTACTTTACTTTACTTTACTTTACTTTACTTTACTTTACTTTACTTTACTTTACTTTACTTTACTTTACTTTACTTTACTTTACTTTACTTTACTTTACTTTACTTTACTTTACTTTATTTTACTTTACAGAAACATAACAGAACCAGAGTGTAAAAAGCAAAATGTAATAAAATGTTGATAAAATTTAAACAAAATAAAAAGTAATATAAGTTTAAATTTACATTTAACTAAAACAATTTTAAATAATGTGAAATAAAATAAACGGCTGAAATAAAATAAAATATAAAAGAGCCTTAAACTGATTTCGGCTAATTGCCAAGTCAACATTAGTGTAACATGAAGTACTAAAATAACTAAATCTAAATAAACTAAAACTAATAAATTACCATTTATAAAAACTATATGCACATACTAAAAAATAAAAAAATACCAAAACATTAAATAACTAAAATTACTAAAACTTTAGGTAACACTAAAGAGAAAACAGAAAATATAAAAATCAGATCTAATTCAAAATATTAACAAAAACCACACACACACACACACGTATATAAATAAATATATATAAATGCATAATAAAATGTTATATTTTTTTTGTATATAATATACATACACAAACATTAACTACAATAACATATTAATTGTATTCATATAATTTAGCATCTTTATCTTAAATATGGCAAAAATTGTATTTCTCCGGTTGGAGAAAGCTAAAGTGCAAGTATATTCTAGGGAAAAACAATGAGATGATGCTTTTATCAATAAGGTGATTGGCTCTTTTAACTCTTTTGCCATATTCAGTGCTGTGATTTCACCAATACGCTTGGTCACTATACTTGAAAGGCAATTTAAATAAATGGGAACTTTTTTGGAGCTTGAAACCCCCAGTTCCCATTTATTTTATTTGCATGGGGAAAAAAAACTAATCATACAGGTCTGAAATGACAAATAGCTGAACTAACCCTTTAAACGCACTACAATCAACATTAATTTGGGTCAAAAGCAGAAAGCGTGATAAAAAGACGAGAGAGAGAGCGTGTCTAAATGATGGGGTGAAAGTCAGTGGACGTCTGCTTAACAGGCGAGCCAGAGGTTGCCAGGGCAACATAAACAATGTCCTGCAGTGATTAATGAGTGTGAGAGTGACTCTGGTGGCACTGCCAATTACCTCAGGCTTGCGCTCCCTCTGTCATATGGAGAGTGTGTAATGGAACACAGCCTGTGGCGCTACACCAAGGGCAGGAGGTCAAAGATTTAATTAGGTGGGAGTAAATGTCAAGGGGAAGAGGCGAGCGGCAAGATTTTGTCACAAGAGTAAACTGGAACTGTGTGTGTGTGTCTGTGCCTCAGAAAACTCATTGCACTTTTATGAGTGTGTGTGAAGAACTGGTATAGTATAAAATAGTGCTCTCAGACTCTCTTAGGCCAAACACACTCTACACAAGTGCACAAATGCATATGAGAATGCTTGACCGACGGATGCACTGCAAGCGCAGAGCTAACTTTTCTAAATCTCCACCATCACAGTAGTTGACCTGAAAGAGAAAACTGGCCATAAAAACAAGGCTTTGTTAGTTAATGTTAACGACCATTGTAGCACTTCTTGCACGTCATCTTACTGTTTTTACTTTATGTATGTATTTATCCAAAGTTCTGTCATGAATTTCTAGATGGTGCAGTCCAAAAGGTCTAACTCAATCTGACAATGTAATCATCACATGGTGCGGCTGATTGGTTCTTTTTGTATCAGCAGCCAATGAGATCAACATTCAAATACTTGGCTAGTGTTTGCTGTAGCAGTTGCAGCGCACTTCAGAAACCCTCCACCTTCCCCAGCTCCACCTGTATAGATCTGCTACGGGATGATTCATGTATGTTATATACGGGGTTTATTTCATATATGATATATGTGCAGCAGCAGTATTTCTTACATGCTCACAGCATGTTGTGGACGTATTGGCAGCAAGGTTATTTTAGTAAATGAAAACTAAAACTAAGATGAAAACGATGGATCAAAAAACATTTTCGTAAACTGAAATAAAATAAAAATGTCAAAATAAGTGAAAAACTAAAATGAAATGTTATTAAAACATTATGAAACATTAAATGAAATCATTTTCGTAATCATTACGTTATCATTCCGTTTTGGAAAACTATATGAGCTGTGTGGCGTTTTAGGGATGGGGTTATCTGACGGAGAGACGCAAAGCAGTTTTAAGCAGAGTCCTGCACAGGTCCTGTTTGGAAAACCCACACCCGCAGTACTTAACAGAACACCTGACCCGTTAACCGACAGCAATACTAATTTAATTCTGTACTCGAATAGACCCTTTTGGCATAAAGATCGCGAGTCGCGACCCGAACCGCACCCCACCGCATTAAATCTACTACATCAGGTAGGCAAAATTATTTATTTTCTCATGTAACACAAGGAATCAAACCAATATTAAGCACTTTAAGTTGCTGCTTTGAAGAAAAACAGACATGCAGAGCAACATGATAATTAACAGTAAAAAGATGAGAACGCACATGCTTTCTGTATACAAAACTTTTGCCTAGATCTGAACAATCTGTCAGGCTTTTGAACAAATGTGCATGGGCTAAATGACATCACATACACGTACATATAATTCTTCATAAATGAAAAGAACAATTTCAAATATGAGCCTTACTGTTAAATGTGATTTCTTTGGCCTGCGCTCTGGAAGTGATCGGTTAATTCTGCTAAACTTTAATTAAAACTTAAACTAAAACTCAAACTAAACTATATAAAAACTAAATAAAAATGTGTTCACAAAATAAAAACTAAACTAAAACTAACAAAAAATGTAATGAAACTAATAAAAACTAAACTGCATTTCATAGCAAATTTGAAAACTATATTAAAATAAAACAAATGTAAAAATTCAAAATGATAATAACCTTGATTGGCAGTAGCAAGTCTTAGTACTTACTCTGCCGCAGCAGCAGCAGCGTAGCAGATCTATTCTGACAAGACCAAACACATTAACATTGTCATGTACATTACCATGACAATCACTCCGAGAGTTGTCATGATGTATGTGTGTGTGTGTATAATATTTGAATTAAATTGAACAAATGTGACAGTAAAGACATCTAAAATATAATAAATGCTATTATTTTTTTTCTAATTATTTCCAGCAAAATTTGAAGCAGCACAACTGTTTTAAACATTGATAATAATCAGAAATGTTTCTTGAGCAGCAAGTCAGCATATCAGTATGATTTCTGAAGGATCATGCGACACTGAAGACTGGAGTAATGATGCTAAATATTCAGCTTGCATCACAGAAATAAATTACATTTTACAATATATTCAAATAGAAAACAGTTCTTTTAATTTGTAATAATATTTCACATTATTACTGTTTGTACTTTGTTTTTGATTGAATAAATCCAGTACTTGTGAGCATAAGATGATTTTAAATGGTAGTTTGGTTCACATTTATGAGATCTTCATTGGTTCTTTTTGCGCTTTGTTGATTTGACGTTAAGTCTAAATTAATTTTTAATTGATTGTAAACAGTTATTTTAAATTGTAATAATATTTCACAATATTCCAATTTTATACTGCATTATTGATTAAATAAATGCAGCCTTGGTGTGCGTAAGAGACTTCTTTCAAAACATTAAAAAACATATCTTACTGACCCTAAACTTATGAATGCTAGTGTATATAAATGCAAACTAAAAACAGTTTCAGGGTTTTTAAAAATATATTTATGGTCTGTAACATCAGGCCATGGGTGCTTAGGACTGCGTAACTATATAATCACATTCACACACACCTAGATTATGGTATATAAAACATATTACAGAGAAACTACTACTGTTATACTTTAAAAAAAGCTTAAAGAGCAATAGCTCTGTCACTGAGGAGCTCAATGAGCCTCAAAACCAGCAACAATCCCAAAATCTGAACATCCTCCATCTAGGTGTTTGTGAACACAAGACACAATACATGGTAAAAAGGGTCAGTCTGCTGTGTGCTGATTTGCTAACCATATTTGGGCTCTGAATGTGAATTCAGTCCTTTCTGGACCAAAGCATCAATGGTCTCACTCAAGCCAAAGACAGAAGAATTTGAGGTCTATTTCCTGTAATTCCTGTTAAATCGATAGTTCACCCAAAAATGAACATTTTGTCATCGTTTACCCACTCTCAGATTGTTCCAAACCTGAGTTTCTTTCTTCTGTTGACACAAAGGAGATATTTTGAAGAATGTTGGTAACCAAACAGCTGACGGTAGCCATTGACTTCCATAGTATTTTTTTCCATACAATGGAAGTCAATGGCTACCGTCAATTGTTTAAATCCTTTTTGGGTGAACTATTCCCTTTAATCATTTCTGAGTCTACAATAAACAAACCTCCACTCACGGCAGTCAGAATCGAAGCCTCTTAGGTCAAGCTCTCGCATTTAAAACCCTCAAAAAACACTTCATCCCCGCATTTAGCGAGAGCCAGGTTTCTGACGAGAGGAGCTAACGGACATAAAGTTAGCGAAGAAACTTCAGACAATTCAACAACAATGGTAATGAGGGGAGCTAATTTATTCACCATCTGACATTCAAGGAATGTCAATAAGATATTTAAATATCATCAAACTTACTTGGAGACGGCACGGCTGCTGTGTTGCCATGGGAACAGGACGTTTCCGACGGCGGCGCGATAGCTGTAAACTCCGAGCAGGCCGAGAGCCAGAGCGATCTTAGACACCAGCGAGCAGTGACGCTGAACCAGGAGGAAGATCAGAACCAGAGACACTGCCGCCAACACGGAGAGGAACGCCTTATGATCCCCACTGAAAACACACACATGGTGAATAAATAACAGGGCAGACATGTTCTTCTTACATATGCATGCAAACGCTGAATATAAAACAGCAGAAAGACAAACCCCTTATGATTTGAACTCAAAGCAAACACTGTATAATAGCATAAACAGGCATGATGCAACAAATCCTCCACGTTAAGCTGAGTTTCTTTGCAATAACACACTTTGTTGGTGTTTCCATTTGGATTTCTGTCATGTCGGAAATCTTACTGCTCCAAATACGTTGCGTTCCATTTAGCTCAGAATTTCACACTTCTTACTTGGTAAAGTGCAATAGAACATCAAGTTGCAATAGAACATGTGACTTGGGAACTTGGAAATCCACAACTACTACTAAATGCATCATGGAGTCAAAGTTCCTACATTAGATGGACCTGATTAGCCAAAGTCTGCAAGGACAAATGCAAAAAAACACGGTAGAAGATTGAACACTTAAAAAACAAATACTATGTTTGTCGTTTTGTTTATTTATACACCAGATTAGAAAATGCCACTCAATCAAAAGTCAGAAATATTATATTAATTATTACTTCACATTAATAATATTAATAAAATAAAATAAGAGAAAAAAAGACAAAGTTTCAAGACTGTGTACTTAACATATTTAATGATGGAATTAACTACTCTATGGAAGTTTTTTCCTCACAAAATTAAAATAAAATGCTTTAAAAGATCAAATAAAAAAATCACACCCTCAAAACAGCTGCTCAAATGAGAAATCAAATGCTCAAATTATCAAACAGAAAAAAATCAAACTCTCAAAACGGCTTCTCAAATGAGAAATCAAATGCTCAAATGCAATTTATTTTCCTCATTCAGGAAAGCATGAACTGTATCAAAAATCAAATTAAAAATCATTTGCATTTGATATTTAATTTTCATTATCAACCTAGTATAAACATGTAATAAATAAATCTGTAATTCAATGCTCAAATCATAAATCAAATGCTCAAACTGACATTGCAAATGATAAATCCCCACAAAGCATAAAAAAAAAAAAGATGTTAAAAATGTTAAAAATCTCAAATAATGTCAGATGTATCAGTCCATCTGAATTCAGGAGACAGAGAAACAGAGCCGCACAGCATGTGTGTGTGTGTGTGTGAGTGAGTGTTCAGAATGCAGCTGAACTGTGCTCCTCTCATCTAAGGTAATCAGGTGTGAGCCACACAGGTGAGGCCAGGCCAAAAGGTGTGTGTGTGTGTGTGTGTGTGTGTGTCAGCAGTGCGGGCGGGCGGACGGACGGACGGACGGACGGACGGACGGACGGACGGACGGACGGACGGACGGACAGACAGACAGACAGATAGATAGATAGATAGATAGATAGATAGATAGATAGATAGAGGCTCTGTTCCAAAAGCTATAGTGATCTCCCATGCTGTCTACAGCCTACATAGACAGCTGACTTCTAAAGGTAATATCCTAACTGTTTTAATATCCTAATATCCTAACCTATTTTAAGTGACTCTTTGGAATGCTCTATATGGCTCATTAGGTTTCTATAAAACTTGCATTAGCAAATATTTACACACTATTCAAAATCAATCAGTGTCAATGTATCAATGTATATTCTTATTCATAAGCTGTTTAAATAAATAAATAATTTAAACTGAATAATTTTCACAAACTTCAACCAGTGTTTTTTATTATTAATTATATATTGTTACAGTATTTACTAATATATAGTTTTTGCCGTTATATTTTCAGATTTCATTTTAAATTTGAAAGTTTTAGTTGATGTACTGTTTTTGCCATTTTATTGTATTTTTTTAATTATTTATTTTTTATAATGCACTTTTTAAATAAATGTCATTGATATTTATTTCAGTTTTAGTCATTTTAAACTTATTTATAATTTACATATTATAGCGTTTCTTAATTTTTGGAATTAGCTTTTGTCTTCATATTTTCAGTTTTAATTTTAATTTTAAAGTTTTAGTTATTTTATTGTGTGCGTGTGTCATTTTTATTATTTCTATTTAGATTTAAAGTATTTTTTTATTTCATTACTTTTAGTGATTTTAAACTTATTTATTATGTATTAGTATTTATTAACATTTTGATTTAGCTTCTGTTTTTGTATTTTCCATTTTAATTTTAATTGTAGTTAGTTTTTTTTTTCTAATATTTCTATAAATTTTTTTTCTGTTTTAGTTGTAATCATAATTTGTCGTAACCATCATTCTTTATTTACATTTTTTAAGTTAAAGGTTTTAATATTTATAGTTTATTTCCGCAACAAACACTGCATTCAACTTCAACAATGGTTCTTGAGCATCTGCATTTTTCCGAAATTTTTTTTTTGGACAGACTACCATAATAAAATACTTTCTTTTTTTAGTGTAAATCAGTTTAACAAGTCAAAATGAACTGAGAATTGAATCAAATGATTTGAGATGTTAAAAAAAATGTTCTCAAAAAGACTCAAACTCCAGGGTTACTAATCAGTTCACTGATTACAATTACTGTCTGATTCTCCACAAAACAACATGTAGTTAAAGACGGCTTTGTCCCAAAAACAGCACTTGAATGAAATAAACATGATATGTTACACAACACTAGTGCTGATTTTGTTTGGTATATTCAGAATATACTTAGGACCAATTATTTGGGTGAGAGGAGGGAGCAGACAGTGAGAGAGTGGGACTGAGAGAGATAGATAGAAAGAATGAGGTAGAGAGGGTGCTGACAGAGCACGCAAGAAAGGAAGTAGAGGAAAAAAAGACTGATAACGCAGACGGAGAGAGAAATTTTCATCCCGATGCCAGTGACCCTGAGCGTCTCTCTGCTCCCCATCTATCTGCTCCAAGACGGCCAGAAGAATACTAATGCATTTCACACACACACACACACACACACACACACACACACACACACACACACACACACACACACACACACACACACACACCTGTGTGTGCATAAGCGCACATTTCAGGGTCGGGTTTCAAAATAAGTGCAAGGGCGTGTATGATAGTCTCAGATTGCTCCGGAAAGTATGTATGAGTGAAAAAATTCCTCAATATGAAGCTTAGATCCAAAACCCAGTGAGCTACAGGAAACACAAGTGTGTTCTTGATGCAAATGGCTGCTTAAAAAAGTCACCAGAATAAGAAATACAGTAAGGCAGCATTGAGAAGAAGGATCCCAGAATACATTGCAACAAGTCAAAGAAAAAAAATCTAAATGTAGTACAAGGTAAAAGAAATTAATTATGACATTCAACACCAAAAATAGATTTACGTAAATAATGATTATTTTATCCAATAATTTTGTAACATAACTGTTCAAAATATTTTTTTTTCACGTTTTTATGATTTTTTTTTGTATGTATTTTGTCTCATGCTTACCAAGACTGCATTTATTTGATCAAAAATACCTTAAAAACAGTAATGCTGTGAAATACTATTACCATTTAAAATAACAGTTTTCTATTTAAATGTATTTTAAATATTTAAATATTATTATAGTATTCATTCATATTTTTTATAAATTTTTGTTTATATTTTCACTTTTCATTTTGATTTTAGTTCAAATTTTGTTATGTGCTTTTAATATTTCTTTATTATTTATTTTTTTATATTTTAATGTTAAACTTACAAATAATTTCAAACTTTCATGTTTTTATTATACCATTTATTAATTTCAGTTTTCATTTTATTTGAAAGTTTCCGTCATTTTATGTGCAGTTTCCATTTTTATTCGTTTTTTTATATTTCAACTTAGTTGTTAACTTGATGTAAAAATATGTAATTTTATGCTTAATAGTTGACCACAATTGCATACTCAATAATATTTTTGTAGAAACTGTGAGACATTTATCTGATAAACAGAAAATTCAAAAGAACAGCATTTATTTTTTAAAATATAAATCTTTACTAAAACTATAAATGTCTTTACTATCACTTTTGACCAATTTAATGAATCCTTGCTGAATTAAAAATATTATTTTTTATGTGCTTTTTTTAAAGATTTTTATTTAGATTGATTTTATATTTATTTCATTTTTAGTTTAATTTTGTTATGTGTGATTGTCATTTTTTATTATTTTAGTATATATTTTTATTTAGATATGTTTATTTCAATTTTAGTTTTAGTCATTTTAAACTTATCTTTAAACTTACTGATCAATGTAACGCATCCTTGCTGAATTACAAGATTAAGCGCATTTCTTAAAAATCATTTGATGATAGTGTACATTTTCTACTTATTAGAGTATCATGTTGTTTAGCTTAGCTTCCTTTTCAGTCAGCACATTACTCTTAAAAGGCAGCTGTCTATGTAGGCACTATAGGATGTTCGCCCTCAAGACTAGTCTCAAGATTAGTCTCTCATTCCCACCCCAATCCATTTATTCTGCTCATTTCTCTCCTCCTTCAACCTTAGAAGTGGGGTGTTCTCACCTACACAGCCCTATAACGCATATACATACACAAAAACCCCAAATTGCAACAATCAGGCTTTGTTGACCACAGCAGCATATAGGAACCAGCGTCCAGACCTGTCAATTCAGACACAAACCTCGTCTCATTTACGACAGCAAACGTTTACTCAGCAGAACTTCTGAATGAATACTATGCAACGCCCATCCAATTAAGACTCTTCAAACAATAGCGCTGACATATCGCAGAAATGAGAAAGCTGTGTTCTGTCAGAGTAAAGCCGGATAATACCAGAGAGGGTCAGCGCAGGACAATAACAGACCTGTCAATCTGAGCAAATGAACAGAGCCAGCGAAAGAGAGGATAATTACTTTATTTGTGCAACCGTTCTTAAGTCTAAAGTTCGGCTCAAGTGTCAACTGTGTCATATGAATTATGAAGTTTGACTATTAAAATCTTTCATAAGAAGCAAGTAAAAGTATTTTTGTGCAAATCGGCCGCACTTAAAATATTCATCTTTGCCATCAAATGATAAGAGTTCTCAAATCCGGTGCACTGATTGTATACTATTTCTGGCTTTCTATTTTCCAAGTGTGCATTCATGCATGCTTTTTGGGTGAATAATAAAACAGCCCTTTGCACAACGAAAGAGGAGTTTGTGACCAGACTTTTTGAGTCAAAGTGCAGAGAAAAACTAGAATGAAGCTGCTGTTTTTAAATGCATGAATCTAAAATAAAGCAAAAATGAGTTCAGAGTTAATATCAAATCAACAAAGCGCAAAAAGAACAGATGAAAATCTCATAAATGTGAACCAAACTACCATTTAAAACTCTCTTATGCTCCCTAGTACTGGATTTATTCAATCAAAAACAAAGTACAGACAGTGATAATGTGAAATATGACTACAAATGAAAATAACAGTTTTCTATTTGAATATATTTTAAAATGTAATTTATTTCTGTGATTACTCGGGTCTTCAGTGTCACATGATCCTTCAGGAATCACTCTAATATGATGATTTGCAGCTTAAGAAATATTTATTATTATTATCAGTGTTGAAACGAGTTGTGCTTCTTAATATGTTTGTAAAAACACTGATTTGTAGGATTCTTTAGTGAATAGAAAGCTCAAAAGAAGAGCACTTATTTGAAATCTTTTGTAACATTATACGTCTTTACTGTCACTTTTGATCAATTGAATGTGTCGTTGATAAATAAAAGCATTTTTACTGAACACAAACGTTTGAATGGCAGTGTAGATGGTATAAAATCCTCAGTAAAAACAAGGCAAACGATCGTTTACAACCTTCAGATGAAGTGTTGTTCACAGCTGTGCTCTATTTGCATTAGTAACAGATCTAAGCGGAAGGGAAGAGGAGCGAGCGTTTCTCGCAGAGATAATGCAGATTCTTCCCGTAGGGCCCGTTTCAGCCGGGTAATGAAATATTAATTAGTGCACACTAAAACAATAATACGAGCCACCAAATCCCAAACACAGAAACACACATCTAAAAAAAATTCAAACTGGAATAAAAAGATCAAAGTGTTCAAAATTAAAAATACTACTCGAAACTTTTCTTCCAATATTCCAAATTCCAAATCAATAACTTTTAAAAACAAAGTTAAACTTACACAAACTGCATACTTATAGGAATAGTTTACAAAAAAAGGTGTCATGTTAGATTTCGAGATTCGAGAGGTTTCATTAGTATGGAAAAGAGCAGCTTTATCCTTCAGCAGAATTTCTTCAGCATTTTATTAAAGAAAGTGATTTATGAGGTTTGCAAAGACATGAGGGTGAGTAAAAGATGTCTTTTTGTATTTTATTTTGGATGAACTATTCTTTTAAAGGCAATTCAATTATCTCAGACGGTTCGCGCATCAGTTCACTCGCTCTCATGCTGTGTGCTTTAAACATAATCATAATAAAAGCCATCTACGCTGAGATTCATCGCAGCACGTATAATTATAAGCTCCATATATGTAATGAGAAGTCCACCGATGGACGCTTCAAACCACAAAGACAGGAAATCACGCTCTCCAGAGATGCTGGCACATCTCCATCTCTCCTGTATGAATGCAGAGATTTACTATGACCGCAATAATTATTCTTCATCAGAGCTGGCTGGTGGGCAAAAGAGAGGGAGAGAGATAGAGAGGAAAGTCTTTATGTGTGGCATTGAAGGCTTTTTAGATGTGGACGGCAGGTGATGCACTTAAGAGACGAGAGCTATCAATCCATGATCTCATCTATGATCTATCAAGACACATCAATGTAAAACCCTGCGAACGTATAGCTTGTGTGACCCACCTCTATAAACACTTCAGATACAGACTGAAAGAGCACAGTATTCTATTCTGTGGATATGAGTGTATCATGTTTATATGTATGAAACTAATATTGATTTCTATGCTGCTGTTAAAGGAATATTTCAGATAAAAACGAACATCTTTTAGGCACCCTCATGTTATATGCACTACTGTTGTTACGGCCTGTTAGGTTAAAAAAAATCTATAAAAAAAATAAAATAAATGCTGTTCTATTGAACAATTTTGATTCATCCAAAAATCCTTAAATAAAAAAAAAGTATCACAGTTTCCACAAGCTGTTTTAAGACTGTTTTAAACAATGAGAGTAATCAGAAATGTTTCTTGATCAGCAAATCAGCATATTAGAATGATTTCTGAAATCACTGTCAAAAGTGACACTGAAGACTGTCTGAAGAATTCAGTTTCTCATCACAGGAATAAAATACATTTGAAACATATATTTACATATAACACAGTTATTTCAAATTGTAATAATATTTTACAATTTTACCTGTTTTTACTGTATTTTTTATCAAATAAATGCAGTCTTGGTTAGAAAATGAGGAAAAAAGGAACAAAAGAGCAGTATATATACAGTATACATATACTGTGTATATATATATATATATATACTGTATATAAAATTAGAACACTAGTATCTTCACCAGCTAAAAAATGGTTTTAAGTCAGTTATTTCTATCTTTTTGAGGTAGGTTTCTTGAAGCATCTTGGAGATGTTGACAGTTCTTCTGGATTTAGTCTGTCTCAGTTTGTTCTGTTTCTTCATGTCATTCCACACAGACTGGATGATGATGAAATCAGACCTCTTTATGGAGCACTGGCTGTTCTCAGACTCCTTGTGCAAACAAAAATCTCACTGGATTATTACAATTAATGGCAAAATGAATGTTCGGAAATAACCAATAACCAATATATAAATTTACAAAGGGATAAAGTTACTAAATTGAGAGCAAAAAATTGGGGAATGAAGCTTCTCAGGATTGTTGGCAAATTCTGTCTGTTGATTTACTCTTGAGGCTCTTTGTGTGAGACCAAGCTGGGTTTTGATTGGCTGACTGGTTGGATACTGGCTAATGGGGTAGAATAACGCTGGCACAGGCCAGCGCTGTACCATCTGTCTGTAAGTGTGTGTTCGTGTGTGTGCCGCTTCCAGAGACGCACAGATCATAACACACAGGAGAGAACAAAGTTAATCGCCCGAGGTGAAGTGTGTTTAGATGGTGGAAGTTTAGGGGATATTTATCAAACAAACTGCAAGAGCGTGTTTGGTTAGCTGACAAATAACGTTCCCAAACAGAACTGTTATATGCAAAATAGTTTAGTCATCATTATGATTTTATCATTTTTTAATCAGTTTTGCAGATACTTAAACAGTCCTGCGGTGTGACAAAAAATCTTGAAAAGAGCCAGAATAATTATTAAAATGCCAACTAATTAAAATGCTTAATAAAAGGGACGAATACATTCAAACTTCTTTGCAATGTAGCAATTAGTCCTCTTTTCATAAAACGATCTTTTCATTAGCCAAAAAGTCTGCAGGCAGTCTGAATATGAGCCCAGGAGAGTCCAGAGTCCTTCTCTCAGATATAAAACCAAAGAGACCGTGAGATTCAGAGGTTGTGAACATTAATTGCTTGCTGTCTGACTGTAGTCCGAGTCTTCTGAAGTCATATGATAGTCTTGTTTGAGGAACAGACCAGAGCACTCAATATTCACTGATTATCTTCAGTCAAACAAAATATGGTGCATATTTCACAGATTTGACATCGTGACGTTATTGTCAACAAACCTGTGGCATGGGCTCCATATCTGGCTTTGGAGAAGAAGCAGATATGGAAAATATTGGTCTAAAGACAGAACGTGCAAATGAATGAACCAGACAAGATCAAATAAATAATGAGTAAAACGATGAATAAAAGCAGAAACAAACATACATACATAGAGAGAAATTATGAACAAAATAATGGATAAGCTAATGTAAGAGAAAGTACAAACAAAGAAAACAAAGTGCAAACAAATGAGAAAGCAACCAAAGAAAAGAACAAACAAACAACTGAGCAAACAAACAAAATAATACATAAATGATTGGAAGAATGAACAAAAGAAAGAATGAAGAGCAAAACAAACAAACAAACAAACAGAGAGAGAAATTAAGAACAAAATAATGGATAAACTAATGTAAGAGAAAGCAAACAGAAAAGAGAACAAACCAATAAACAACTGAACAAACAAACAAAATAACAAAAGAACCAACCAACTAATGAACGAATGAACTGAACAAGAAACAGAGTGACAAAAGAACAAGAAAAACAATTATCAACAGAACAAGAATGAACAAAAAAATGGCCAAACTAAGAAAAACAAGTGCAAACAAACAAAGAAAATAAAGTGCAAACAAATGAGACAATAACCAAAGAAAAGAAAGAACAAACAAAAAACAACTGAGCAAACAAACAAAAGAATACACAAATTAATGGAAGAATTAACAAAAGAAACAGCAATAAATAAATAATGCATCAAAATTGTCACAAAAGAGCAAAGTAAGATAAATAAAAGATAAGATAAAGGATAAATTATAAATTATTTTTCAAATTAATAAAAAAATTATATTGTTGCTAAATAGAATATATACATGCAATTTTATATATAATATATATATATATATATATATATATAGTAAAATGAATGTATTATAAATAATGTAGATACTATACAGTGTATAGTAAATAATACATAATAACAATAATTATGTAAATACAGTATGTCAAATATATTTTAACAATATTCACAATGGAAGCGATTCACATCATTACCACAGACTGATGTGATTCATTTTCAATGAGAGTTGTCGACTTGAGCAAAAGAGACTGTATGATATGACAAAGTTGTGCAGAGATCTGCTGCCAGACACGGCTGAATACTGCAGTCGAGTTGAAACGCCTACAAGCACCCAACAGTGCAGCGACCCGACAACCTGCGGTGATTTAATCGCTGTCAGTGTGAATGCACCATTAACTCCCTATGCAGACAGTCAGACGTCTCACTATGGTTCAGAGCAGAGCAGCACATCCTCAAAAATGACTGAACAGTTCTAGTTAGTAGGACTGTGCGATTCATTGAATTTTAGTTTCCACAATTATGAAAACACAATAATCAGGATAAAACCATTCATGTGCCACATTCTGTTTCTTTTCCTTAATAGCGGTGAGCTTTTGCTCCTCCTTAAAAAGTCTAAACTTAACATACAAATCAGTCAAATGAAACATGGCTACTGTAAAATGTAGTCTACTGAAGGACGTGCTTGATATTTAGAAGAAGTACGCTGCTCCCCAGGAGGCTTCTGTGTGATATAAAATTGCAATTCCGAGAAAAAAAGTCAGAATTGCAAAATATAAATAATAAACTTTTTTTCTCACAATTCAGAGATTATTTTATATCTTGCAATTCTGACTTTCTTCCTAAGAATTCTGAGTTTGTATCTCGCAATTCTGTTTTTTTTTCCAACATGGAATAAAAGAGTTTATATCTCATAATTCAGACTTTTTTCCCCACAATTGTGAGAAAAAAAGTCAAAGATAAGACTTACCTGAAATTGTGAGAAAAAAAGTGAGAAATGTAAGATAAAAAGTCGCATTTACTTTTTTTTTTTTTTTTTTATCCCATGATGGAAACGAGCTTCCATATAAATGTAAATCAAATAAAACAAAAGAAAATTAGAAAATCTACCACTGCTCTTGACTGCGTTACTTTGTAGCTTTAATAAGAATCAAATGTTTTATTTTACATTTGATTGTTCCATTTCTGTAGAATAGTATTAGGTAAATAGACTTACATGAAAAACTAAAAGCATTGTTCATTTATATATTTTTCTGTCGCATTGGTTTTATTGTTTGCAATTTGCTTTTATTGTATTACTGACTGTTAACTTGTCTTCAGTAATTGTTTGAGGACTTTTTTACTTATATTAGTTAGCCTAGTATTAGTTTCTGTTGCAACTAGCATTAAAAATTGTAAACTTTCGCTGGAATCTAAAATTCTGATATCAGCAACCTTATTTCCATCAAAATATACTTGAAATATAATGCTATTGTGGAGGGGAAAAACTCAAGTTTTAATAAATAATATAAGGTTTAATAAAAAATGTATAATTAAATAAAAATTTATAAATACAAATTATTAGACCAAAATTATTTATTTTAATTAATTATTATAAAATATTACCTAATATAAATAATCATATATTTTGTCATAATTATAGTTAGTCAACAGGCTCCACATAAGGACCCAAAACCAAATGTGATATCTCTGTGTTCTTACCTGTTGAGCCAGTGTCCAAAGTCAGGCAGGTGTGCCCACTGCACTCCGGTCTGGTTCAGTGACCTCAGCAGGCGACAGCAGGTCAAGGTCAGCAGTGGGGTCGCCAGCGCCAGCCATTTCTCCGAGCCCGGACTCATTCCCAGCTCCACCGCCGGGGAGAATGACGGTCCTTCCTCGGCACCAGTGGGAAGCAAGGGCCCTTCATCCTCTTCTTCATCTCGATGCCTCTGTTCCCTGAAGTACTTCCTGCAGACATCCTGGAAGACGGCCAGGCACAGCGTGTTGAGCAGGAAGTACCAGGTCTGGTGTTCCTCCTCTATGAAGCTGCTGGAAGCCAAACTGAGGGTGTGACCCACTGTACCGATCAGCAACAGAGCGTCCAACTCCGACAGAGTCCAGTCAGAACCCTAGAATGAGAGAGAGAGGTTACATATTATCCTTGTTTCAAACTGAGTCTGTTTACTACATCGGCAGCTACCTTCTAAGGCAGCGTACTAACTGAAATAGAGCCTCATATCATAAGTGACTGATTTGGAGCTTTACACAGACAGCAACTCTGAATATCACACAAAATAGTCAATTTATTCATCATTATTATCATTATTAACATCATTACTCCAGTCTTCAGTGTCACATGATCCTTCAGAAATCATTCTAATATGCAGATTTGCAGCTCAAAAAAAGCTTTCTTATCATAATCAATGTTGAAAACTGTTATGCTGCTTTATGTTTTTGAGAAAAACAATGCTGCATTTCTTTTTCTAGGATCCATTGATGAATAGAAAGCTCAAATACAGCATTTATTTGAAACAGAAATCTACTGAGAAACAAAAGATAAACACAATTATGATACATGCAACAAAGCTTTTACGCAGTTTTATGCTGTTGAAATACATTCGCACCAAAAATATCAATCTTTTCAGCAACACATCCCGTATGGCATCTTCCATGCAGACAAAAGTTTGCACAAAAATGCACTAAAAAATCAATACATGCAGTCAGATGTGAAACATAGAGAGAGAAATGGAGTGGAAAAGGTGAAGCTGTGAGAGTTGAAAAGGGCACAAACCACAAATAACTGAAACATCTGACAGTGTGTGACAGTAAAACGCAGCTAACACCAAAGTCACCGGTGTCCAACACTGTAAAACAACTTTACAGACAGCACTTTGATGTGTAGAGCCCTGAGCTAACAGACAAACACACACACACAGGTGAGAGAGCATGTTGTGACTGTTTCCCACAGTGTGTAAGTGCAGGGCTGCAGGGAGTAGAGCAGTGTTGACTCAAAGGGAAAGTGCTAACAGCCACACACACACACACTCGTTTCTCTAGGGAATCACACACAACTGCATCCCATCGTAATACATGTCTCTGGTCTCGTTACAAATGATTAATCAGTGCCTGTTATTCTGGAGACACAAATGTTCTTTCACATCACATCATCTTTCATCAAAGTGTAATCACAATCTTTTGCATCTGAAACAAATTTTCTTTCCTTCTAATCGCAGCCACACGGGGTGAAAATATTATTAACCAACTATATTTTTGTGAACAAAATATCATTGGTGTTCGCATGATGTTACAGTAGTGTGGGTGGAAAACAGATCACTGCTATATGGTTGTTAGGGTGCATTTAGTCATACTGCAGTGGCAGATTTTTTCACTCTGTGCAATCAAATTAAAATCAAGTAACAATATCTGCCAGTGCAATGAGACACACACACACACACACACACACACACACAGCTAATAAATATAAAACAAAGTAAAACAGCTTCATAATATCTTATTCATTAAATGTATCATGCTTCAAGGATTTTTTGAATTTTTACTAGAAGACTCATTTAAAAATAATAATATAAATAAATAAATAATATTGCATTTCTACTAATATGTCACATATGTAACATATATGCAAACTATTACATATTACGTAAAAATATATATTACTTATAAAAATATAAATAATAGAATATATAGGAACATACATAATAAAAAAACATTTTTAATAAAGAAACAAGCCTAATATAATATACATAAAGTAATAAAATAAAATAAATAAAAATAATACATTATAATACAATGTAAGTAGAAATTAGAATACATATTAAATATTACATTTATAGATATATAAATATACATTAAAATATTATTCTATTAGGCCTAATTATATTGTATTCATTATATTACTAGTCATTTTTTATAGTACACTAAATATCATATCATATAACATCAAAGGATCATATCAGAGCTATCATAAACTTAAGCTGCAACTACTAAAAATATGTTTGTTTGTTCATTTAAATATGCTGAAATAAAATAAAATATAAACCTGACAATTATAATGTTGCCTTGGCAATTAACTGAAATAAGTGTGCAGTTGAAGCACTAAAATGACTAACTGGAAATAAAAAATTAAAAAATAAATCTGAACTAAAATTGAAATAAAAACAAAATAATAACATATAGAAATATATAAAAGGAACACAAAAATTAAATGTAAACAAATAAAAAAATGATTACAGAAATTTTAAAAAGCTAACTTAAAGTATTAATAAATATTATAAGAGTATATACGTAATACTAAAATAACACTTGCTCATATCATGTCCTGATGATAAAAAAAGTCCCACCTAGGGCTGCGGGTGATATAGAAGAAATTATCATGATTAATTTTTTCTTATCAGTTGATATCGATATCATCACAATGAATGTTAAATCTTTATTTCTTTAAAGGCAAATTTCTTCTCCTGAGTGAAAGTTGCAGAAATCAGTTAATTATGGTTTTAAACTACTTTTTTTTTTTTTTTGGTCAGAACATGACAAACACTTGCCACACAGGTGAACATTTCACAAACCTGAGGTACAATATTCAAAACACTTATTAGTTTCTGCATGCTCTGTGTGATATTGTTTCAAATCATAAAACAGATGTGTGTTCCCTGACTTTGATGGCATGATGCAGATGTAAATTTATGTTCATTAACAAAAACAGTAACATATATACAGGGTAAAATTGAAATATTCTGACTGAGTTGGGACTCTACTTTTATTAAAATTAACCATTGGCCATCTATAGTATCACAAAATCTGATTATGATAACCAAAGGTAAAACCACATAGCACCTCACTACCGTAGTAAAATGTAACTATATGGTTTCTATATGAAAAACAGTACCCTGTACTCTTAAAAATAAAGGTGCTTCAAAATGCCATAGAATAACTTTTTTGTCTAAATGGTTCCATAAAGAACCTTTAACATCTGAAGAAACTTTCTGTTTCACAAAAGGTTCTTCGTGGCGAAAGAAGGTTCTTCATATTACAAAAACGTAAGAAAGAGATGGTTCTTTAAAGAACCTTTGAATTAATGGTTCTTTGTGGAACCAAAAATGGTTCTTCTATGGCATCGCTGTGAAGAACCTTTTAAGCACCTTTATTTTTAAGAGTGTAAATACATTTAGTATAAATACATGCACAAATGTTATAGCTTGATAACAACCATTACTTCTTTAAAACATTTAATATGTCTACATTAATAATATAATATGTATATCCCACATTTCTGCCGCAATACCGTGGTGAAGCTAGTGTTACTACAGTAAATCCACGGAAAAGCCTTCTAACAGGATTGTTCATGGCACAGTGTTTCTCGTGCCGTTTCATCTGGCTTTAAACTAAATAACCAAGACATTTCCATGTGTTCTTCATTGAATTCAAGCACTTCTCACTGGATCTCACAGCGCTGGTCGCGTGTTTGAGACCGATCAGCAAGTAAAAGCATCTGCTCACACCACGCTGCTGTTTGAGCCGAGCTGGTAATTGGTCCGTGTGGCCAAAAACTATAGAAATACAAAGACGGTTCACTCCTATACTTATGAATGGGAGAAACTGCAATGCACAATATAGCAAAATAGTCCCACCTTCTAAATGAAAGAGCCAATCGCTGATTGGTAAAGTCATTGCGTCACTGCAGCAGCCATTAGAAGCTCCGGTTCCCATAGAAACCTGAGGCTAGACCAGCAATTGAGCAGGTGCAGTCATAAGTGTGTTGACTGCGCATGTGCATTGGCTGGTATAGCTTGAAAAATAAGCCTTTTAAACGCTATTTAAGCATAAGGAACAACATTCATGGGGCAGTTCATTTCAGATTCTGTTGCTGATTTGAAATATGTTATGTAATTGTGAGTTCAGCGAGCAGTTTTTGAGATTTCAGGATTCCCCCATTCATTTAGATAGGACTTGGTCTTGTTTGAACTGCCCGGAGGCGTTGCAAATATGGCCGCCGAGTGAACAGACTTTCCTCGAAAGGGACTTTGGTGTGGCACTGTTAACGATCGTTCCACTTTTGACACATAAACATTACATCGGACGTTTATAGAACATGTTATAATTTATAATTTTTAGGGAAAAATATATAGTTATAATTATCGTTTTTGTTTTTTAACACACAGCCCTAATCCCACCCTACTTTACTTCCAGTGAAAATTCAGTTTCCCTCACATTACTGATGTTAAATGTGCTGCTCTTCCTCAGTTCAAACAACAGACAGTATTTCTAAGCGATAAACAGCATCTCAGCTGCGCTGATAACACAATACTAATTGGTCGCTCTGTGACTGGTTGTGTGTGTCCCTGGTCATGATGAATACGACCATGTGCAGCCTTGATGTGTGTTACCAATGGGACCGGTCACATCTCACCGGTGTGACAAGGCCTCGCCACCGCAACCAATGCCTCCCATTCATCACCCGGGGCAACACCTGGGCGGAAGTCAACCGGCGGAGGAAATGGATTGTGTAAGCAACTTGTGTTTGTGTAAACACCGTCTGGGATGAACTCGTTCTCGCTTCTCATTTCTAAGTAAACCGTCTCTCTTTACTTTTCACTTTTTCATATTGTCGGTCCCATCGAAGGGAATATTTGGATCCACGAGAGTCTGGACCAAAAGCAGCACAAAAGCATCAGGAGTTTGTTTTCTCGGCTGCATGCTCAGGTCTCCAATGGTTTCATCATTGCAGGAGCAAGCGCTGAGCTAACGGGGCCACGCACGCTAATCTATATGCTAATGCAGAAACAGACAGAAATTCCCTCTGACGACAGGCTGTATGTGGGCCTGACCAGCAGCTCATGTGTAACTAAACAGCCTGTTTGTTTCTTTAAAGTGGACATATCATACAGTATTTTATGTTTCCCTTAAGTCCACTTATAATGTTACGCTTTCTGCACTGTAAATGAGTTTTTCATGAGTATTTTCCACCCTCTCTCTGACTAGTACAATTAAACAGCCTATTTTTGCAGCTGTACTTTTTTGAGGTCAACGTGAAACAGCATTTACAGCCCATTTTACTTCTGTAATGCGAGTAGAACAGAATATTCATTTAGGAAAAATAAAATACTTTTATCCGTCAGGAATTGATGTGAAAGTGCACAGTAGTGTTGTTGTAGTACTTGAGGCCGTCAATAACTTATTTCAAATTTTATTTCTTTTGATACTCTTGTGCCTGGTCAGAATTTAATAGGGAATTCTGTCAAAAATTGAGCAAAATGAATACAAATGCCCCAAAAAATTCAAGATTTGACTGCAAAAAGTACTTGTATGAGACCTGTTTTCATATCAAATTAATATCACAAGAGCAAGAGAGCTGTTTTCAAAAATATGAGCATAATTACAAAATGTGATATTGATTTTACACAAACGTTCAACAAACAAGAATTTAATATTAAGTGAATTACATTTCTGACACAATTTATTTATTTATGCATTTATGTATTGATTTATTTATTTTTGCTATTTTGGCAAATAAACAGTGTTAATATTGTATAAATATTTTCGGCGATGAAAACAAATTCATAGCAGAACATTTGTGCTTTTCCGAGCAACACACAGCACTGATTTGTAAAATAAACCAGCTGCTTTGAACAAATTGGCTGAATAAATTATTCTGTGATTTACCCATTAAGTGATTTGACGCCACCTAAACTACTGGCGGTGATAATTTGATATTCATATTCATTTTATTTTTCAATCATATTTCTATATTCAAAATGTCATTTTTAAAACATTAATCTCAGTAATATTTATGTAGTTGTAACTGCACAAATTTAGATGCAGCTTCTGTGCCACCTCTGCAATGCAAATTATGAATTCTGTTAGTGATTTCATTTGATTAATAACAGTCTCCTATTATTCTAAATACAAAGTCATGAAACTCTAGATGGCGCAGGCTGATAGGTTCTAACTCAATCTGATATAATGAGATCATTATTCACATGGTGCAGCTGATTGGTTCTTTTTGTATCAGCAGCCAATGAGCTGCTGCTCAACATTCAAATACTTGGCTAGTGTTTGCTGTAGCAATTGCAGTGTGCTTCAGAAACCCTCCACCTTCCCCAGCTCCACCTGTATAGATCTGCTGCAGGGTGATTTCATGTATGTTATATATGGGGGTTATTTCATATGTTATATTTGCAGCAGCAGTATTTCCTACTAGGGCTGCCCCCTTATAGTTGACCAAAATTTCATTAGATCGTTAACGGCTAGTCTTTGGTAATACAGTACATCTGGCAGGACATCCAAATACTCTCCTATCATTCACCGACCTCAAATATGGCTTATCATCTGAAATATGTAAGTATTAGCAACTTTACATGGCCGCTCAATCTAATGTTAACCTAGAGAAATGTGCACTATTCAAGTGTCTGTGGAGTGTGGAAACTGAACAGTAGAGCTCACTGCATGACAGATGGAGGCGCCGGTGTGCTCACTTGCTCTTAAAATAATCCCTCATTTTTGGTCATACAGATAAGAGTAATACATCTTTCAAATCTGTAAAGACTCTACGTTTATTTGTGTGCACTCACAATAACAAAAAAAACCCATTGCGCTTTTGTAAAATAATGAAAGCAAACATGATGCACTTTCTGCCGTCTCGGTCTCTGTGAACTTGAGCGCGAAACTCCGTGCATAGCTATCTTTGCCTTACACACATTAAAAATATATCTATAGAGAGTGAATGTCTACTTTCAAATGAACCAATTTAAATGGAAAACAAATATTCTCAGATTATGTAATCCGTATGAAACATGCATACAGGTGCGTCCACTACTGCGGAGATGACGAGTCAGTGTTGCCGAGTTCATCTCTTAAACCGAAAACAAAAAAAGCACTCGTTTATCAGTGAATTATTAAAATGTTAATGCAGTCTCCTTAATGTTTTTCCCTGACACATTCATAATCATTACTTCTGCCGGTGCGCTGTGGCAAGCTTTATGCGTGCGCTTGAGCGCTTATTAGGCTATGTAGGCAATTAAAGGCTCATTATAACGATTTAAATGGTTTATTAATAAACGTGCGATTAGTCGACTAATGCTTCAAATGAATGACTACTAGTCGACCAGAAAAATCCTTAGTTGAGAGCAGCCCTATCTCCTACATGCTCACAGCAGCACGTCATGGATGTACTGACAGTAGCTGGTCTCGACTTGGTCTCAGTTTAGGTGGTCTTGACTACAACACTAGTGTACAGTATGTGTTTCATACCTGAATGATTCTGAGCTGAATAAAAATAAGTACATATTGTGAAAAATGTTGGCTTCTTGACATATTTGGACAATAAATCACCTGAGTCTCTTTGAAACAGTGCTGAAGATGAAAGTCAATGTATTCAAACAAAACAAGGAAAATTAGCTTTCTTTTAATAATTTATTCAATATAAATATCAATAGATGTCCATTTCTTCTGATTCTAATTTTATGGATATGAAGGTGTGGTAAATGTACTTTTTCAGAGTTGATCAATTTTGTTTAATATTGTTTCAAAGAGGATCAAATGTTTGCTTGTCCAAAAATGACCAAAAAAGCCAAATATTTCCATGGGATGTACTGAATACCACACTTTTGAGGCTTTCTGACTCCATTAACAATAAGATAATAATCATTAAATAGCTATTTGGTGAATACTGGTGAATATCAATTACACTCTTAAAAATAAAGGTTTCAAAAGGATAGTTTGATTGATTGATTGATTGATTGATTGATTGATTGATTGATTAATTAATTGATCTTTCTTTCTTTCTTTCTTTTTTTCTTATGCCATAGAAGAACAATTTTTGAATCCCCAAAGAACCTTTCAGTGGGCAATATTTAAAAGAATAATTTTTTTTCTTAGTGTGAAAAATACTTAAAATCTCTAAAGAACCTTTTTCCACTATAAAGAACTTTTTGTGAAATAGAAAGATCCCATGGATGTTAAAGGTTCTTAATGGAATCATTGATGCCAAAAAATAACCTTTATTTTCAAGAGTATAAAAGTAAAAACGCAAAAAAAAAAAGGTTCTTTCATTTTGGAGTATGTTTTTACATTTTGATGAAATGTTACAAAGACTTTAGGAATATGCAAATGAGCACATTTATAACCAGATGCAGGACTGAGAGATGCGGTCTTATCAGAGTGAGAGTAACTTCTGAGTTTTGGATTATAATAAGAATCAAAACATCGTCTGAAGTGCCGAGTAAACATCTCTATTAACAAGGATGACAGCAGCACTAATTAATCAGGAGGCAATTAATGCAGACTAATTAAACACTGTGTCGGAATTCCTGACAGCAAGGGGCATGAAATACAGAAACAACCCGGAATCACCAAGATTGATTCTGTAACATTGGTTTAATATATTACTACCATTATTATTTTCAGTGCCACGATAATAGCTAAACAAAATTTTAAATAAGAATTATTAAATAATTTTGTTTTTCATAATGTATAAATATAAATGTGCATAGGATAATATAGTAAATAAAACAAAAAAAAATGTTTTTATATCATTTTAAAGGTTGTCCTGCCAATGGATTAAAAAAATGACATGAATACACAAAAGTTACTGTCAGAAATGTGCTTCTTTTGACATTGGTCTTAGTATTAATCATCAATGCTTTTAGAATTATTATCATTCTCTAGTTTATACTGATCTCAGCAGTTCCAATAAGCCTTCAGTGAGGGAGGTTAATGTCAATCATGAGCAGCTCGCAGAAGCTTGACGTCAATCCCATGATTCCCTTCACCTCGGTCTCACAACTATGTGAGGGGTCACTGTCACGCATGTGGAAGTAACTCAAATTTCTGTCAAATTGGCCTGGATCCTCAGAGAGCCCATTACCTGGAGAATTAATTGGAAATACAGCCAATTGTCTCCTGGATCTGCATCTGTCAATTATACATCTGAGGCTGTGGAGCATTTCAAAGGGGCAACAGCCTATTTCTATGTAGAAATTTATTTTTTTTATTCACTGGTTATCACGTTTGTCAAGAACACTTGCACCAAAAACAGTATCAGATTGTATATATATATATATATATAGATAGATATATATATATATATATATATATATATATATATATATATATATATATATATTCTCTACATAGAAATAGGCTGTTTATCAATTTGCACTGGCTACCAATAGCTGCTCGCATAAAATTCAAGGCATTAATGTTTGCCTACAGACTATGTGCCCTCTAGAAGCTTGAATTCTGCAAGTGAATGTCCCTTTATTGTGTCATCCCAAAGAGGCACAAAATCACTTTCACAGACTTTTAAATTAAATGTTCCCTCCTGGTGGAATGACCTGC
>NW_015557181.1:1185789-1193757 GCF_001515605.1 Sinocyclocheilus anshuiensis | reverse complement strand
AACCATATTCAAGAATCGGCTAAAAACACATCTCTTTCATCTTTATTTGACCCTCTAACTCTAGCACTCTCTATTGTAATTCTATTCTTTATTAAAAAAATAATAATAATTAACACTAGCTATCTTTTTGAATTCTATCTATTTGTTTTCTTTTGATTTATTATACAATAAACAAAAGCAAAAAAGGCTTCTAACACTAGCTTGCTCTATTCTTTTTCTATTCGATCTGTTTTCTTTTTATTTATTATATAATTAAAAAAAAAACCTTGCTACGTGTACTGCGTTAAGCTAACTGAGACTTGTTATAGCACTTGCATATCATTGCTCTTTTGTTGATTTTCTATTCTTTTTCTATTCTATCTGTTTTCTTTTTATTTATTATATTCAATTCAACTCAATTCAAATTTATTTGTATAGCGCCATATGGCAGAAATGTATGGTAAAAATCAAGCAGTTAGTTAATGTCATGTAATGCATACATACAGTATATAATTATATATATATTATATTATATATAATATATAATAAAAAAAAACTTGCTACGTGTACTGCGTTAAGCTAACTGTGACTTGTCATAGCACTTGAGTATCATTGCTCTTTTTTTTTTATTGCTTCCATTGTCCTCATTTGGATAAAAGCGTCTGCTAAATGACTAAATGTAATATGTGCTCTTGTCATTTTTAATTAGTTTGTTCTTTTAAAATGATTCCCATTTAAATATTACTAATAATTAAATCTTACTTCATTTATTAACTTTAAAAAATTAACTTTAGTTTAGTTTTTATTTATTTCCAGTTAGTAATTTTAGTGTTTCAAACTATTTCAGTTATTAACTTTATTAACATTTCTTATTCTCTTTTAGTATTAAATCTAATATTTATATTGTATTTTTAATTTAAGTTAAACTATTTAAAACAGTTAATAATTACAATTTTAAATAAATATAAAGCACAATATTGTCAATATTTACTGTAATTTTTCACTTTAACAACCTTTTTTGGGCTAACTTTTCCCCCTCCAAAAGTTCATAAGTAAATTGTGTTATTATTATAAAACATGGCATTGCAAAAATATTGTGTTACTGTTGTCCAGCAAAACAAATGAGTTCTTGCACCAAAAACAGTATCAGATTTTCTAAATGAGTAATAAAGTTTACAGGTCACAACCACAAAAACATCTAAATGTTTGTAGCCCATTTCCTGTTGAGTTGGATGCCAGGGAATGCATGAGCAGATAAAACCTCTGTCCTAACCCCAATATGCCATCATCACCGATCACATAAATCATTAGTGTGTTTTCCTGAATGATCATCGCTGTCATACTCGAGTACACGAGTGCGTGTCAGTCTCTAGCATACAGTACATCAAACGAGCCCGAAAAATCCTGATTTCCATGATACGGCCCCTTGAAGACGCCTCAGGCCGGACGATTTCTCTTTATTCAACCTGAATGCTCCTAAAAGCCAGCGTTTAATTTAGAGCCCTTCATATTCCCTGTGCATGAAACCGAGCTCTTGCCACCAGAGACGGAAACCGGAGCAAAAAACCTGCTCATTAAATATTGAGCATGAGTGATGCTTCAAAATAACAGACAGCCGTCTGGAAGGTGGAAGGTGACAGGAACTCGACTGGGAATCGAGGAGTGATGCTGCAAAACTTTCACTTGGCTCGTCTTATTTCTCTTCTCCTCTGCCACACCGCTCTCTCTCTAATGATCATTCTGTTTGTTCTCACCTCTGACTGTCAGCAATTTTCTCCCACGTGCCACAGAAAGAGAGAGAGAGGGAGATCTTTCTTTCCTGTAAAGAGGTAATTAAAAGAGGTGCCCCTCTTCTTATCTCATTAACTCTGGAGCAAATCCTTTTTTTATCCCTGAAAACTTTCCCTGTGTCTCTGCTGTTTGAGGAGGCCAAAAGCAGATATGCATTATTAAGAGGAGTTTTTATGAAGCGAGAAGACTCTGTGAGCCCAACACAACTTGAGAATGACTCTACTAGTGCTATAAACTTATTATATTATATTTAATGATGACATTTCTATCCCGTGGTGCAAGAGTAGGCTGATATGATGGTCATATTCTCATCTCACATTGATCATGGAGGCCAAAACAGCTGTTCAGTCTTAAACAAACAAAGAAATGTGTTTAAGATTGCTTCTTACATAAGACTTTTTACAGTTTCCTCCAAAAGTTTGATAACACCCTAGATTGTCTTAGATTTTGGATTTGGATTTCTTGGTGTAAATGCATTATTATTGAAAACTGTCAATAATAGGCTATAAATCATTTTCTTCTTAATGACTTAAAATGGCAGTATATATAAGCTTTGGCAGCTGTGATGTCTGACTGCTGGATTAAACTGGGTTTAGATTTCTTTTTTAACATTACTGCCTAAACACCTGCTGATTGATTGGCAGTTAAAGTAACAAACCAAATAAAACTGTTTAAAGATGCTTTATGAATATCTCTACTGCTACTGTATTTGAATCCATTAATTTAAATATTTTTTCATAACTTGTGTTTCTCTTATAAATGCAAAGTCATCACAGAAGGATGCTGATATTATTAAAATCTCTTACCTGGGGCCTCAAGATAACTTAAAATTATTTAAAATAAGACAAAAATGCTTTAAAATGAGCTAAGTTTGCTGTATATTATTAACAGCTCTGGGGAATACTTGATTTTGATTGGTCAATCTCGCCATTCCGAGATATGTTATTCCTCGATAACAACCTGAAAAAGCTGATAACAGGCTCATCCGGGTAACTGAAGTCCACACTATATGCTTGCAAAGAACAGTTTTTCTTCATGGAAGCTTTGCATTTGGTTGGCTAATAAAATCTTAAAACTCAAATCAATATTATGTGTACAATTATTTAATTAAGTCATCCTGGTATCGCATACTCGCTCTCTCTTGATTCATATAAATGCAGCTGCTGCCATTTGCGACGATTGTTCTGTTCACTGTAATGGATTATAAGATAACTAACAAACTGGTTACAGTTTCATCTTAAATATCTTTTATCGCCATGCTTATTTCTGTGGTGAAATGACGTGTAATAAGTACTATGACTGCACCATATCCCTTAAAAATCAGTCTAGTTTGCCGCTTGCAAGCAACTGCTTTCTTAAAGGAAGCTTTGCATTCAAATATTTCAACTATTTACTTATTTGGCAAGTAACTGTGTAATAAGCGGGGTCCTGATCACACTGTTGGGAGTTATTCTGTGATAACATCTGGCAGGATGTACATTATCCCTTACTTATTTTATTGTTCGATTAGGTTATTTAATTTCTTTATTTTTCTTTTCAAGTTTCCTTTCCTCCTTTTGTTATTTTGGCCTGTGGCCACCCCGAAGACATGCTCTTCATCTTACCCCACAGTCTCTAACAAATGTAGCAGTTTTCCTTATTTAAATGTGTTTCTGTTTGATCCTCGACCAGAGTGATTTCTTTCGTTTTTTCTTTTTTTTTGGGAATCCACCACTATTACGCCCCTTATCATGCAACTAGACACGGGGTGTAATACCTTCAACAACTGCCAATTTTATTTAAGAATCAAAACCTGGATATAAGAGGGATATAATTTAAAGTGTTATTTCTATATCTAGAAAAATCATAGAATTTTTTACAATACATATGCATTTTTCTTTCTATTAATCAAAGTATCCTGGAAAGCAGCACAACATAGATAATAATAATAAGCGTTTCTTGAGCATCAAATCAGCATATTAGAATGATTTCTGAAAGATCATGTGACACTGAAGACTGGAGTAATGATGCTGAAAATACAGCTTTGCCTCACAGAAATAAACTACAGTTTTAAATATATTCAAATAGAAAACTGTTTTTACAGTATATTTGTTCAAATAATTAAGCTCTAGTGAGAAGACTGTGAAATTTCAAATCTTACCAACCTCAAACTTCTAATAGTGTATAGAATTCGTTTTTTTTTTTACTTCTTAAGCGAGTTTACTGTCAAAGCCGTCTTTTGACAACAGCTCCTGTTAAACAAGTAAAGGACATTGCATTTACAGCAAAGCCTGTGTCTAAAGTAACCAGAGAGCTTTCTCTACTCGCCCTTAAATAAACTGCCAAGGATAAAACTTCAATCAGGGTTTGTTTTTGGTGTTTAGAGCAAAATGGAAAATCTGAAACTCTGCTTGGCCCTCCAGAGACATAAAGCTGCTGTGTGTGATGCTTCTGATGTTCAAAAACTTTCTCCCACCACAGCCTAATGTGCAGAGACGACTACAAGACACACATTCACAGGTTGACTTCCCCGAAAAGTGTAAACACGATGGCAAAACATTGCTTTGTTTGTTTGTCCCACCAATGGAAGACAAGGGGCAAACATTTTTTAACGAATAATAGTTCACTAAATAGTAAAAAATGCCCTATTTATTCTCATGATTTATTTACTGGACACTGTTGATTTCAACAGTGACATGAATCCATCACTAAGAGGTTTTTAACTTTTAACTGTTGCTTCCGGCTAAAATATGAGCCCATAATCCATAATATTGCTTTCACCAGTGAAAAAGTTGTTTCATCTGAATCAGGAGAGAAATATGTACAGACCAAGCACTGTTTACAAGCAAAAACAGTCCAAAACAGCTCTAAACAAAGATGTGGGTGGATTTTGATGTGAGAGGACAAAAGGGGATGTACGTTTTCACTGCAGGAAGCGTTATTATGAATTATGGACTCGTATTTTACATCATGGTGCAGAAACCTTTTCACTCACCTTAGTAGGGGTCTTATTGCTGGTCGGCATCCTCCTCACCACCATACTAACCAGAGCACATGTGAAGGCGGAGGACAAGACGATGATGGTGAACACTAGGACCCAAGGGAGAGAGCAGAGGTAGCAGGGGCCCCCGGCAGAGGTGCAGACCAGCACGTGAAGGGCCGAGCCGAACAGACACAGCAGGTAGAAGGGCAGAGAGAGCAGAGATGATGCCAGCGGGATGTCCACAACTGCCTCCCTGCTCAACGCCTCCGGCATGGCCAACAAGAGCAAAAACAGCACCTGGAGAACGAGAGAGAGTGTTTCAATTGCACACACGCGCACACAAGGTCTCTGTTTACCGCTTGTATTAACATCCGTCTCGGGTGATGCCTTCACAAACGGCCATTCGAGACCTATAGTAGTTTTTACACCTGGTATTAAAGCTGCTGTAAGTGATTTTCCGGGAATATCGCTCATAAAATGGCCCTGGCAGATATCACTGAAATAGGCGTCCTGAGAAATCACACACATCTCTGTGTCAACACAAGGCCCTGTAATCAGCAAAAAATAATCTGAAAGTTTTAAGCCAATCAGAAATGCTCTCTGTCTGTCAATCATTTTGCATGTCTGGGTTTGCAGACATTGGATTGGTTGATGTCTTTGGAGGGCAGGGTTTTGGAGAAATGGGGATCACTGGCTAAGTCAGCACTTTACAGCTTCTCAGTGAACACTTTTGATTGGATGCCATTGGAAAGTATACGTATAAAAGTACAAAAAGTTAAAAAAAGAATAGCATTTATTCAAAATAGAAGTCTTTACTTTCACTTTTTATCAATTAACACGTTGTTAAATGAATGAAATGAAAGAATGAATTCTATTTCTTTCAAAAAAATAAAAATAAAATTCTGAACTCAAACTATTGAACGGTGGTGTATATTGTTTCAGAAGATTTCTATTTTAAATAAATGCTTTTCTTTTTAAATTTGTATTCATCAAAGTATCCTAGTGTCATAGGTTCCAAAAAATATTAAGCAGCGCAATTGTTTTTAACACTGACAAAAAAATCAGCATATTAGAATGATTTCTGAAGGATCATGTCACACTGAAGAAAAATCAGCATATTAGAATGATTTCTGAAGGATCATGTGACACTGAAGACTGTAGAAATGGCTGATGAAAATTCAGCTCTGCATCACAAGAATAAATTATACTTTAAAGTATATTAAAATAGAAAATTATTATTGTAAATTGCAATAATATTTCGCAATATGTTTTTTCTGTATTTTTGATCAAATAAACGCAACCTTGATGAGCATAAGAAACCTTTAAACAGCAGTGTGTGTGTGTGTGTGTGTGTATGTGGTCAACAACAATATATGAGTCAACAACACTTAACAAAACTTTATACACAAAGATAACAGGATAATTTGTGAAAATAAAATGCAAGCCACCTAAATGTTTAGATTAGTAACAAACTCAGGTTTTTCATTGGGTGATGTTTTATTTATTTATTACTTACAACATTTGTTCCAACCCAATCCTGACTATGTCACTGCTGTATATCCCAGGATGCATGTTAATATAATACACACCTCATCCTTCTCGAACACAACTGTATTGGACTAATGCAGATATAACCCCAATTCCAGAGAAGTTGGGACGTTTTGTAAAATGCAATAAAATCAAGAATCTGTGATTTGTTAATTCTCTTTAACTTTTATTTAATTGACAAAAGTACAGAGAAAAGATTTCCAAAGTTTTCACTGACCAACGTAAATGTATTTTGTAAATATGAACAAATTTTGATCTTGACGGCTGCAACACACTCCAAAAAAGTTGGGACAGAGGCAAAATAAAAGTGAAAAGTTTATAGAATATCCATGTTAAACTCTTTTGAAAGAGTTCACAGTAAGCAGGTGAATTGGTAATAGGTCAGGGTATCATGTTTGGGTATAAAAGGAGCATCTCAGTCTTTGCAAGCAAAGCTGGATCATGGCTCATCACTTTGTGCCAAATTTCACAAGAGAAGTGTCAAACAAATAAAAAAAATCACATTTCGCAATGCAAAATTGCAAAGAATTTAGGTCTTTCACCAAGTACCATACATAAAGTTGTGAAAAGATTCAGGGAATCCAGAGAAATCACAGTACATGTAGGGCAAGGCAGGAAACTTCAGTTGAATGTGCTTGAACTTTGAGCCCTCAGATGGCATTGCATAAGAACCCGTCATGCTGCAGTGTTAAATATAGCCACATGGGCTCAGTAGTACTTCAGAAAACCACTGTCATTTAACACAGTCTGCTGCTGCATCAAGAAATGCAACTTGGATATCTGTTACTCTAGGAAAAATCTATATATCAATTCTATGCAGCGATGCTGCCGGGTTCTCTGGGCCAGAGCTCATCTCAGATAGTCAAAAAGACAGTGAAAATGTGTGCTGTGCTCAGATGAGTCCACATTTCAACTTGTTTCCGGGAAAAATGGATTTCGAATTCTCAGTCCCAAAGACCAAAGGGACCATCCAGACTTTCATTAGCAACAGAAGCAAAAGCAAACGTCTGTTATGGTATGGGGGTGCAGCAGAGCAAACGGCATGGGTGACTGCCATATGTAGGAAGGTACTATTGACATGGAAGCATATATTGGGATTGTACAGACAGATATACTGCTATCAAGATGATGTCTTTCATGGGAAGTCCATGGTTATTTCAACTTGTTTCTGGGAAAAATGGATTTCGAGTTCTCAGTCCCAAAGACCAAAGGGACCATCCAGACTTTCTTTAGCAACAGAAGCAAAAGCAAACTTCTGTCATGGTATGGGGGTGCAGCAGAACAAACAGCATGGGTGACTGCAGTCCAGATCTGTCTCCAGTTGAAAATGTATGGCCAGTCATGAAAAGGAGAATCAGACGATGATCACAGACTGCTGAGCTTCTGAAGTCTTGTATCAAGCGAGACTGGACAAAAATTTTGCTTGCAAAACTTTAACAATTAGTATCCTCAATCGTGCCTCTGTCCCAACTTTTTTGGAGTGTGTTGCAGCTATCAAAAATCAAAATTTGTTCATATTTACAAAATACATTTATGTTGGTCAGTGAAAACTTTGGAAATCTTTTCTTTGTACTTTCGTCAATTAAAGGGGTCATATGACGTTGCTAAAAAAGAATGTTATTTTGTGTATTTGGTGTAATGAAATGTGTTTATGCGGTTTAAGGTTAAAAAAACACATTATTTTCCAC
>NW_015557181.1:1185447-1185628 GCF_001515605.1 Sinocyclocheilus anshuiensis | reverse complement strand
AGCTCATCGTTCTGAAAAGTGAGGTGTGCTCTGATTGGCCAGCTATCCAGTGCGTTGTGATTGGCTGAATTCCTTAAGTGTGTGACGGAAATGTTACGCCCCTTACATACTGTGATGCTGTGTCCCGGCGCGACGAGACAAAACCAATAAAACCCATTATAAACGAGGCATTTGTTGCATC
>NW_015557181.1:1180208-1185275 GCF_001515605.1 Sinocyclocheilus anshuiensis | reverse complement strand
CTTCTTTCTTTGCGTGAACATTTGGGCGGTGTTATGCAAATCTTCCCACACAGTGACGTAGACATGTGGGAGCATGTTTGAATGAGGCGTTTTAGGACTTCTTGATTTTATTGCATTTTACAAAATGTCCCAACTTCTCTGGAACTGGGGTTGTACATAAACAACTGTAATCTCACATAAACACACTTTTCATCAGGCTTATGGAAAATCAATGATGGGTGTGTCTGCAGCTCGACACCAGGACACATATTCATAAACAACCCTAAAGAAAGACTCACATGGAATTTAGAGGTTATTTAATGGAGAAAACCTGTCCACTGCTGTCAGGAAGCCTCTTGCTAATGCACAATCAACTTTTTTCATTGCAAAAAACTGTCGATCGCAATGACAGCCAAGAAGTGAATGCAGATATCTCACACTCTGAGAGATTTCTGATAAAAGCAGGAGAGCAGGGCTTTAAAAAAGGACACACGCTGACGTGTCCTTGCCTCCGACTCCCAACAATGCACCGACAGTCAAACGCTCGCTTTGAAACGCACTGCTCTTTTCTTGTCCCCCATCCGGTTCACTCGCTCACGGCTGTCTTCGTTGACATCTCTGCGGGACGTTACATTTGCTCTGTGAGCGATGTTTGAAGAAGTCACATAAAAAAAACAAAAAAAACTTTTCTCTCAGAACTTGAAATCGGAGGGTCAGAAACGCCACGTTAATATTTAACAGAGAAAAGACACAAACTGCCGATCATCTGAGATAAAAGCTTTGTGGGAACTAGATTTAGCATAAAGGGCCAAAAGAATAAGTGAAAAATGGGAGGCCGGAAAACAGGATGAAATAATAATCAGGCCACAATCTGATATTTTGCTGAGACAGAAAATGGAAAGCAGTAATATGCTTAAAGTCAGCATGAAATCATAATTGACCATATTTTCTTTCATAATGCTTGTTTCTGGTATTAGGTGCCATGAACTAACAATGAACAGCAAAATCGTAATGTTAACTTATAAGTATACTACTGATCATCTTTAGTTCATGTTCATTCTTACATCGATGTAATTTATGCAACTTGAAATTATAAAATTGTATTAGCATACACTACTGTTCAAAAACAGCAAAACTGTGAAATATTATTACAATTTAACATAACCGTTTTCTATTTGAGTATATTTTAAAACTTAAATTTTTTCCTGTGATGCAAAGCTGAAAAGCCTCATTACTCCAGTCTTCAGTGTCACATGATTCTTCAGAAATCATTCTATTCTATTCTATTTGCTGCTCAAGAAACATTCTTAATATCAATGTTGAAAAACAGTTGTTCTGCTTCTTATTTTTGATGAAACTGTTATACTTTCCTTACTTTCAGAATTCTTTGATGAATAGAAAGTTCAAATGAACAGAATTTATTTGAAACAGAATTAATTTGAAAAAAAAAAACGTAGAATAAACGCTGTAAAAGTATTTTTCATTATTAGAACATGACAAAGATGTTTGTTTTGATATTTACCAAGGCTTTATTAGCGAACTCTGTTTGTGAAATGACTTTTGTTTTCAGATGACGACATCATGCTCATTTCCACCCCTCTCTGCCCTATTAGGACAGGACTAGTTCTCTCAGAAGAGGTCAGGTCAATTTGTTTCTCAGCTGCACTTTGTGATTTCAATGCCGTCCAAATTGAACACGTCTGTGTATTTCCTCACACAGCCTGTGTAAAAATTACAGAGCAAATTACCTACTGTTTTTGCCAACCTCTGGGGTCCTCTAATGCTGTTCGGAAAGTAACAGCTATTGTGGTACTTTTTCAAAACACTTCTCCTCGTTTATTTTGACCTTTTGTCCAACACCGCAACTAAAGCTAATTGGTGCACTTCATTATGGTGTAGACCTTTTTGCCAGCTGGCTGGGTAAAGTTGGCAAATCGGCTGTTCGATTCATCAAGCATGTAAACTCACATCCTCGCAGTCAGCAACGCAATAGTCTTGTTAGCAATTTGTGTTTTTGATTGCAACAAAAAAAGGTACCAATCAATCTATCTATCTATCTATCTATCTATCTATCTAATTATGTTATATTGAATATTATTTAATGTACTATGCCTATATTATAAAAATTATATTATATTAAATATATTTCATATAATACATTATAAAATCGATTCTTATATATATACAGTAGTGTGAAAAAGTGTTGATTTCTTATTTACACACACACAGACATACTGCATGATATGACCTCTTCCATAAAAAAAATCTGTATTATTAATAAATCTCAATGTTCGATTTCATATGAGTCCTGAAGCAAAACATACTGAGAATCATAACAAAATCCAGCCCATTTTTTTTTCTTCTTGTTGAACATCTTGTTCCACTTTGAAATACTTCGCATTATATGCTTTGCAAACAATTTTCATGTTGCTTTTAATTGCAGGCCTTCAGCGGTCGAATTAATGAATTTGGTTTTATCACCCTGAACAAAAGCCGCCCCATTTACACCATGAAACCTTTGAAAAGTCATTCGAAAAGTTTCATTTTAGATGTGTATTTGTTGTTGGTTTAACTCTGGGGAGACGCTTTGCTATTAATTTATGTGGAATCAGCCCTCAGAAGACACGCAGAGTCTTACAGGCGCCAATGGAATCTAAATGATGTTATTTCATGCGCTTAACCTCAAGAGAAGAAGACTTTACACAAGCAGACTTTACAAAGAATCTAGTACCTTGAATAACAAAGAAACACATTCCGTTGGGGAAATATAGAGACTTCAAAAAAAAAAACATGCACACTTGCATCTGAAGGCTTCATTTGTTGACATTAACTACATTATTTAACACAAACTATTAAAACAAATCTAAACGTTAATTTCAACATTTACCAATACATTATTAAAATCAAAATCTGTTAATGGACCTGAGCTAACATGAACTAACAATCAACGGTTATATTTTTATTAAGTCATGTTAATAAATACTGTAACAAATGAATTGCTCATTATTAGTTTATTTTAGTTAATGCATTAACTACTGTTAACTAATGGGACCTTACTGTAAAGTGTTACCAAAACATTTATCTTCATAAGCATGTTAACATCAGTCACTCTTCATAAAGATTCATTTAAAACCAGCACTTATTTTTACCGTAACACTGTTCATCTGCGGTTGCGATACCTTTTTGTCAGGCTAGCAGAATTGATGAAATCACCACATTTGATGCATTCTATATGTGCGTGTGAGCTAAAGACCTGTTCCTGCCACAGTTCAACAGTTGTATTTGCTAAGTGCAATCAATTATTGAAGTACTAAAGTCTTCAAACAGTCAATACCTCATCCGGTCAATGAGATCTAAAGGACACAGTGTCCACTGGGATGTGGGCCTGGAGAATGTCAGAAGGTTTGAGGGCATCCAGTGGGTCATATGACATGGAAAATCCCTGGTCTCCTTTCCTCATAGAGGATTGGAAAAGATGTTTATTTGCTGCGGTCAAGTGAATTGTATTTTCTGTTGTATCAGATCCTAAAGTCTTAATAGACACCATAACTGTATATTTTCAAATGCAAAGCGCCATTTAATTTATCCAAAATACAGTAAAAACAGTAATATTGCGAAATATTATCACAATTTAAAATAACTGTTCTCTATTTGAATTTGTTTTAAAATTTAATTTATTCCTGTGATGCAAACCTGAATTTTTAGCAGCCATTACTCCAGTCTTGAATATATAATATTAATATTTTTGTGGAAACTGTGTTACTTTTTTCAGGATCCTTTGATTCTAGAAAGTTCAAAAGAACAGCATTTATTTGTAAAATAAATCTTTAGTAACATTCCAAACATCTTTATTGTCACTTCAGTTTAATATGTTCTTGCTGAATGAAAGCATTCATTTCTTTCAAAAAAAGAAATAAATAAATCTTACTGACCCCAGACTTTTGAACAGTAGTGTATGCCATCAATTGCACATTAAATACGGTATCTGACAGATACTAAACAAATAAACAGGCTAAATAACTATAACAAATAAATAACTATAATCTTCCATTGCACATAACTATCATAGTCTTTGTAAATAAACTGAGAGCTATGGATTGTGCATAATAACGGGACCATCGCTCACGACAGGCGATTTGAAGTCTGACAGTAATTGTGCTTATTCTTGAAGGTGGTGAATTTGTTTCAAAAGCGCTGCTTTGATGGCTGTAGCAGCGCAGCTTTAAAGGGATGAATTTAGAGATGCATCTTCTCAGAGAGGGTTTTAGCGTGCTGACAGTCTAATACCGCATCTACACCGCAAGAGTAGCTGAATTACGTGCTTGCAGTATAGAGTTTGTCGTGCCACAGTCCTCTAAACATATACAAACCCATCAACCTAACTTTGAAAAGGCAAATGTTGCAAAAAGCAAAACTTTCTCTCAAGGTCTAAGCTGTAAAATAATGGTTATGATGTCACAACCATGAGTGCATTAACATATGACTGCTCACTAAGGCTGTAATCATTTGAATAAAAATATAGAAAAATCTGTAATATTGTGAAATATTATTACAATTTACAATAACTCTGTTCTATTCGAATATATTTAAAAATGTAATTTATTCCTGTGAATTTTCAGCATCATTACTCCAGTCTTCAGTGTCACATGATCCTTCAGAAATCATTCTAATATGCAGATTTGCTGCCAGTGCTTAATTTGAGCCAGATCCTGTTCCGGAAAATGTCCGATTTGGGATTTTTCTGTTCCGGTAATTGTTTTTAAGGATCCGGCATTAGATCGTGACAGTGCGTGCGTGCATATGAGAGCGAGTGCAGGTTTATGTGGCTATTTGGAGGTTATGGATTGATCCTCAACATATTTTGACCGATGTGCTTGGCATACAAAGTGGACCAGTTATACCACGGACTATTTAAATTGAGCAGTGTAACCTTTTTTTGGTTGACTGTATTATTTTGATAATGAACAGACTGCGATGTCAAGTTTGAGTTGCAAATATGTGGCGTGTGTGTGTGAAAGTGAAAGTGATGTGACATGTGGCCAAGTATGGTGACCCATACTCGGAATTAGTGCTCTGCATTTATCCCAT
>NW_015557181.1:1141824-1179502 GCF_001515605.1 Sinocyclocheilus anshuiensis | reverse complement strand
GTTTGTGTGTGTGTGTGTGTGTGTGTGTGTGCGAGGCGCCGGCGCGATTGAACAGCTGAAACATAAAATACATCATTTTTGGTCATACAGATAACAGTAAGACATAATTCATTTGTGATTTTGTAAAATAAAGCAAGGATGCACGTTTAATTAAAACTGTGACTTATTTAAGTCAGATATTTTTTGCATATTTATACCTATGATTTAATTTTATTTTTATGAAAACAAATTTTGTTATTTTTAATGTATCTTAGATATACATTTACCTAAAATCATCCTGGCAACCCATTTTTGACCCAGGGTTTGAAGCTTGCCCTAGTTAGGTTAATGCAGAAACTTGTGAACGATGCTCTCTTATAATTGTGCCATCACTGTTTAGTGACGTCATTGAATGCTCTGGGAAAGCTTAAGTTGTATTTTCAGTGTCGGTCACAGCGCCTTTTAATTGCTGTTTTGGATCCGGCAATTATTCATTTACAAATTAAGCACTGTTTGCTGCTCAACAAACATTTCTGATTACAAAATGATGAAAACTGTTGTGCTGATTCATATTTTTGTGGATTTTATGAAGAACAAAGGTCAGCAAAAAGGCATTCTCGTAGCTTCATAAAAGTACGGTTGAATCAATGATGTCACATGGACTATTTTAACAGTGTCTTTACTACATTTCTGGTCCTTGAACGTGTCAGTTACATTGCTGTCTATGCAGGGTCAGAAAGCTCTCAGATTTCATCAAAAATATCTTAATTTGTGTTCCGAAGATGAACGAAGGTCTGACAGGTTTGGAACGACATGAGGGTGAGTAATTAATGACAGCATTTCATTTTTGGGTGAACTATCCCTTTAAAACAGTGCTTAATAGCTACTGGTTAACATTGTTTACCAAAAAGGAATGCTGTTTATCACATATTAATGAAAGAGTATGAAATACATAAAACAAACATCTTTACAGGAATAATCTGTACTGATGAAATAGGCACAAAGAAAACAGGAATTTGTGTTAGGAAAGCAAATAGAGTCAGTTTTGATTTCATGTTGACTTGAGGAAATAAGAAACAGTGGAAATCCAAATCCAAAACTGAAAGGCTGAAGGAATGAACTACGGAAGTCTCCGAAGGGCTCTCCAGCTATTTCCAACCGCACCAGGCTGGATCTGAACTCTGCCGTGAGGGCTGGCAAGCTCTTTGTTGTTAATTACAGAGAAGAGGGGGACTAATTAAGCTCATAATGAGTTGGCAGGGTGAGGGGTGTAAATGAGACGAGAGGCCGCAGTCCTTCAAATCCAGACATTGATCCTCCTTCACGCCACTGTAAGACCTCCGAACTCCACTCTCAACTCACATCTCACTACTGTTCACCTTATTATCGGCCGACGGAAGAAAAAGAATGAAACAGAAATATATTAAAACTAAGCTGTATGGAGCGGTTGTGTACCACGGTGCTGATCGTTCAGCCAGCGAACAACTAAAAAAAAAAATCTTTCCACAAATTTACAGTCAACCAGAAAGACAGATATGTTATGAGTGTGCATTAGTGCACAATTTAAAAGTTCTACAAATTGGCTTCACACAAAACATGGTTTCTTGTTTATTGCACTATAATCTTGAGAGAAATGACCGCTACTGTTTTCATGAGTCACGCATCTATTCTATAGTTTCTCCTAAATGGAGCAGAATAAAACAGAATGACAAAGGCAGCTGGTCACAGACACCACAGTAAACAACAAACACAAAGCAGTAAACCATTAAACTCTTTACACACACTTTAAAGCAGTTTAATCCTTTTACAACTCATTTAAGATCAGCAGCTAAATTCCACATTTATCCACAAATCTTTAGCTAATCAAAAACTAGTTGCACACATTTTTCTATGGCGACAATGGGCCCCATTCATGAAACATGAGCAGAACAAATTTTTGTGTAAATCGTTCGTAAAGCTGTTCTGATGTAAATTTTCGGATTCATGAAAGTGTTCATATTTTCAAATTTTCAAAATGTTAGTTGGTTGGTACGAAAGAAGTGTACACCTGCTCCTTACCATGTGTAAATGGTGCATAAAACGTTCTGTGTTCAATTTGGCAAACTGATGACACTGAATTTTGATGCACTGCCATCATAATATTTTACAAGTTTGTTTGCTAATTTTTTTTTTTTTTTTGGTAGCTGAGAGTGTCAATGGGCCTCATTCATGAAACACGAGCAGAACAAATTTTTGTGTAAATCGTTCGTAAAGCTGTTCTGATGTAAATTTTCGGATTCATGAAAGTGTTCATATTTTCAAATTTTCAAAATGTTAGTTGGTTGGTACGAAAGAAGTGTACACCTGCTCCTTACCATGTGTAAATGGTGCATAAAACGTTCTGTGTTCAAAGCCAACAAGGAAGTGACTTAAACTGTAATTCGTCAACTGGCCGCTTTACAGCAGAAAAAAACGTTTACAGCCTGGTTTAAAAAATTATTTTGGTCTATATAGCTAATTTTGCCCTTCATGACAACTGTGAGGGGGGTGAATTTTTTTATAACTCATCCGTTTAAATTATATTAAGCCTTAAAGTTCTGCATAATTAAGGGCGTGGCCACTTGAGTGACAGGTGGATTGCCGCTGCTGTCACCACCATCGAGCTAGGTGGGCGTGGTTTCAGCAACCAGCTCCCACCTCTTTGCCCATCTTCGATTATCCGGGAGTGACGCGCTGCCAAGATGGCGACGGCCAGCTCCGCCCACTTTTGAGCTTCAAAAACTCACTTTGGAACCCTACGGGTGACGCCACGGACACTACGTCCATGTTTTTATACAGTCTATGGGCTACACCGACCAATCATCCTACTTGTACAACAACTGAACAACAATAGAGAAGTTAATATTGCTGGTTACTGCATTTTTATATTCAGTAATATTCTTCAAAATGAGATACTAGTAATACGTTACTCTTGTGGATATTTCAAATCATAGCAACCAAGGCGTGTCTCAGCTGGAAAAATGCTATGCCACCAAAGCGTTCTCAAGCGCCACCAGCTGGTCATTTTAAGAAGAGCGCCTGACATTTTTCAGCTGGCTAAAAACGCTTTGGTGGACACACGTTATTGAATATTTATTGTTAGGCATATGGCCTATTAGTCTTTTTTGCATTTATGCAATATACTGGAGCCAAACCTGAGAAAGTAGACCAGAATATTCCACTGCGTTCCTGGACACGCAATTTGAGTAGCTGTAATTCATAGACGGGATTATGCTAATTGTGAATGAGCCTGCACACGTGCCCTAGAATTAATTAACATACACATGTTTAACAATCAAATCGGAAGTTTACGAAGCGTTTGTGAATCCGGAGGTCTGTTTTGATGTTTATGAAGCGTTTGTGAATCTGGAGGAGAGTTTTCGGGAAGGTCTGTTTTACGCGCAAATTACTCAGAATTTACTCATATATTTACGAATGTTTCATGAATGAGGCACACTGAGAGTATAGGTGACCGATGGTTGATATAATGGCAATATACTGTAAATAAATCATGTATATTTGAATGAGTAGTGGCAAATGAAACATACAGTACCGTTCAAATGTTTGGGGCTAGTAAGATTCTTGTGTTGAAAGATCTTGTGTTGATCACAAGTGACAATGTTACAAAAGATTTCTGTTTTAAATAAATGCTGCTCTTCTCATTAAAGGTGCTGTATGTAAGTTTTTGACTCTACTAAAGCATACAATTACCATAATATGTTTGCAGATATTTAAGAAACATGCTAAGTTAACATACTTGTTTATCTGAAAAACAATGCTACAGTCAGTTATTCTCCTTTGAAAATGCACGTTCCGTGTCGGAATGTCTGTCTGTCTCTGTTTTGGTCTGTGTAACCCGCCCACTGCCAGTTTACCCAACTGTATTTCAGCACCCCAGGTTGCCAGTTGGCGGAAAACACAGCGTATTTCATTTCAGTCATGGAAGCTGTCAAGGAAGGTGCGCTAGTTCCTGTTGGTGTCGTCAATCTGGCAACCTGCATGTGCGTCAAGTCTGAGGAGGAGGATTTCTGCATTCCTTTTCTTGGTCGTAGCTCAAGTTTTAAGTAATATGATAAATCAACATTCCTTCAAAGGTATTGTAGTTCATGAAAGACAAATTAAAATATCGCAACTTGCTGATGACACAACAATTTTTCTTAGTGATAGTTCTGAGGTACCTCTGGCTTTGAATATCATTAATAATTTTTCCAAATTCTCTGGATTGAATTTAAATCTGTCTAAGTGTGAGATCCTACAGCTTAAAAATAACAACCTATCCACTGTATGTAATATTCCTGTTAAAAGCATGGTAAACTACTTGGGAATCAAAATACTGATGCAATGGTAAAGTCAAATTTTATACCTGTTATCGAAAAAATGCAAAAGAGGTATAAAAAGCTTTTCAAAATTATGTAACTGCCCTAATGTATGTATTTTTTTTCTTTTCATTCTGTTATTTTTATTTTATTTATATATATATGTATATATATATGTTTGTATTAATTTTGCGTTTTTGTTGTTGCTGTTGTTCTGTTTTGCATGCTTTGAGATGTGCAACGTTTCCCTGTTTGCATTGTCCCTTTGTGTGATGGAACTGAATAAAGGGAAAGAAAAAAAAAAAAAGTGAAAATAACCCTCTCCAATATTTGGAATTTGGACTGCAATACCTAGTTCAATCCTATACACAGCACCTTTAAAGAATCCTGAAAAAATGTATCAGTTTCTCTTCGTCATAAAATCACAATTTCCAAAAAATATTAGGCAGCACAACTGTTTTCAACATTGATAATAATACATGTTTCTTGAGCAGCAAATCAGCATATTAGAATGATTTCTGAAGGATCATGTGATACTGAAGACTGGAGTAATGATGCTGGAAATTCTGCTTTGATCACAGGAATAAATTAAATTTTAACACATATTCAAATAGAAAACATTTTTATTTGAAATTGTATTTAAAATTGTAATAAAATTTCACAATATTACTGTTTTTACTGTATTTTTTTATCAAATAAATGCAGCCTTGGTGAGCAGCAGAGACTTCTTTCAAAAATGCAGTATTTTTAGATAATCCGACTTAAAGGTGACATATCATGAAAATCTGACTTTTCCAGGTTTTAAGTGCTATAATCAGGCCACCGGTGTATCTACCAACCAAGGAAACGTGAAAAAGGTTAACCCATAACTTTGTTTTGGGAAGCCTTTTTCTGCAAGAGTCTGAGAAAACGAGCGCGTCAGATTTCGCTCTCCTAGTGATGTTGCAAAGGGATCTCATTATAATATTACCGCCCCTTAATCTGTAAATTTCCACCCACGGTGCCGTCATTTTGATTTCACAAGCGACAACGGTGTACCAGCTCTAATGCCATGGCGAACGTTTGAGCAAAACATGCTAACTGTTCTGTCATTGGCTGCACAGACGAGCACAGAACACTATTCAGAGTCCCAGCCTCAGAGTAGACAAGAGAGCAGTGGATTTATTGATTTATTTACTGTATACTGCTGCTGCCACACAGATCTAAAATAAACATGCGATTTATTTCCCAGCAGTTTACCTTCACAGACATAACCGACTGTTTTTGTAACTCATGTGTGTTTTTAATGTAAACTTGTGTGAATGAGAACTTTATGTTTATGTGTATTATGAGGTTATGTTTATGTGTAATGATGCAGCTCTATTCTGGAAAAGGGGGCGGGGAGCAGCAGCTCATTTGCATTTAAAGAGACAGGCAAGAAAAACAGCGTGTTTCTGCTTCTACTCAAAATAGGCATTTTCAAAATGATATAATAAATGATCTGTGATTGGTATTTTGAGCTGAAACTTTACAGACACATTCTGGGGACACCAGAAACTTACATTACATATTGTAAAAAGGGGCATAATATGCCTCCTTTAATGTATGAATGAACTTGAAAACAATGCATTATAAAATTCTGTAAATTAGCACAAGTTGCTAAAAAAAAAAAAAAACATTTATTTATATAAATAAACATGTATATAAACATTTATTTTACACTAGCTGACATACTTTTTAAATGTATTTAACAAATTTATTTTAATCAAAATTCCCTTACAAATACTGGGGAAAAAAAAGAACCTATACACATTGTCTCTATAAAAGGCTGCCAGAAAATTCTGAAAGAGATTTAACTGGCTAAATAATTAATTTTCTTATCACTAGTTAAAACTGCTTTCACGTGTAATTTAGTGACACATAACATACACCTTACAAATTCACTTTGCACCAAGAAATGAGTTTTATGAAGTGTTAAATGCTTCAGTTTCCACTATGACTGCAAGTGATAGACGTGGAGGAGCACATGTTCGAATCTGACGAGGATCTGCCAAAACCTGCCTGAATATAGATGTGAAATCACGATAGCTGAAGCAAAACCTGCCTGTTAAAAATGTGAAATACTTTAGCAATGAATCAGACTGACCTTTACAGCCAGAACCTTGAATAAAGTTTAGCTTGAGTAGACGGCATACTTAATGTGATGTGAACAAAACCAGACTGCGAGTGATGCTAAAACAGCCTCGTGTGGTGTCTTCAGGATTGCACGGATCTCACCTGCAGTATGAAGATCATGCCCATGATCATGGAGTACATGTCGTATTTGCCCAGCTGTTTGCTCAGAGCTGAACTCATGGCCTTCAGGGCCTCCAGATACTGTTTGAGAACCTTCTTGCCCATGTTACTCAGAACCTCTGATGTGTTTCCATCCACATAGAGCTTCATCCAGCTTCCGTGAGACTTCTCTGCCACGCGAAACTGCTCGTAACCATCCTCTGTAACAGAGAGAGACGTGAAGGTATACATGAAAAATGTTACAGACATGAAGAATGACAGAGATGAAACCAGAACGCAAGAAAAAGAATGACTTTAACTTAGTTAACTGCCTTGCTGTCTACCTATATAGGCAACTACCTTCAAAGGCATTTTGCTGAGCTGAAACCTTGCAAGTGACTGATTTGAAATGCTCTACATGACTGCTAATTAAATTAAATTATAAAAATAAATTCAAAAAGCCGTAATAAATACCTTACAACAAGAGTCAGTTTATCTATTGTTGTATATTGTTTTATCCATTGTATAGCAAGACTGTAAGCAATGAAATATGAGAAAATAACCGATTTTAAACATAGCGGCAACCTTCCAGTCTCTCTCGTGAAACCAACACGAAAGTGACTAAAACTGTAATTCATGGACTGGCCGCTAGAGGCTGGCCTTAAAAGGGATTCAGTCCCATAGACCACCCATGTTAAAATGCCCAACTTTACAGCAGAAAAAAATATGGTACAAAAAGTGGTTTTGGTCTATATAGCTAATTTTGCCCTTCATGACAACTGTGAGGGGGGTGAATTTTGTTATAACTCATCCATTTAAATTATATTAAGCCTTAAAGTTCTGCATAATTAAGGGCGTGGCCACTTGAGTGACAGGTGGATTGCCGCTGCTGTCACTGCCGTCGCGCTAGGTGGGCGTGGTTTCAGCCACCAGCTCCCGCCTCTTTGCCCATTTTCGATTATACGGGAGTGACGCGCTGCCAAGATGGCGACGGCCGGCGCCGCCCACTTTGAGCTTCAAAAAGGCTCTTCAGAAACCTACGGGTGACATCACGGACACTATGTCCATGTTTTTATACAGTCTATGTTTTAAACTAAATTAAATTAAAAATGTAATTAAACAATAACAAAGTAAATACAAACAAAATAAACCATAAAAATAAAATAAAAAACCTTAATAAAAATCCTTACAATTACAATCGATTTATCAGTTATCTATTGTTTTCTTTATTGTTTAGCAAGCCTGTAAACAGCAAAATCAGTGAGAAAACAGTCATTTTTTAAATAAAATTATAAAATTAAATTACGCAATAACAAATAAATAAATTACAAAATAGATACAAATGAAATAAAATATATAAATAAATAAATACATAAATAAATAAAATATAATGTAAAAATCCTTAAAATTACAATTGATTTATCTCCTGCTAGCTATTGTTTTTTCCTATTATTTTGCAAGCCAGTCACTTTTAAATTAAATTAAATGACACAATAAATAAACAAACAAACAAACAAATAAATAAATAAATAATCCTTACAATTACAATTGGTTTATCTATTGTTATCCATTATTTAGCAAATCAGTGAGGGAAAAAAGATCATTTTAATAATAAAAACAATAATAATAATAATAATAATCATCATCATCATCATCATCATCATCATCATAAATAAAAAAAAAAATTGTAAAACCTCTAATAAAAACGTATAATTATAATGTAAGCAGCAAAATCAGTGAGAAAAAAAGACAATTTAAATTAAATTAAATTAAATGAAATCAATTAATAAAACAAAGCTATTATATTTAGCTATTATTTAGCAAGCCTGTATAGGCAGGCTGAGTCTGCTGAGTCTGAGTCTGATCACTGAGAAAAAAAAATTTCACTGAGAAAAAAATTCATTTTAAAATAAATTAAAACAATTAATAACATAAAATAAATGCAAATAAAATAAAATATTTTTTAAAATCTAAAACTTCTAATAAAAATCCTTATGATTACAATCGGTTACAAATCTATTGTTATCTATTATTTTACCTATTATTTAGCAAGCCTGTAATCAGTAAAATCAGAAAGGAAAAACTACAATTTAGACAATTTATTTTACTGAGCCTACTGCAATTGCAGGATTGCCTTCTCATCAAAGAATAAATGTGATGCTGATCTCATAAGAAGGTATTTAAAATAAAAAATGTATCTTTCAGAACAGCCTTCACATACAATGCCTTGAAATGCTCACTAGGATTTGAACAGAGCCACGGTGTTATGAAGACACCATGAGGAAGCTGTTGCATAAGAATCAGGTGTCTGCTGGCTGTGTTTTAAAGCAGACAGACACTAAGGGCCTTCACAGTGGGATCTCAGAGGGAGCTAACAGGCACGTCTGCCTCATACCGCCCAGACGCTTCACTACAGGACACCTCCGTCTCGCTCTGTGCCTCTCTCTTTCTAATGTGTCTCTCCCCATTTCTGAGCTCTGATTCTCCACAGAGCTGATGCTGTGTAGAATGACACAGACGCATTTTGTTTGTGTCGCATACTTGGGTCAAGTGTGTTTTCCGTTGTGTGCGAATGCAATTTAAAATGCATTAGGCATGAACGGCTGACTTCTACAGTCTTGCCGCTCAACTACTGACACAGACAAACAGTTTGTTCAGCAAGTCAGTTCATGTTAAAGAGTCAACATGGTAAAATCAGTTTTGGAATAACAATGACACAAATTTTAAGGAAACTATCGCCTCCTTGTTTGTCATTAAACACATGTTAAGTATGCAAAACCAACGTCACGCTGGCCAAGCATGTGTTGTCTGCATACTTAATGTACATCTCTGGCTTAACATATGCAAGCTCACACTCTCCAAATCATGCAAAAACACACAAACATGTCCATGAACACACACAGGCTGCATTTGTATATGTATAACACATTAAAAGCATGCACTTAATATTGCATCTTTATGCAATAAGTCACTCTGTTGCAAACAGTTTGCGTACACAAAATGAATGACCTTAAATATATAGACAAATTATCTTAAAAAAGTCCATAAACACACATAGGCTGCATTGCAATTTGCATACTAAAACCATGCACTTAAAACTGTATCTTTATTAGGGATTTCGATTTAGGGCCAGTTTTACTAAACAGGGCAAATTAGCGCAAGAGCACAATTCCAAAACAGCGCCGATGGGCATGGAAATTTCTGCGGGTGATTTACTAACAATGCACAAATTAAAGAACACAGACGCAACATCTCATTTACATATCGACCAATGCAATATACCAAGCGTAGGGGTGGGCGATATGGCAAAAATATCATATCACGTTTTTTTTTTTTAGAAATATCACGATTCACGATTTTATCACGGTTCTTTGTCATGTTGGTTTTACTATTTTGCAAGTTGTCTGAGCATTACAGCCAAACTAATTTCCCTATTATAAAGACAAAGCCTATCAAGGTAACACAAATATAAAAAAAGAATGGCAGATATTTAGGCCAAAGTGGTCGAAAATAAAAATCTTTGTCATTATTTTATATTTGTTATAAAAAAATGAGAACAAAGATACACATTACAAATACACATAATATACAAATAAAACAAACATTGTTTTATTTTCAGGTAAAATAGGTGTATTTAGCAGGAGCATTCAAGAAACTGAATCAACAAATATAAAAATAAAACACTATATAGATTGATTCCTATTAAAGCAACTGTATTAACGTTTTTTAAATCAAGAGTAGTGAGTGATTTTTCTCTTTGTGTTTTGGTGTTTTATTAGCATTAAAGGAATAATTCACCCAAAAATAAAAAGTGTTTTATTTTTATACTGTACCATCATTTACTCTCTCAAAAGTTGCTTTAAACCTTAATGAGTTTCTTTCTTCTGCTGAACATAAATGTTATGTTGAAGAATGTGAATAAGTAAACAGTTGCTGGTCCACAGCGACTTCCACTGTATTTTTTTTTCCTACTATCAAATTCAATGTGGACCAGCAACTGTGGTTACCCACATTCTTCCAAATATTTTCTTTTGTGTTCAGACCAAGAAAGAAATTAATACAGGTTTTCAGGGTGATCTATCCCTTTAATGACAGTCAGCAGCATGTTTAGTACTGTCCCTTTAAGAGCTGCACGCATTTAATATACAGGCACGCATCCGTTTCTCTCTCAACTGTTTACTTTCATTTTAGACATAACCAACTGAGTCTATACATAAACCTTGTGTGTTTTAACAGTATTAGTGCAAAAGATAACTTAGTTCAGCAATCAGGCGCTGTTTGACAGGGTTTTTAGTACGCGCGCTTCGGGTGTACATATGCTCAGAAAAAGCGCACATCAGAACAGCGCGTGAATGAAACGTTTAACCGGCAAGGCTTTAAAGCAGATGCAAATAATGTACTTTTGTGACAGCAAATAAGTGCAGTGTCCCGTGAGAGTAACTCTACCGCTGAGTTTACGTCGTTTACGCTTTTATTTGAATGAAAACAACGTATCCGCATGGCGCAGCTGACACAAAACAGCATACTTAATTTACGTTCAGTGGATACTCTCCAAAATGGCGCTAGGGTGACGCGGAGGAGATGAATTGTTGAATAAAGTCGTTTTTTTTTTCTTTTGCACACAAAAAGTATTCTCGTAGCTTTGTAAAATTACGGTTGAACTCCTGATGTCACATGGATTATTTTACCGATATCCTTGCTATGTTTCTGGACCTTGATCGTGTAAGGACCCTTGCTGTCTATGGGAGGGTCAGAGAGCTCTCAGATTCCATCAAAAATATCTTAATTTGTGTTCCGAAGATGAACGGAGGTCTTACGGGTTTGGAAGAACATGAGGGTGAGTAATTAATGACAGAATTTTAATTATTGGGTGAACTATCCCTATAACACTGATGCGAATGTATGTCGTGTTGTACATTATATTGATACGGCGGCGCCAGAACTGCAGCTGATAGAATGTGCACTGTAGCACGATACTACGATATTTCTTCAAAAGCAGATAGTGGAGACATTTTTATAGTCCACGATCAAACATCGTCCTATCGCACACCCCTAACCAAGCGCAGCGCAAATTAGAGTAGTCGCGAATAAACAATAAAGAAATAAAGAAGCCACAGTACGCTGAAAAAAACCAGAGGCCAAAAACGAAGGTTTGCTAGAAATTTTTATAGACATGGTATTGCGTGACTCCTAATTGAGGGTTCAAAGTCATCTTTTATTTCCTGAAGCAAATTAAAAATAACATGGCTTGGCAAATGATATGTTCGGAAAATGTGTTCTTCTGGCATTCAAAATAATACGCCTACGTGTGAAAAAAATCCTCTCCCTTCTATCATGTTCTCACTCTCTGTTCTCTGCGGTGCTTCCTCTAGCAACAATAATTGCAGCCATTTCAAGCGCAAAATAATTTAAAACATGCTTTTTTGGGGCGTTAAATAATGGCGCAAATGGCAGTAATTTGATGAGCGCAAACATTAGTAAAACGTGTTGCATGATTCATTTGAAAATTCTCCTCATAACTTTTGTGTCTGAAAGGGAAACTCCTAAAAATGCATATTCAATAAGGTCAGGTTCAATAATTCGTCACTGCGCGTCTTTAGTAAAACCTGACAGAACCATTTTAACACCAAAAGATGATTTGCGCTGGTAAGGGCTGTTAGTAAAACTGGCCCTTAATGTGCTAATTTGGTGCGATTTATTCTGGAAAAAATAATGCATTCATTAACGCATTTAACACACTCTATCCTGGGCCAGACATGTACGTCGTCCATGTACGTTATCTCACACTGTAAGCAGTTGCTGACGAACATGATGCATGACGACAACTGACTGTGTAATATAGCCTATGAGTAGCCTATTGTTTTCTCTCAATTGTGAGTTTATATCTCACAATTCGGACTTTTTACTTCAGAATTGTGTTATATAACTAGTATACAAATTGGGACGCACCTAGTCTCTTACTATATTCTAGAATGAATCAGCTGTTTGAAGGAATCGGTTGAATGAATGACTGAATGACTCACTTTTTTAGGACATATCTCCACTTACTGGCTGTTTTAGTTTCATATTTTCATTTTTTTAATCATATATTTCAACATTATTTTATTGTAAACCCATGCAAATTAAATTCATGCAACCTCATGTTTCATGTGTAAATTATACCTAAATGCCAAATTAGATACAGCTTCTCAAAAAAAAAAAAACCGACTTTAAATTCTCTTTTCTGGGCTAATTTCTTGGCCCTTTTGTGATTCATTAATTGGCACATCATGCAATTAAATACATTTTAAAAAACTGACAGCCCTAATCTTTATACAATTTTTTTTATCTTTATACAAGTTTTTGTTGCAAACTGTTTGCATGCACAAAATGAATGGCCGTAAATACTACAGCTAAATTACTTAAAAAAAAAAAAAAACGACTTTAAATTATCTTTTCTGGGCTAATTTCTTGGCCCTTTTGTGATTCATTAATTGGCACATCATGCAATTAAATACATTTTAAAAAACTGACAGCCCTAATCTTTATACAATTTTTTTTATCTTTATACAAGTTTTTGTTGCAAACTGTTTGCATGCACAAAATGAATGGCCGTAAATACTACAGCTAAATTACTTTAAGATGCTAATGCAAAAACACATAAAACTCTCCATGAAGGCATACAGGCTGCAATGTCATTTGCATACTTCTATAACATACTAAAAGCATGCACTTAAAATGGCATCTTTATATAATGAGCCTCTTTGTTGCAAACTGTTTGGATGCACAAAATGAATTACTTTAAATTACTAGCCAAATTACCTTACGATACTAGTGGACGCTAAATAACTAATGGATGCTAAATGAATTACCTTCACAATTCAATATTAATTGAAACTGCCATGGCAACTGAAAAAGCTGCATATGACCTCTTCATCTGAAGAGCAATGGGGTTGTTCTTAATATTTACTGCATGCAAAAAAAAATCAACCATATGAGCACTTTTGGCATACAGTACTATATATTTAACTTATTATGATTTTGCAGGATGTGGCTTTATATACTATATAAGTAGTATGCATGATCAGTGCATCTTGAATATGAATTTTAATCATGCATGCTGCTTCGGACAGATAGTATGTGAAGCCACACATTCCTCCAGGCCATGTGAAACCTGTGAATACTTAATATTTCTTTCCCAGACGTTTTTGTTTTTCCCGAGCATCTATGTAGCATCTTAATGGATGTGTCTGCGTGAACCCAAAGACAGAAAGGTGATAAACCAAAATGCAATTTGTTGACGGAGATCATGTTAACCCAGTGAAAAAGTGATGAATGGGACAATTACTGAGCGTTAGCGGGTAAAACAGAACATTAGAGGCGTTTTTACATGAATCTATGTTCTCATTAATTAATTCACTTTGCTGGAACGTTCATCTATTGTCATAACACAAATAAGCGAGGCTGTGATTAATCAATTATATGATTATGCTGAATTAGCTCATGAATCCATGTCAACTGTTACACAGTGTTACGACAGTGAAACATAGCGTTATTTCCACAGTATCAGCTGAAAGTCACGCATATTAGAGCTGCAAGATACATAATAGCGTTACGGCAATGAGAAACCTCAGCCTGTGAGGATGATTCTCAGAAAATGGTCTGTCCTCTCTTAGACACAGCGGCGTCTGCTTAATAATGAAAGTTTAATTCACAGCATTGATCACAGAGCAGGAGAGTTAGAGAAAAGCCAAACGGAGCATCTGCTGGGATGAGCCTGGAATAATGGGGATTATTCATGAATATTTACAGCTGGAAATAAGAAAGAAAACAAGGAAAGAGAAGGGAGAGAGAAGAAGATAGATAGATAGACAGACAGACAGACAGAGACAAATAGATAGACAGCTAGACAGACAGTCAGCCAGATAGATAGGCAACTAAACAGAAAGACAGACAGACAAATAGATACACAGCTAGACAGCTAGACAGACAGACAGAGACAACTAGATAGACAGCTAGACAGCCAGATAGACAGCCAGATAGATAGGCAACTAAACAGAAAGACAGACAGACAGATAGATAGACAGCCAGACAGACAGACAGACAGAGAGATAGATAGATAGATAGATAGATAGATAGATAGATAGATAGATAGATAGATAGATAGATAGATAGATAGGCATTCTAATCTTACAGCTCTACCTCTCACACACAAACCCTTGAGCTTCACAGTTTTGTGAGTGAATGAGGAACAGATTGGACTTGTGCTGACACACACACACACACACACACACACACACACACACACACACACACACACACACACACACACAACAGACGGGAGATCAGTAGAGCTCTTCAAACAAACCGCAGCACACAGCAGGACTCATGTGTGTGCATATGTGTGTGTGTGTGTGTATGGCTGGACAGTGTCTCTGCATCTGGCCACTGCGGGATTCTGGATGATCCTGTCATGATGACAGATGTCTCCTCACATATCAGCCTCTGAAGCTGGAATTATCACTCATTTGTGTTGATGATGGTCTGTGAAGATCCTTTCTGGTTTAAGTGGATCTGGGCTTTTATTTGCTGAGCTATATTAATAAAGCAAATTATTTAATTATCTTTATTAATAAAGAACTGTGTGTGTGTGTGTGTGCGCGCTCAGGCTGTGCTTAATAATGCAGTTCATAATGCATTCTGGATGAAAGTGCTGAAAAAGGCACAAAAAGAGACACCTCTGGGTGTTTTGGAATGCACACTATTATGCTATCACTATTTTTACAGTATGCAGTATGTATAGAGTGCATAGTGAATGAAATACCCAGATGACATCCTTCATTTGCCAAATGTGCAGCATAGTTATATAAAGTAGTTACAAAAAAGTAATTAGTTACTAACATCACTTTTGATTTATTTCCAATATTAAAAAACAAATGTATGCACTATACAGTATTTACTATAGACTGCAGTATGCTAGTATGGAGATTTTTGAGCACTGCCTCTGCTTCATACACACACAGTGAAAAGCAGGTCAAGATCTCTAGTGTGACTTCTGGGTTCTGCTGCATTTTATAAAATAAAAATAATGTTGAATAAAATAATGTTGCATTTTAATGGTGCACCGTCATGAGCTCTCAGCATGTTACCGTGGGAAAAGTGTTATCAGGAGAAAACCTCAGACGTCTCGCTTTCAGGTCAATGTGCTTAGAAAAACTCTGATGAATGATTATCCCCTTAATCACAATAATTCATCTGCAATTTAATTAAGTGCTTCATTAGGCTTCAAAGCATGATGGAGAAGTTTCTACATCCTAAAGACAGCAAGACAGACATGGGTGAAGTGAGGTAATATCTGCCTGTACGTCACACAGGGACTGAAGAGCTGACCTCTAACAATCTCATATTTTTGAATGTCCTTAGAAAATGGAAGGACAAAAGTGGGCTGCGGCGGTATGTCGTCCTCATCAATCAGATCTCAACCTCCACACGCCTCTCGAACCTTCACTCGAGCACAGGTGAAAGAGGGGAAATTCAATGTCTAATGCAATTTGTACACAAAAAAATGTCAAGAGTTGGCTGAAATCGTAAGCTTTGATCTGATTGGCCGGTTTTACGCAATTTCCAGCAGTTAGCGCGCACAGGTTTAGGCTACATCAGAACATAAGGAATCTCCAGAAGAACAGGAACTATAGGACTATAATAGAAAAAAGAAACAGTATTGTCTTTACAGAAATGTTTGTACTTATATTTAAATAAAAAAAATTAAATTAAATTAAATGTATTTTTGTACATAGTCTTAAACGTCTTAAAAATTAAATAAAATTTAAAAATCAAACCATATGCATGAATGAAACATCATATGAAAAGCAGCCTGCCACATTTTGTGCACATATATAAACAGTATTTACATAAAGGCATATCGCATTGTCATCCCGTCACATGTTCTCATTCAAACAGCACGGGCCAGCTGTGAACAAAATACGCTCTGCCGGCTAAGCATATTCTTCCCACCATAAAAGCGGATCCTCATCCGGTGGGATGCATCAGCATCTGTGCAGCTGCTCGTGGATTGACTTTGCTGTGCACTAATTTGAATGCCAATCTATTATTGTGCAACAAATTTAGATACATGCACACACAAACAAAAATAACTCTTCTGGTTGCTTTACATGTCAGTCAAACAATCTCTTCCTGTCTGAGTGAACAGTTTGTAGCCAGAATAAGCTGTGATTCAGATTTATAACGAGTCAAAATGTCTGACTACACAAGACATACACTTCTATAAAACAGCAACACGAGTCTGTGAAAATGTCAGCAGACATCACCATCAAACACTCTAACCCTGTATAAACACACTCACACCTCATAACCCAGCAAAACACTCAACACTGTTAGATGCGAGAAGTGAATGAGCCAGAGATGGATGTTTGTGGGAGGCCAGATATCCCACTGAGAGAAAATGCAACCAAACTGCTAAAGAGACAGCGGAGGACACACAATCACACATACACACACATCTAGGCTTGGGCTAAAGGGTATAAATTCTCTATTTCTATGGATTTAAAGTGCTCTAAATGCCCAGTCATGTCTGTGTACTCAAACCCGTGCTCTTATGTCGGGTTACTGACAGCGTTTCATGAGCTTGTTACTCAAGCAGCAAAACAGGAAAACAAAACTGGATTGAAAACTAAAGCATAGCACAGACTACAAGACTGAAGCTTGTTGCTTTTTTGAGACAAATGCCCTAGATAGTAGCAAAATGTAGTGCGAGAGTGTGAGAGACACTCTCTGAGAGACCCTGACTCTGTTGCTTTAGTATTATTTATAGTATTTAATAATATTTAATGATTAAATAGCAGATTCAGTTTTATTTTTTGTTTTAGTGTTAGCAATTTTGTTACATGCTTTTAATATTTAAATTTAGATTGAATTTATTTCTATTTCAGTTTTAGCTTTCCTTAAACTTAAACCTAAAACCAAAACAAAACAGTGTTTTTAGGCTTTCAAGCTTTTCATCAAATATTTTTTTCTGATATTTATTAACATTTTATTTCAGCTTTATTTCAATTACTGAAAACTATTTTTAATAAGTTTCTGTTTAAGTTGAAAAAAAACACTGCATGTGTGTAACTAGTTAAGTTATGAATGTAAAGTGTGAATCATTAACACATCAACAACAAAAAGTTTTGCATCCAGACCTCATTATTTTGTTTTTTGAGACAATATCTGAGTACTTCTATTCATCCATCCATCCTTCCATTTTATCCATCCATCATCCATCCATTTAAACATGCATCCCATTCATACATTTATACATCATCTATCCATCTTTTTGAGACAATATTTGAGTATTTCAGTTCAGACAAAAACTCTTGGGAAATCTCTTTTTTACACGTCATGCATCTTGATTGATCAGACTGCTATCCGATTGGATGCACACTCCGTTTACACTTGGCCTGCACATAACGGAAACCTACAAATCCTGTGCTATATGCAAATATACTGAAATTTTCTTCACGCTAATGCCAGTCAGCTAAATTTTCGGTTGAATGCTCTCTTTGCATGGCAATTAGGGGCTTAAGGTACATCCATGTGTCTCATCAATCATTACTAATTAACATGTGGATTGTGAGGCTCCCAAACTTCCAATGCTGCTGATGACGCTCCATCTGGGAGGAGTAAATTTTACATATCTATCCGAACAACCAGATTAATTTACAGTTGGCAGAGTCAGACCTTGTATACATCTCAAACCAGAGGTGACCGGTAGGGGTGGGACAATATATCGATATGGCAATATATCGCTGTCCTTCTTCATGTGATACGAGAATCGATATCTGGCGCCAAATATCGATATTTTATTACAATACAATACTACAATTTACTACAATATATTACTACAATAAGGCGCTCTATATAGATTTCCCTGCTCCCAGCATCTAAAAAATGCGTGGAAATCTTGGCCGCGCCATTTCCACCTTCTTTCCAAAGCGCTCTGAGCAACCATGAACTGCGTTCTCTATGAAGATGAGGAAGCACGAGGAACCGAAGGATAAACAGATTTCCAGCCACTGTATTAGCTCTACTGCTCTATATATGTTTATGGAGATAAAAGGAGATGGAGATAAAAAACTGCCCCGGAACAGCTATCAGCGTGGACTGTAGGTATCGATCACGTTATTATTGCAGAGCGCATATTGAGTCCGTGAGTTGCCGAACCTCTCTGCTCGGATCGCAGGTGAATTTCCCTCACTTATATGAGTGAGAGAGAGCGGCGCCGGCGCGTCCAGTTTTAAGTCAACAAAACTGGATGCTCTCCATCTCTCTCAGATATTACAAGTGCGCGTTAGGGCATCGACCGGCAGAAACATCTGCACCTATGGCATGGATGACGAAACAAAACCTCGTCAGAGCCATAATGCGGTGCAGAAGTGTGCAGTGTGTTTGCTTGCCGCGCGTCTACATTTGAAATAACGAACCTGAGCACGCAAAAGACGCGATGTAAATGGCTTTTTTCCCTCCTGCATGTCATGTGCGCGGGGCTCCGTTTTCATGATGAGAGGAGAGGAAAGGTTGAGAAAGCACTCCAGGTAAATTTTGAAATGCACCAGTTTTATATATAGGCTATATATAAAGTTGATTAGCAGTTAAATGTGTTGGTTTACACACAAAGAAAAGTGTAAGCTTTTAGTAAGTCCAAGAATAAAATGATTAATTTCCTTAGCATGTTAAATTTGATTTATAGAACTTTTGTGCTGCTTTCTAACAGTTTGGACTTGAATAAAGAGAGAAAACTTGCACTTAACCTTTTCACAGGCATTTTGTTTTCATAGTTAGACAGATATCGTGATGTATCATTATAGAATTGTCTAGCAATATATCAATTATCGCAGAATCGCTATATAATCGTATCGTGAGCCATGTATCGTGATTCGTATCGTATCGTGAGGTACCCTGCGATTCCCACCCCTAGTGACTGGACTGCTATCCATCTCATCTTGGGACCTTCTGGCTTGGGACATGAAGTTATTATTATGGCCAATAAGTTGCCTCTTATAACATTTTCCTGACATACAAAGAGCCCAATCACTTATTCGACACCTGGAAGCTAATCAAATTGCTATGTGTTTGAAACTGCATCAGATGATTTGTGGACTGATCATGGCTCTGTGGGAATGCTGTTGTATGCATTAGTTTTGTACTGCACATGTGAACTCACCCTTGTGGAAGGTGGGATTGCTGTCCTGTAGGAGGTGGCTGAGCTGGTGTCCGTTGATCTGGAGGAGGCGCAGCTGTTCTCTGAGTGATAACTCCTCAAACACAGCTGGAATCAAATGGCCCACGCTGTTCTTGGAGATGGGTAACCCCAGACCCAGTGCAAGGGTGGGGGTCAGATCCACCTGCTCCAGGATGCCCGGCTCCTCAAATCCCGCTGCAACAGCAAGATACGTGTCATTAAGCGCTCACTGCCTTTAAGACTTGAGGTCATTGCACACGGAGTCTGAAATTTCGATCTGAAATTTTCCCACGTTAAAAAATAGATATCACCTCACGTTGCGTCAGTCATGTTTACACACTGCCTCCAAAACTTTCGTCCGTCATAAAAAAATTTGGATCAGGTTCGATTTTCTGCGTTTTTTGCATCCGTAGCAAGTATTTTGAGAGGTGTTTTGATAATCCCGCTGCTCCTTGATAAAGAGGTGGAACTCTCCTTCCTCTCTACGCAATCTCAGGATTGGATGAACCTAATATTTCCTCTTTCTTTTTCTCTTTTTAAGAAGAGAGAGCACAGCAAAATCATCCTCACTGCTTGAAGACTACTGTATTGTTTTGCTAATTATTTCACAACGGATTAATTAATATGCGTCAGACTCAGTGTGCAAGGACCTTTACAGCACATTTCTGTCCATGAGATGCACTTTCTGGAGTTTTACAAGAAAGTCAGTTCTTTTATTTCAGCAAAAAGTGGACTCTTCTCGGGGTTCAGTTCTTGGGTTTGTATTGCTTTAAAATGTAGCGATTCTGTGGGACTTGATTTAAGATGCATCCAGAATTTGAGGGATCTTTTATGCATATGAATAATCTATCTATCTATCTATCTATCTATCTATCTATCTATCTATCTATCTATCTATCTATCCATCTATACACCCATCCATCCATACATCTATCTATCTATCCATCCATCCATCCATCCATTTTTAAATACCCACCATCCATTTAGACATCTATCATCCATCCATTTATACATCTATCATCCATCCATCATTTATACACCCATTTATTAATACATTTATCCATCCATCTATCCATTTAGACATCTATCATCCATCCATTTATACATCCATCCATTAATACATCTATCTATCCATCCATCCATTTAGACATCTATCATTCATCATCCATCAATTATCCATCCATTTATACATACATCTATTGATCTATTTATACATCCATCCATCCATCCATCCATGTATACATGTACATCCATCCATTTATACATCTATATATCTATCCATCCATTTACCCATCTATTTATCCATCCATCCATCTATATATCTATCCATCCATCCATCTATACATCTATTCATCCATCTGTCCACCTATCTATCATCCATCCATCTGACCATCCATTCATCCCTCCATCAATTTATACATATTTATCCATCCATCCATTTATCTATCTATCTATCTATCTATCTATCTATCTATCCATTTATACATCTATCCATCTATACATGTATTCATCCATCTATTATCCATCCATCCATCTCACAGCCATTCATCCATCCATCCATTTATACATCTATCCATCTATCCACTGTATTGATATATATAAAACAGTTATTTTAAATTGTAATAATATTTCACATTTTTACTGTATTTTTGAGCATGAGAGACTTATGCTCAGTTTATTCAACGAAGTACAAGCCTTTTGGGAAATCTATTTATGGTGGTCAGTTTTGATATTGTGGCATGTGTTTCTACTTTCACATGCAAATGACTTGTTGCACTTATGAATATGATAACTTTCCAGCATCAATTCTAGCAGGGTAAACAGGGGCGGTTCTGGGGGGGGGGACCTAGGGAGGCCAGTGCCCCCATGTCAACAAGCTTGGCCCCCGCTCTGGCCCCACTAAATTTGGAATAGTATCACACAGTTTGTCCTGTGGGTGGCAGTAATGGAAAAAAGTAAAACATCACCAGCTGCTAGTGGCCTGACTAGACTGAAGTCAGTGATATTGTTTTTGATAATGTAAATGTTCTTTGCTCTCTTTCTGTACAATAAAAGTGTTATCATTTTTAACTTACAATGTTTTTATAAGTGGCCCCTGCCTGGCCCCCCCAGTTACTGTGGTCTAGAACCGCCACTGAGGGTAAAACATAATTACGCTTTCGAAACGGCCTGTTTTGCCCTGCCATCATTAGCTGAAGCTGTGTGTGAACAAGAAGCGGCTGCAGAGTGTGAGTTGCTCCGTCTCTCACGCACACGCTGCCAGAGAGAGATTCTCCGGCATTCCGCCACAACGCTTAGCTGCCCGCAGATGCGCCTGCCTATAAATCGGCCTAATTTGCAGCACAATCGGCCGATGCCGATTCATTAAAAAATGCCAAACATCGGCCGATTAATCGGCCGGCCGATCAATCGTTCGACCTCTGTACTTGATTTTATCTGATGTGAACTGACTGGATTGAAAAGTCAACATTCTAAACCAGAATAAAACAAAATGTACTGTAATTTTTTAATTCATTAAATTACTACATTAACTATAATTTTGAGGACCAGAGAGGATGGAAATTATCATGAAAAAAAAGACTTTGGCTGTCTCTGATGCAAGAAACCTTGACTAAAATAGGGAGAAAAATAAAAATGCAATAAAAGAATGCAAATAATTGCAAATGTGCAAGCAAAGAAAGTGTGAAACACATCCGGCTCTTTTTAGTGGAATAATTGCCCTTCATCAGTACTTTAGAGATACGGTCTCGATTGTGCAAAAAAATGTCTACAGTTTAAGCTCAAAAGCAGATCCTATTTTGTGCTCTTGCAAAGAATGGTTGAAATAACTCCTAAACAGATGAACAGAAGCACACAGGTTTGCACATTCTAAGAATATCTTGCACAGTCATTAACACTGATCTGAAAAATGCAACTGTTTTTGATTTAAGCATTGTTCTGCGTCGTGTGCTTACACATAGTCGCTACTGAGAGTTTGCTGAAACAGACCTTTGATTCTGTGAGACTCTACTGTAGCTTCCTGTTCCTTGAGCTTTTGCAGTAAAATGGTAAATAACATCATTAACTGGTGCATCAGCAACACGATCAGCCCCCGTCCCTTCACAAAGACATTAATTTTCTTAAATGCATGTGCGAATATGCTGGTAGTTATAAGTCAGTTTGATTTAAAGCAAGATAAAGATGAAAAATCATCACCCCAGTCACGCCAACTCTCAGTCTGGGGACTGATTTACAGAAATGTTTATTGTGCGTAAAGCTTCTTTGCAGGAGACCGAGGACTATTAGAGCCCTTGTTTAGCTGGATATCTGTCAGACGGCCATTATTGGATACGGCTTAACAATTGTGGGAGGAATTTTGTGTATGGATTGCACTAAGTCTGGCCAATATACTTTACTGAAGAACCAAGACAATCAAATATACAACCCAGGCTTAAAATAACTTCACTTTCAAACAGAAAAACTTTGGAAAATCGATAGATCATCCAAAATGTTTTTCTTGAACTTCAAAGAGTCGCATAACCATTACGTCTGGAGGAGAAACTTAATGTGAGTAACCTTTCTTTCAAAACACCATGAGATAACGTCTTTTTTTTTTCTAAAATAGGATTTTTTGGCAATCCAGTAGTCAAATTTCTCAATACAGAGTCTTCTTTAGAGAACACCCACCAACGGCCTGTGCTACTCACCTTTCCTCCTGAAGGTGGGGCTGATGAGCACAAGGGGCGTGTTGATTTCCGGTTCCGATGATCCGCCGTGACTGCCGGTTTCAGACATGCCGTGGTCTCCACACAGAACCAGTAAATTGGGCAACGTCTCTTCAGATTCCTGAAACAGAAAGAAAAAAAAAAGAAAGAAAAATATTTTAATATATTTATATTTATTATCAATCTAAATTAATATAATTACGAATAAATTGCCAATATTTATTTTATTATTATCTAAAATTATTTATTTAAAATTATGTATTAATATTTAAACATATTTACTAACTATTTATTTATATACTTACTATTAAATTATTCATATGCACAGATAACTACAAAAAAATCTGTAAAATAATCCATTAAAGGTCATTCCACCAGGAGGGAACAGTTAATGAAAAAGTCTGTGAAAGTGATTTTGTGCCTCTTTGAGATGGCACAATAATGTGCCTTTCACTTGCAGAATGCAAGCTTCTAGAGGGCACATAACTCTGAAGTAATGAATTTAGGTAAATGGGTGCAGAGCCAGTGGTGGTTTTGTAGGCAAACATTAATGCCTTGAATTTAATGCGAGCAGCTACTGGTAGCCAGTGCAAATTGATGAACAGAGGTGTGACATGCGTTCTTTTCGGTTCATTAAAGATTAATCTTGCAACGGCATTTTGGATTAATTGTAGAGGTTTGATAGAAGTGGCTGGAAGACCTGCCAAGAGAGCATTGCAATAGTCTATATATAATAATAATAATAATAATAAATATATGTATATATTTCTTAAATATGTACATGTGTGTGTATTTATATATATATTGTACATGATAAATACATAGTACACACACATATATTATGTAAACACAAACCTTTATTTTGGAAATCATTAATCAGGATTAACTGATTTGACAGCACTAGTTTATGGTTATTTCACTCTTTGAACATATTTATTTAAATGTAACATTAGTACAGATATTTTAAAATTTAATTATATAGATGCACGATAAATACAAAAAAATCTATAAAATAGTCCATTCAAAATCTATAATATTATATATATAATTTTATTTGATAAAAATTATTAAAAAAAAATATACATATATTTCCACAAAATAAATGGTTTTTGGTTATTTCACTCTTTGTTTAGACTATGATCATTTTAGACATGCAAAAATTCATACTTTTTATATATAACAATATCTATTATTTTTTAAATACAATTAAAATATAATATACAATATACATAATATTGTATAAAATATCAATTAATAATTAAATAATTAATAAATCAATCATTTTCAAGCACTTTTTGCAATGTCATTAAAATATTTCTTGACATTGACAACAATGGCTAGATAAAACATTATTTATGGTTTAAAAAAAATCAATTTCTGCAAAAATTCTGCAATGTAAATTTTCCTAATTTCTTGTCAGTTTTCCGCAGATCCTGCTGCATATGTGTGTACATTTGTGTATTATGCTTTCTGCAAAAATTCAGCAAAATACATTTTCGTAATTTCTTGTGAGTTCGTCGCAGATCCCGCTGTATGTTTGTGTATATTTGTGCATCATGTGTGTTTGTGTAAGCGTGCGGGAGAGACGCTGGAATGCTCTTCTCTCCACTGGAGCAAATCACTGAGGTTTTAGCGCTAAGCCGTGGGGACGTGTCTCTCTCTCTGCCATCAGGGATGCGAGGACGATCGGCTCTGTTTCACATCAAATAGTCTCTCAGTGCGTCGGAGCCACTTGATTCCCTCAGTGACACTCTGAAGCCGTACACACAATAAACAGCCGTCCTTCACACACTCCTGGGCCCTGTACTGGTGCGCTCACAGCTGGCCGTCCAAACGCTCTTACTGCCGCTAACACTGATGATGCTACGCTAACAACCAGTCCTCTGCTCGCAGCAGTTCAAATATTCATGAGCCCACTAAACGTATGCTAATGATTAGCCTTCCCTCCCGCCCGAGTTAATGCACGCTAATGACAAGCACTGTGAATAAAGCCATCTGAAAACGCCGCCTCACTTGCGGCCTAATATCCGCCAGCGGTGTGGGGAAATAATAGCGTGCATTGACAGGTGTGATTTAAGTCACGGTGGCAGGAAAACGCAAACTGTAAATTAGCATAGGAAATTCCTATTATGCTGTGATTGCCCAACACATCACTGTCAAATAAAAGCTAAACCCATTCCTTGTGTAAATTATTATACATTAAAGGGGTAGTGCACCCCAAAATTAAAATTCTGTCAGCATTTACGCAACCTCATGTTGTTCTAATCCTGTTTCTTTCTTCAGTTGAACATAAAAGAAGATATTCTGGAGAATGTTGGCAATCAATCAGTTGCTGGTAGCCACTGACTTCCATAGTATGGTAAAAACTATGGAAGTAAATAGGGACCAAAACTGTTTAGTTATCCACATAACTATCCCTTCAAGGCATCTAAAGTAGATGCAAACACTGAAAAAAATTAAATAAATAAATAAATATAATAATAACAATAATCAATCAGTAGGACCACATTGATAGATATTTCTAATAAAATTTTCAGAAAACAAGACTTAAAAACTTCCTTATAGTCATTTTCCATCTTGTAATGAAAAAAGGCAAAAATACTAAATCTTCTATTCTTATCAGAATCAAGTATTTTTAAAACAAGAAAAATATCGAATAATCTCAACTGTTTTGAATTTAGAATTAAGTCTTTAATTCTTTTTTATTGTATTACGCATAAACTCAATTAATTTTGACTTTTTTTGTAACTGACTTAATATCGTACATCATTATACTTCTCAAGTAAATGCATCTTGACTGAAAAATGTTTAGATATTTCTACTGGAAAACAAGACAAAAATATTGTGCAAGAATTTTTTTTTTTTTTTTGCAGTTTCTAAAACCCATTTAAAATCATCAAACCAGACCTGACTAACCAGCCAGGTGGCCAACTAAGGCCAGAAAACCACCTTGGGCTGTTTTACGGGCATGCAAAATTTTAAAAGACCTGAAAGGGACAATACAGCAGATTCAACAACGAAGCTCTGCTCTAAAATAACAAACAAAAAAATGTTGCATTGCGTCACAGGAAAACACTTCAACTATTCCTACAGTAGATGGCCAATTTCACCTCAATATTGGCACGAGGACGGCCACCGTAAAGGGCCGTGGGGGTGTCCCGTCCGCAAATGCCTGTTAGCAGTGGCAGTTTTAGGGCACTTGTTTTCCAGCGGCGAGCCAGAAATAAACTGCTATCACATTGAGGTGCAGTAATGGAGACGGATGAGTCTCAGACTGTAATACAGTGTTCGTATCGAAGGGGTAAGGATAAAGAACAGCTAACAAAGCAAGGAAAATAAATAACTTGATATAAGAATATAAAGCGTTTTTTCTTTCCCTCCTTTATAATGTGATTTACTGTTATCCTCTGGATGCCTGCGTCTCGCCATAAAAATACATTGAAAATAGAGCATTTCCTCTTATGACTTACTAGAAAGCTTAAAGCAGAACAAAACTAATAAAGAAAGGCGACATTAAAGGAGCTTTGAAAAATAATTCAACATGAAGCAACCATTGGGAGTTCTTTAAAAAAAGTCAAGAGTTTCAGACTTCATTGCGGGAACGAGTGCAATAAAATAGAGATGCGAGTGAATTTATCTCAGTGATTTGTTGAGCGCTTAGAGACCGATGTGGCTGAATCAAACACGGTGTTAATGCACGAACTGACTATTATTTGAAAGCGCAAAAGTGATTTCTGACTTCAGGAAAGAGTGATTTGGTTTGAGACAAGGAGTGGGAAAAATGAAAATGGAACAAGGTAAAAGAATGAAAGATGCCCCCTGCCATTTTAATAGCACTGCAGGCGGCTTTTCCAAGAAACCTTGAGGAATTACAGACGGCTTAAATGAATAGTTCCGCTAAAGTGAGTCATTATTTACTCACCCTCATGTCGTTCTGAACCCTACACGACTCTCTTTCTTCTGTGGAACACAACAGGAGAAACTATGAATTCTAATTTTAATCTTTCCTCTTTAAATATCATGTACATATGATATGCATATTTAAATTTGGCACATAAAAATGCAATAAAGCACAATACAGGTTTGATGTCAAAGACTAATTGATTTGATTTTTGATTTGAGAACTCAGCTGGAGGTCATTTTCAGTAAACTTTCTGTAAATAACAACTTAGACAAATGTCAAATGACTTTAGAGGACTTCAGCTCATAAGCCACAGGGTTAACTGAAACTATTCAAAAATGCGTTTGAAATAAAATAAATGAAAAGAAATGTTTAAACTGAAGTACAAAAATTTTAAGATTCAATTAAAAAACTACAAATGACTAAAACCAAAACTGAAATGAAAATAAAGCTACATAGAAATATTCAAAACTAATAAAAATGTCAAACGCGCATACTGTACTAAAATTACTAGCTTAAACTAAAATGCAAGAAGACAAAATTCAGGATATTAATAAATACTATATTTGCATATTAATAATTAATTATTACGTCATCTGGACCACGTTTATGCTGCTTTTTTGTCCTCCTCATTATACATGTGTATGAGAGCAGTAGGATTTAAAAACTATACATGTCTTTCCACATCGTTATGAGTGTCTTTACTGTACACCCAAGAGCAGCATGAGCATGCTTTCAATTGTCTCCTTTTGAAGAAATAAGCTCATATGGATGTGGAATGATATTTACATTTTGGAATCCTGATGTTTTCATACAAAGGTAATGAATTCCAGACAAGGAGAGTGGGGGGGAAAAGAAAGAAAGAGAAAGTAAGTAAGACTGAATAAGACAGAGAGTGATAAATAGCAGAGAGGGGAGGCAGGGAATAGGTTCAGAAAAACTAAAAGCGGTAAATCTGTGAGGAGATTTCACAGGCACAGAAACCAAACCCAAAACGCTTCAGTCAAGGTCTGACGCTTCTTTTGCCACGTACAGCGATTCCCTGCACAGCACCAGTGAGAAACGTTCCAGAACCATCCTTTAAATATTCAGGAAGTCGTTTAGGCAGTTTTCTCACGAGATTCTTTAATGCTGGCCCTTTTTTAATTGAAGAGGAGAACAGGGGACGCCAGTGCAATTTCAGAGAAAAAGAAACTTGTGGAGTTTGTGGCAGCAGCCAAGCTATTAAAGGAGAGGGGAAAAATGTACTCATGCTCATGATGTTCCAAACCCAAACTTTCCTTCATCCATGAAACAGGGACAAGGAGAGCGTTGAAGGATGTTCAAGCTGCTCTTCTCAATAGAATAAAAACAATATACTGTTTAATAATATATTGTTTAATAATGATGGATTGTAAATTAATGCTGATTTACAAATATATCCTATTGTTCATTATTAAATCATTCTGCAATAATAATAATAATAATAACAATAATAATAATAATGATAAATTATTGTTATTATATATTAAGGTACGTTGTATATCTTATATACAACTTGAAATGTATATGTAAAAAATCTTCTAATTAATTATATTATTAATATTGGCTATGATTATTGATATTAACTACTATAATTAATATGTATTGTTATAATCACAATCATCATAAATTACTTCATGCAACTTGAAATGTTAAAAATACATTACATGTAATTTATTATTATTATTATTATTATTATTATTATATCGTAAGGTACATTATATTTCTTAATATCTTAATACAACCTGAAATGTATACGTAAAAATCTTATAATTAATAATATTATTAATATTGGCTATTAGTATTGATATTAACTACTATAATTCATATATTATATTATATTATATTATATTATAATCAGCATTAATTAGCTCATGTAACTTGAAATGTCAAAAATGCATTATGTCATTTATTATTGTTGTTATTATTATTATCAAACTTAATGTAACAAATGTATTAGAACGTAAAATATAAATGTTATTATTATTATTGTCAAATTAATTGATACAACTTGAAGTATTGAAACTGTATTTGTAAATTACAATTTTACATTAGTAGCAGTAATCAGTATTACTTAAGAATTGAGATACTCTTATAGTTTTTGTTAATACTTTGAATTAGATTTTACTTTTATATTTCTTGCTTTCATTTTAGTTTTAAAGTTTTAGTGTTTTTATTTGTTAGTAATTTTTAGTTTTTGTTGTTTTTATATATAATTATTATTAATTCATTATTTATTATGTTTATTATTCAAGAAACAAAAATGTTTTTTATGGTTTTAGTTATAGTTAACTATAATAACCATGGTAATAATAATAATAATGATAATAATAATAATAATTATTATTATTACCACTCATTTATACAACTTATAATGTTATACATCTATTAGTATATGTAGAAATTAAAATGAACCAAAATTAACAAACACGGATCATTGTTAGTTCATGTCATAATAATGCACTAACTAATGTACATTTTTGTTGTAGACATCAATTCTAGCGACATGCAGAAGTCCTGTCCTTGAGCTAGAAACTTTACACATGATGCTCTAGGGCACAGTTACCAAGTAAAGACAAAACTGCATCTCAAAGAGACTGTATAGAGAGTATTATAGAGAGTATAGAGAGCCAGACGAGGCAGTGCAGGTCACAGCAAGTGCTCAATCATTTAAATAACGGACTTTCAATGGCATCGATTAATATGCAATTTCAATTTAAACAGAGCAAAATGTCCAAGGTCTCTGCAATACAGCAGTATTCATTACAGGAAGATGAGCTTGCTCAGGAAATGAATTGTAAAATCAGCAAACATGACCACTTCCTCTACGGATACTTTGTCCCAAAACGAGGCAAATAAGAGATTTGCATGTAATTATACAGAGTAGACACAAGAAACCAGTGTGGGAGAATGTATAAAAGCGTGGCCCAATTTACAGTCTCAAATCTAGTCTTCACAGGAGGGATATGGACTTGGAAAAGGAGGACAGGAAATTAAAGCGTACCATTATATTCAGATTCTCCAAAGTGTGTAATTTACACTACATGCATCGGTTTGAGTGGGAATAACAGGATATAATCCAAACTCTCACTTCAGGCGAACAACCTCAGTACAAAGACACCGGATGCAGCTCTGGGGTCCTGTGGCCCTGTACGGCCCCGAAGAGCAGGAGAGAATATAGCGCAGGCCAGCGGCTGAAGACAAGATCTTCTATTGTGCCCAGCCTGAAATCAACGGCTTCCTTTATGGGATCCGCACCACACAAAGTGATGGAAAGATTGTTCTGTTGGAGGAGAAATTAATTGATGTGTTCATCACAGAGGCTGTCCAGGGAACGTGAGAATACATGGGGAGAGAGAAAAAATTATGTAGTAAGACGGGAAAAACTGCACCAAACTGGTACAAACCCAATCTCTACAACATGAGCGTTGGATGGCAAAAGAAGCTGTTTTAGGAGAGTCAGAGAGAAAGACTCAAAATGAAAAAAATAAAAAACACAACAGATCTTTAATCCGTGGTATATGTATATTTGTAAAATGCATATTTATTATTATTAGTAGTAGTAGTAATAATACTATATTTCATACAGTATTTTATATTATATATAATTATTATATTTATATTAAAATACATTATGAACAATGTTTTATTATACATTTTACTTTAAATGTGCTATTATTATTATTATTATTATTATTATTGCAGTTTAATAAAATATGCATGTAATATAATAATTGACATAATAAAACATTAATTTATAATAATAATTATTATTATTAGTAGTAGTAGTAGTAGTAGTATATAACTGTCACAACACAGTGTGTATAAAGATCCACAATGACGACAATGAAGAAGAGTTCAATCATATTTAATGTGCAACAAGGGGTAATACAGACAGGGCAGGTAAACACAAGCAAGGTAAAGTATTCAATACTGGAGCAGGGAACACAGGACAGACTAGAACTTAAATACACAGGCAAACGAGGATAATTAACAAGACACAGGTGAACCAAATGACAATCAGACATGAGGGAAAACTGGGACAAGGAACACATGAAGGATGAAAACACAACAAAACAGTCCAAAGGTGTGACAGTTCGCCCCCCTCCCGGAAGGTGCGACCTCGTGCCACAGAAACAAAGGGAGGGATGGAGGGAGACTAAGGAGGAGGACAAAGGAGTGGATGTGGAATGGTGACAGGGGACGGCAAAGGGCTGTCAGGAAGGCAGGCAGACAAAACTGGTGGAGATTCGGGCGGAGGACAGACACCCGGGAGGAGGACGACAGACAGAGTCCAGGGTGGAGACGACGGAAGGAGGAGCCATGGAGGAAACCGGAGGAGCCAAGGTGGATCAGACGGAGGGAGGAGCCAGGGTTAAGACAGGAGGGACTTGGAGCAGGAGGAGCTAGGCGGGACCCAGGCAGCAGCTATGAAAGCGACCCACGGTGGAGCTGACGGAGGGAGGAGTCATGGTGGAGGAAGGGCTGATGACTCCAGGGGGTCGAACAACGACGGTGGAGCAGGTGGTGGTGGACCCTGAGGTGGAGACGGGAGACCCGATGAGCCAGGGTGACAGGGAGGATCCGGAGGGCCGAGGCAGAGCAGATGGCTCCGGCGACCGAGGCGGAGGCAGGGATCCGGAAGGCCACGGTTTAGCCAGAGCGACAGTGGACCAAGGTGGAGCCGGAGGGAAGGAGAAGCCTGACAGGGACGGAGGGACGAGGCGCAGCTGGAGGAGTGGAGTCCCGAGGAGGCAGATGGTCGACGACTGACCAAGGCGAAGCCGGAGGGACGAGGGAGCTCGTCCGAGCTGGTGGACTGAGGGGCCATGGTGGAGATGAGGGAGCTAGGAGCCATGATGGAGCCCTGGGGTCGATTGGACGAGGCGGAGTCCGGGACTCAGAGGCTGGAGGCGGAGACAAGGGACCCTCCAGCCATGATGCCGATGGAGACTGGCAGACCCGTGGCGATCCCACCACACAGAGACAGCGAGAGCGGAGGCGATGGTGAGGACTGGTGCAGAGGTGGTGGGAGAGGGAGGATAATCAGGGGGTTTTTAAATGGTGTGTACTGCCCACACACACCATAAGGCCACTCCCAGCACCGGGAGCGCCAGCGACAGGGGAACGACCTCAGTGGTCGAGACAGGACTGACCGACAGTTCAGCGTAGACAGATATTTCCAGGCAGACAGACAGTTCAGGGCAGATTGACAGTTCAGGGCAGATGGGTGGTTCAAGACAGGCAGATGATGACGACGGAAGAACTGGTAATGCAGAGTCCACTGAACTCAGCTCACCCTCAGCTACGGTGCAGTGGGCAGAGCCTCCCTCCGTGCTCTCGCAATCCACAGCGATCTCCCCCGTGGCGAGTGCTGTTACCTAGTCAGACGATCCGTGAGGCTCTGGCTCCAGGGCAATTTTAAGCTCTGTTGCTCTCCTCGACAACGGCTTGTTGATCGCGGCGGCGCGGGCTCTCAGTCTGCGGTGGGCTCGAGCGAGCACTCCGTGAAGCGGGGTGGTGACTGGCTGGGCTCTGGGTCTGGAGTGGGGCTGCCGAGGTCCTCTTCGAGGCAGATGGTGAATGGCGAGTTGCAGGTCGCCAGCACCCACTCCACAAAGGTGCTAAATTCCTTCCGAGGTCCATCTCCGGAGAACTGCACTCTGCCCACGGCGTTGAGGCTGGCGTGGTAGAACGCGCAGAGCGAGTCATCCAGGTAGCTGGTGTCGTTGGCGATCTCCAGAAAGATCGCCGTATGGACTTCAAGAGGAATCTCCCCTTGCTCCAGCAGGAGAAGGAGGAATTCGGGATGGTGAACGATGATGATGAAGAACAGTTAAATAATATTTAATGTGCATCAAGGGGTAATCCAGACAGGGCAGGTAAACACCCACAAGGTAACGCGTTTAATACCGGACCAGGGAACACAGGACAGACTAGAACTTAAATACACAGGCAAACGAGGATAATTAACAAGACACTGGTGAACCAAATGACAATCAGACACGAGGGAAAACTGGGACAAGAGGGATGAATGAACACATGAGGGATGAAAACACAACAAACCAGTCCGAAGGTGTGACAATAAAAATTTGTATGATTATTATTATAATATTGTCTTATTATTATTATTATTATTGCATTATTATAAAATATGCATTTTGTAATATTATAACTGTAATATTATAATTATAATAATCTACCATTTAATAATGTTATTATTATTGCTTTGCAATAAAATATACATTTGTAATATTAGAATAATTAATGCTTTCATAATTTAAAATACAGTTTCATTAAAATTCATAATAAAATCTATATTTTACATTATGTATTTTAAATTATATCATACAATTATTATACATTATTATCAATTTATCAATAAAACTTGCTACAAATGTATATAGAAATTACAATAAACCAAAATGAATACATTATTGCTAATTATTAGGTTATTATGTCATGATGCCTAACGCATTAACTAATGTTAACTATGTTTATTATAATATGCTGAATTTAAAACCAATATGTAGTGTGTTAGAAACAAAAGGTATTGTTATAATATATGTTTTTAGAAAAACAGAATGCCAGGAAACACTGGCATGCTGTTATTAAAAATACAAATACAAAAAGATATGAAAAAGAACAAACAGAGAGTAAAGAGAAGAGAGGGAAATGTATGAGAAATCTCATTAGTTTGGATGGATTCTACGCGAGGGCTGTCAGCTCAGTCCACAAATGAAAAACACAAACATCTCATCACAACACAAGAGATACAAACAGGAAGGCACAGGATGAACATGTTAAGCCGAACCTCGTCTGTCCAACAGCATCACAGCTCCATGTAATTGCAGATGAGACTGTCAAACAGTAAGATTGCGTACGATTCAACAGCTTTCAAACACCTCAGTGTGTCTAATGAGTAATTGTCTGAATACTCAATGACACTAGTGACAGCAGAGGGGCTTTTAGAGACCCTCAGAGCCTCTATGCCATGACAACAAGAACATATCAAAGTGAAGCTAACAGGTAATTTACCTCAGCGACAAATGATGCACATTTTAGTCATATTTTCTGTCTTTTTAGTTAAAAACACCTGTTGGGTGTCCATGTGACGGGGCTTTGAGCAGAAACACAAAAACATCTAAAACCTTACCATCAAAGAATCATGGTTTCTACAAAAATATGAAGCAGCACAACTGTTTTCAACATTGATAATAAAATAATAAAAAATTTTAATAAAATAATTAAAAAAAACAAAAGATTATTGAGCAGCAAACCAGCATATTAGAATGATTTCTGAAAGATCATGTGACACTGAAGACTGGAGTAATGATGCTAAAAATTCAGCTTACATCACAGGAATAAATTACATTTTACAATATATTCACATAGAAATCTGTTATTTTAAATTATAATATTATTTCACAATAGTACACCGTAAAATCCAATAATTTACCTTACTTAGATTTAATTAGTTATCTTTACTTAGTTGTTATACTTACTAGGTTTTATTAAGTTACAGCTACTTTCAAGGCAAATAAAACTATGTACTTACTGTTTTGAGTGACACTTAAAATATTCAAGTAGCCACAAAGGAACCAATGATATTAATAAACCAGTGAGAGGCAGCAGTGCACTAATATGTTGCTAATGTGCAACATAACAACAGAAGAAGAAGAAAAGAAAAACAGTCTTAATAAACTTTTCACCCATTTCCTCAATGTCTGCAGTTATCTTTCACTAGTTGCATTCACATCGTGAAGGCAGAGTAATTTGGCTTCAAGGGAAGAGAAGTAGTAAATAGGTTGCTTTTAGAAGGTGACCTATCTTCTAATTAAAGCATTAGTGTATTTTTTGTGTGTTTATTAATGAACTTTTTCAAATTTGCTTTTTCATAAATACCTTGAGATGCTTTTGATTGGGTTTATATAATCATTAAATAGTGTGGGGTAACATGCTAAAGTCACACACAGACTTAAACATTCAGCACGTGAATCACAACAATGGTAACAATTCAATTTCATTTATTTTCATTAATTGTAACAATAACCATTTTATTTGCTCTTTTTGTTCTGCTACTACTGACACAAGACAGCAAATAAAATTGGCAAATAAAATCAACAACTGTAAAACAAAGCAACTGCATAATTTATTCATGCCGCAATGCACTCTGGGAGTCAGTGAGTAGCTATACTAAGTCATGAGTAAACCTAAATGAAAGGATCAAATACCCCCTACAGTTCTTTTTTAGTTACTAGAACTCTCGTGTAAGTAAACTATACTAGCTAAGCATTTGTCAGTACAACATACTATTCCTATTTCACTTTACTTAGTTTTTTCAAGGCAATCGGTTTGCATGCTTTTTTTAAGTAAGCCCAACTAATTAGATTTTACAGTGTACTGTGTCTGCATTTTTTATCAAATAATGCAGCCTTGGCGTGCAAAGACTTCTTTCGAAAAAATAAATAAATAAATTCCTACAAAATCCTAAATAGTTTTTTTTTAATGTCAAGGAGCCTTGACATTAAAATTCAATTTAATCTGTGAATGCATCAAAAAGCTGCATTTTTAATGAATGAATAGAAAAAAATATGTCATTATTTCTTCTCACGTCCTTCTAAAATCATATGAATTTCATCTTTGTAATACAAAAAAAGTAATTTTGAAGAATTGCACTTCGCTATTCTCCACACAATTTCAATGAATGGGTACTATAGTAAAATGGGGGGGGGGAATATTTTCAAAAACAAGTATCATACAAGGATCACATATAATCTGCATCCACACCTTCTCATGCAAAAGTTTGTGTGAGGAACAGACCAAAATAAGTCTCTGGACATATTAAAATACGCTTTAGTTACTAACTAAGTAGAAATGTGCCATTTGTAAAAGACACATTCTTTTGAGTCAGATCTAATCTAGTTCACAAAACTGATCTGAATGATTTGTTCACAAATTGGAGAGATTTGGAGTCAATCTTGTAAGCTTCAGTCCATATTTATTGTACAGTAACTGCATGAAAAGTAGTTTCACCAGTACATCACTGAAACTTTGCGGTGTGTTATGGCAGGAGGACAGGTCAAAGATGTAGATCGTTCAACACCATGTGCTCTTCCTGGAAGCCTAAAAGTTCATCTCAAGACAAAAGTGCTGCTGTAACTATTGGCGGCGGCTCTAAAGGTCACACTAATGCTGATGTTATCGTGAACCTTTGCCATTCTGATATTAACCATGACTCTATCTAAGTTGTTATGGAGGCAGCAGACAAGCTAATATGACTACAGTAAACAGAAACTGTGTTTGCGTGTAACACAGCCACATTTTATACACTAAAAACTAAAATACACACTCTATATACTAACACACAATCAGTGAGTGTGATTCCTGCATGGATGAAAAATGACCACCCACTTATGTGGAGCAGATCGAAAGAAAACGCGCTGGTTAAAAGAAGAGCAGAGGAGAAGAACTGACCCACTGAACTCAGGGGAGGGAGACCTGCACTGTGTGTTTCACAGGTAATGAGAGATAAAGCGACGACAGAAAGAGAAGTGTGAGTAAGAGATCACAAGGATGTGTGCCAGTAGGATCCAAAATAAACCTTTTGAACAATATGGGGAAAAAACCCCACGAGTTGTGGATGTGATTCATCCCGATGAATCCTTCACTGAGAACTGAACTGACTAAATCAGTCAGAGCGGTTACTTAATCAATATGACTCAGTTACTGAGCAAGTAAGGCTTTACTGTCAGTCAAGTCCAAAAAGGAAGCAAGAACAGTTTTAAAACGTATGTTAGGATCATTACTGACCATAAACAGTAAAATAAGTAAATAAATAAATAAAAATGCTCCAGTTGAGATTTTTTTAAAACCCTGTAAAGCCTGAAATATTAAATAATAGTCAGAATATATATATATACACACACACACACACATACAGTGTATATATATATACTGTATATATATGGCGGATCCAGCCTTGACAAAACAGCCAGTTCTTACATCCTAACATGGTAGTCTTGCAATTCTACACAAGATTCTCTTCCACTCTTCTTTTGCTGTTCTTTTGAACTTTCCAACTGATTATGGTGGCCACAGAGAATCTGCTCAATTTAGGTTGAACTCTTTGTCCTGCCTCTGTCATTCCACACACAAGAACGTTGTCTATCACAGTAACTCTTGATTTCATCTGAAATTACTGTTCTTGGTCTTGCTCTTCCCCGTCCTCCTCTTCCTCCACCTCGTATACGCACTCTTCGGTACC
>NW_015557181.1:1141436-1141810 GCF_001515605.1 Sinocyclocheilus anshuiensis | reverse complement strand
TGAACCAGCTAATATTAATTTCCACTGACTAGGGGCAGGATTGCTTTCTAATTACTGATAGATTTTAGCTGATGTCTTGGTTTCCATGCCTTTTTGCACCTCCCTTTCTTCATGTGTTCAGTATTTTTTCCCTGTGTCATTCCATTTTATTACACATAACTTTATTTCTGAACTTATTTGTTTTGTTTTCTTTGTATATATGGATTGCTTGGGGTGTTACCGATATCTGTTGAAAATCAAGTCAATAGCACCTTTAGAAATATATTTACTGAGAAAAATGGTGACGCGTTCAATACTTATTTTACCCGCTGTACATCCGTGTGTGCGCGCGTGCGCGCGTGTGTGTGTGTATTTATGTGTGTTTAATTGATCAA
>NW_015557181.1:1138474-1141222 GCF_001515605.1 Sinocyclocheilus anshuiensis | reverse complement strand
TTTAACGAGTACGAGTACGAGTACAGGAGACCAGTATCGGGCCCGATACCGATACCAGTATCGGTGCATCCCTACCGATCACCGATACTGATTTTTTTAAAGCCTTCTTTTTATCATTCATATCTATTTATAGTGATACTCCAATCAGGATTTTTAGACATTTACTCAGGGCCTGAATTTCATTTTTGAAAATGGGGGGAATTCCTCTCTTAGGTGTCTCTTGTGAGAGGGGAAGCAGCTTTCACACAGGAGTCCGCTACTGATCCGTGGCTGTTTACCACAAACACAACATTTATCCATTATTTGATTTCAAATCCAAACATTGTCACTGAAAATTATTTTTCAGCATTGCAATTCTTTTTTTTTTCCACAGTACAGTAATACAATCTTTCACAGACATGTTTAAACACAATAAATCCAATAAAGTGCAAAAAAGCACTTCCGGCGCTGCACGGTGGCGACTAGTGTCTGTGGCACATCAGTTGAGTTTGTTTGTTTCGTCTTGTTTTGTTTATTTGGTATCTGAAACCTATCGAAGCCCTCAAAGATGCGTCTTGTAGTGCTTCTGTACGGGCTGATGTTCATTGCTTATTTGCTGCTACCAGTCGCGACACAGATCTTAACAACTGGAGAGCACGCCGCTACAGCTGAGCAGATTGGCCCTGTTACTGGTGTTTTTCGCTATAGTCGGGAACAACTCTGGCAGCTGAGACAATATGGTGATCGAATTTCACTGGAATTACCAAGAGAGTGTATGAGGAGGGGGAATAAAACAATAAGGAGACGGAGGAGAGGTCGGCGTGCCAGGGTGAGGCGGAAGGTCCGGGCCCGAGGTAACAAACTGCCTCTACCGACAGTGATATTTGCCAATACACGGTCTCTTTCCAAGCAACTACCGGAACTTCAGTCGGCTGTGAGGTATTTCACTGAGTATAGAGACAGTTGTTTGCTGTGCTTTACAGAAACATGGCTTAAAGACACGATTGGCAACTCTTTACTTTGGGTCGCGGGTTTCAGTGATCCTGTGAGAACTGATCGTGATCCACTTGTAACTGGGAAGAAAGTTGGTGGAGGTGTGTGCGTCTACATAAATGAGAGATGGTGCAAGAACTACACAGTGCGGGAGTCTTACTGTTCTGAAGATATTGAACTTCTGTCCTTGTCATTTAGACCCTTTTACCTCCCTAGGGAGTTTGGACAACTGTTTATAACTGTTGTCTATATTCATCCACGGGCGAACTTCCGGGCTGCAGCAAACCTTATATATGATGTTGTTGCTCGGTTGGAAAACATTGCACCAGACGCTCCTAAATTTGTACTGGGGGATTTTAATGGTTGTTCTATAGCACATGTACTGCCTCATTTTTATCAGTACATTTCTTGTTCCACTAGGGGAGAAAGGGTACTTGATTTGTGTTTTGGAAATATTAGGAATGCGTATAAGGGGTACTCAAAACCACCCTTGGGTGATTCAGACCACAATGTGATACATCTGGTTCCTCTGTATAAACAGCGGCTTAAAACCAGCAAGCCTGAGCTGAGAACCATCCAGATATGGAATGAGGACTCTGTGGACTGTCTTAGAGGATGTTTTGATTGTACAGCATGGCATGTCTTTATAGATACTAGTGCGGACTTAAATGAGCTAAATAATGTGGTGACAGATTATATACATTTTTGTGTGGCTAATGTCATAAAAACTAAATGTAGTAAAAGGTATCCAAATGACAAGCCATGGATAAATGGGGAATTAAAAGCAGCATTGAAGAAGAAAAAGCAAGCTTTTCAGACAGGCGATAGAGCACAGGTTAAAGTAATGCAAAAAGAAATTAGGCAAATAATTATTAGGTGTAAACATAATTACAAGCAAAAAATTTAGAGAAAGATGAGAGATAATAATTGAAGGCAGGCATGGCAGGGAGTGTATACAATGATAGGACAGGAGAAGAGTAAATCATTTATGGGTAATCATGAGGATGATTTGGCCTTAGCAAATTAATTAAATACATTTTTTGGTAGATTTGAAACATCAGATTTTAAAACTGAACAGAATTTGATTAGACAGCAAATGAATGCAGGGCAGGAAATCATTATAACATCTGAAGAAGTTTGTAGGATCTTTAAAAGTGTTAATACAAGGAAGGCAGCGGGTCCTGATAGAATAACTGGTAGGGTACTTAAGGAGTGTAGGGAGGAGCTTAGTGTCATTTACAGTCATCTGTTTCAAGTGTCTGTGGATACTTGCTATGTACCTACTGCCTGGAAATGTTCATTTATAGTGGCTGTGAGAACTGGTAGGGGACTTAAGGAGTGTAGCGAGGAGCTTAGTGTCATTTACAGTCATCTGTTTCAAGTGTCTGTGGATACTTGCTATGTACCTACTGCCTGGAAATGTTCATTTATAGTGGCTGTGCCAAAAATATCAAAACCAGCAGTTTTAAATGATTATCGTCTGGCAGTGGCGTAACTTTGTTTTGAAAAGTGGTGGGGACACCGCGCAACTCGTTTTGCTAGTTTTTTATTTAATAACCTAATTTACTTGGGGACTGGGTTTAGAGTTGGACAAACTTAATTTTTGCCTTTCAAAAATACATCGATGTACCAGGGCCAGCACCAGAGAATTTTGAACGCAGGTGCTGAGGGGGTGCTAGATCATTGACAGAGGGAGCAGGGCAATTCAGGGCTCCAGACTCATTCTTCCCACTGGTCGCTCTTTTGCGATTAATTTTCTCAGTTGGTTGCACGAGC
>NW_015557181.1:1130067-1138464 GCF_001515605.1 Sinocyclocheilus anshuiensis | reverse complement strand
GCATGTTTTTTTTCCCCCACAAGAATACCAACATGTTCACCTTCTCTGGTTTAAGAAGTGGTCTTTTACTTGACTTACGCTTGAAAACCATCAATATTCGCGTCATTTTTGCTGAGCGCACCTTCTGCAATTAATAGTAAATATAACCAAAACAGGTTATTATAATTTTTAAATGAATAATAAAATAAATATAAGGAAAACTCGCCCACTCGATTTTGTAATATTCTTTAATTTTGTAGTCCGTATGAAAAGGCGCATTTCTATTAAAGGCACGTCCATGTGGAGATAGCGAGTCAGCGTCGGCATTCGGCAACCTCATCTTTGCACCCGACACTGACTCAGAAAGCACTAGTTTATTAATAAATAATTAAAATGTCTTCTTTTCCCCCCGACACGTTCATAATCACTTTGCCGGGGCTTTGAGGCAATTGCTTTATGCGCGAGCTTGAGCGCGGAATAGGCTCTAGCCTAATTCGTCTGCCTATAGCCTATATTGAAGTATGGTTAATATATTATTATATTAATCAATTTAATATAACGTGCGACTAGTTGACTAGAATAAACATATTTATACTTTAGATGACAACTTCCTGATTCTATAATTCTATTACAGTATTTTTCACAAATAAAGATATATTTTAAAATATATAAAGTAAACACTGTAACAAACAGGGCACTCTGTAATCTGGGAAGTTTGAGTGCATTGGGAATCATATTTTTTTAACTAAAGCCAAGGTAACATTCATTTTACATGCAGCACGCAGTAAAAATGACATGACTATGACAGTGCGCAAATGCATAAATCAGCATAGTTTGAAATAACAAGTTTAAAGTTGATCGTGAGTCTCCAGTGAAGCTGAACTCTCCTCCTGTCCGGATTCAATTCACACGGATCGACTGTCACGCAGAGCACACACGATCAGGCAATATACAAATGCACACTTCACAAGATCTCACAGCTGGATTCGACTAAGTCTGCAAGGTTTGTGAAATTAAATGTTCATTAGTCATTTAAAGGTTTGTTTAAATGATATGCGTATTTGCTGAATGCTGACGGCAAACGAGAAAGTATTATGTCTGCCTTTCTGTTACTAATAATATAAAAGCAATCGTTATAATACTTTTTGTATACCTTTTAATTCATTTGTTCAACAGTTCAATCTGATTATTAGATAGACTTCTATCTGTATTAGGCAGAACTGTTAAACGACAACAACAAACAAAGAAGAGGGAGAATGTGAGCACTGTGTGCTCTGGCGCTGCCGTTCTCAGCGCCGTCAAAATATAAGTCCGGCTTGCCGTCAAAATAAAAGTCCCGACTGGAACACATCGGCCAGGCAGAAAAACGTATCGGCCGATGCCGATATTTGAAAAATGCCAAATATCGGCCGATATATCGGTCGACCACTAGTCTGCAAACACAAAATCTTATAGAAAAAATTAGATTTTGTGCTCTATCATATAAATTATTTCTAGTATAACAGCATTTGTCAGCAGTACAAAACATCGATAAGACTCGATACGGCCCTCCAGGGAATCCCTCAAAATCTGACACCAAATTCATCTCGCATGTTCCTCTTCCCTCCGTCACATGCAAACAATCCCACACGGAGCATAATTCAAATGGATATCAGGGAGGAATCAATTTCCTATTGAACTACGCTACAGAAACTCAGGTTTTAGGTCAAGAAAACCTGATAGCAGGAAACAGTAATCCCAGATCTAATTTCACGCTGTAGTCGACAACATTATTCAAAAGCACCTCTGAATGTTTCCGTCAATTTACAGAGGAACCTTGAAAATTGACATGCCAGCCTGATATGCTCCATTGTTGGTGTGGCAGCAAACAGGAAGTGCAGTTCGAAACCATAGCAACAGACTTTTAATCATCCTCAGGTGTAAAGCAAAGGCACAGATCACTATCAGGTAACCTAGATAACAAGAATAAATAGTTGAGGCTTAAAAAGAGCTTATTTTAGTTACTAAGAGAAATGGACTCTGGATATGAAATCAATAGCACTAATATATGATCATATCTTACTTTTTTTATTAAATTTTCTTTTTTTTTTCTTTACTATATGGTCCCCTTATAAATATTATATTATTATTATTAGAATTATATAATTCTAATCATATAATTATTCTAATAATAATAAATATATATAATATAATAATAAGCATTTGCTTCATTACGCTCCTTTTCTGACATATTGTAATTATTGTTTACAACATCTTATATATGGCTTTTCATTTATGTTGCAACTCATTTATTGTATTCATATATTATGTTTTATATAATTTTTTTTTTTAAATAAAAATTCAAGAAAGAAAGAGAGAAAAAGTAAATGTTAGTTATAGGGTTTTTATTCACTAATAAAAAATGCTGAGAGAAATGGACATAAAAACAGGGTTACTATTGTTAATTAAAATAATATAAAAAAGGAGAGCGAGAGAGCGTTTTTTTTTTCATACTAATAAAAAATATGAAAACTTGAACAAAAATTTAAATAAAAACAAAATATAAAAATAAAATATTATTCAAAATATTAACAAAAACTATAATATATTAATATTAAAAAAAGAGCTTGAAACTGAAGACTCCAATAAAAAAATGTAAATAAATATTATAATATTAAATATATGTACTGTAATATATATTTATTATATATATGTGAAACAGAAAGTCTATAATTTATTATGACTGAATTATTATTTACCTCGTGCTGTAAACTGTAAAAAAATTAAAAAGGGTGACATCACTATTACGATTACTAAGTTTCAATAAATTCTCTTTTTGGTGAGAAAGTTTTTATTTAACCATGTTATCATAGTACATAGAGCTCTTTTATCTCAGGGTTATGTGATTTTTCTTCTTGATACAACCCCTTTAAAAACTCAGATTGTTCTTGTGCATTCTTGCTGTAGATGTTAACTGACGCACCATTTTATCATGTCCTAAAATTCATTGTTACTTAAGGCAACGCTCTGAATAACCTACATTAATGGCTCCTATAAGATCTCTCATAAAGGGCTGATGATTAATGAGTGTTGGATGTGTCATACTGCAGGGAGCTCCGGTGTTCCTCGGTGGTCCTGTAGGGAGTTAAACTCTCTCACCTGCAGAGGGAACAGATTTCACATGCAGATATTATAATGGGCAGCAGGCCTGCGGGGTGCTAAAGTAGGACGCAGCTGGTTATACAGATGTCACCAATCAAGAGGCGTGTTTAGGCCCCGTGACGGAAAAAAGTGGGTGCATTTCTGTTAGAGACATTATTGATAGTGTAGCGTTCCTCGATTTCATTGAAATTCCCGTTCAAAAAAAATTTAAATTAGTGTTTGTGAAAACATTTGCAAGTTGCAGCAAATGTAATTCATATTAAATGCACGAATCAGTGTGAAGCACCAGTTATTGGAGGTTGCCCATTTTAGAAATTACTAAATTCATTTTCCATGCAATTTGGGAGATGGTAACACAGCACCTGTGTTACCAAAAATATGAAAAAATAAATGTTATTTATTTATCTATTTATTTATGCAAAAAATAGATTTTTCAAATTATATATGTATCAATTTTAATGTACTTATAAAATACAAAAACATAATTTTCGGTTTAAATGACAAAAAGCAGCTGGGCCTAAAACTACAAATTTGCCATACCTGCCAATGGCCAGTGACTTGAGAAAATTTACCAACTGTATGTGAATTATTTTATTACAAACAGGCAGAATAAAAAGGGGAAACTAAAACAATAAAGAAATAGCATGATAATATTATTGAACTGTAAAGTGGAGCTTTTATAGAACTTCTTATAGAGCTAGAGCTTTAGAGCTTTTATTTTGGCAGAAAACTGCAGGGAAATTTTATGTGAGTGGTAATTTTAGGCCCTTAAAAGAAGTATTCAAAATGTGTAATTTAATTTAAAATCTGCAAAGGATCTCACCTTTCAAATCATGGAAAGCAAAAATGCTATGAAATGCATAATTTTATAAGAAAGTGTGACATGCTCCAACAAACCAGACACTATTTTTGGAATCAGCAACACAAAATTAGTAAGAAACAAGAATTGAATTTCATTCAGTAGATATGATGCAGAGCAGTGTAATTACATTTAAAACATTTCAAAGTTTCATTTGTTTGGATGCAGTGCAAAGTCAAAAAACGACTTTAAGAGCAACAGAATGTTCTGCCAAACGGATGCTGTCGGCTGCATGAGCAGGCTAATGCTAATTCTGCAAATCAGACAGCAAATCAGTCAGGGCCAATGACACATAGCGAAATAGCGCAATGTGCATAATTACGTAATTACCCAGAGCTGAGTCACTGACAGAAAGTAAACTTCCTGAAGAGAGATACAGAAGATGTCTTGGACAAAATTATGCATTTTTATATTCACTGTTGTCACAATGATGCTTTATGCCTAATTATTGAACTTTTATGACAGAAATGAGAGTAACTGATGTGTCTGGAACGTTTTTAAGCTCTCATATAAATGCTTCCATGGCAACTATAAGATTTATAATGTCAACACCCCACTGTTTGCCTCATTCCTACAGTACAATCCAGCGTGAAACGTCACTATTAATCTATACCAAAAAAAAATGTTTTAATGTTTTGGTTTAAAAAATAAAGAGCAATAGAAAGACAGAGAGAGAGGCATTTCTGTAGATGTTTGCTAGTGTTGAAACCACTGTTATTTTAGTATTATTGTAAATACTATAATAGTTTTTATTAACAGCTTTTATTTTTATGTTTTCAGTTTTAAATTTAATTTTAGTTTAAAACTTTATTTTTAGTCATTTTGTTATGTGCTTTTGTCCTTTTTATTAGCTTTATTTTTTTATCTATTACTATTTTTGTTCAATACATTTTTATCTCCGTTTTAGTTTTTATTAATTTACAGTGATTTTAGTGCTTCAGATTTCAGTTAGTTGCCTTCTAATTTTCATTTAGTTTGTTTTTTATCTAATATTTCCATTTTATTTCAGCTTTATGTGAATAAGTATGTGAATGAACAAGAATGTTTTAATAGTTTCAGTTTTCGTTTACTATAATAACTGTGGCTGAAACCAGGCAAACGGTCCGCTGGGAATAGATCTGTATTTGAGTCAGAATGTAGAAGAACTGCTTAGTCCTTAAACATACAGTGAGAGGAGACTTTTCAGGTAAAAACTGAGAGAGAAAAATGAGCCTCACTCTGACAGGCTGGAAAAAAAATAGTGTTGCTGCTCCTGCAGAAGACGTCATAAATCCAGGCTGTTCTGTGCAGTTGCTAGGCTGTTACTATGTGGTTGCTAGGCTCAAGTAAAAAGAGTGCACCTATAACCTACAATATTTTGGTCTCCTATGATATTCAATGCATGTCTGTGGGATATTTTCACCTGTTTAATCATGCAGCAGGTGAAAACTGTGCATCTGATCACCTAGTAAAGTAAACGCACACGATTTAAGGGATCACTCATGTCTAGAACAAAAATGCTTCAGTTGCACACTGAAGTTTAATACTTAGTGTCAGGGGTTTGTTCAAATCAATAACCCTCAGTATGAGCAATCGTAATAAAGATGGCAGACTTGGCAAACGGCACTAAAAAGAGTAAACACTTCAAGACTGGCTACAGATAAAACTGTGGAGGAGAAGAACTTGATATATGATTCCACTAAATGAAAGATCAGGAAGGCAAATATCAAAGGTTTCAAAAAAGCCCTGAAGGTTCTCAGAGAAACACTCAAACATGCACTATAATGAATGGCGAGTAGATCCGTGGGACCAGACTGCTTCATAAAGTGCTTCTTCAGGACAGGTCTGAGATGTTGAAGAGGTCAAGAGCAAAGGTTTAGTAAAACAACACCACACCTTTGATATGAGCGAGGCATGTATCTTCTTGATGATGTCGTCCATCTCCATGAGTTTGGGTCCTATCAGAGAGCCGTGGGGTCCGCTGATGTGTCCGATGTGGTCCAGACCCAGATAATGCAGAATCAGAATATCCCAGTCCTCTCGCTTCAGAGTGCCGTCCAGATGACGGGTCACATTATTGTCCACCTGACAGAATGAGACGGAGATATTAAAATCCGAGAGAGGGTGCGAAGAAATTAAGACAAATGAGGACTCTAAGACTCAGGACATAAATAAGCTTCAAGAGGTCATGAAGAATCAAACTGTCCTTGTTGTTGATGTTATTGTACTAAGTAACCAATGTAACTTTAACCCAGTCTCATATTTGATATGCTAATTTCTAAGGCCTCTAAATGATCAAGATGATCAAAACTGATCAAAACCTGTTGAACACAATCTACTACATGCCTTCTGTCATCTGATTGATAGTTCACATGTCTTTTTGTTGTGAAATCTTTTATAAAGTAAACATAAGAATGACTTTTATTCTGTTAGTAATATTTCAAGATGAACACTTACTGGACTTAAGCAACTCAGATTTACTTGATTATCCAGACGTCTTTTTTTTCTTTTTTTAGAAAAAGCATGTTTAGATGTGAATATCAAATACTGTATGATTGTCAGGCTTTTGAGGAATGTTTCTTTGTTCATCTCTCAGTCATGCATTGCATTGCATGATATGTTTTGAAACTTCAGAGCTTTGGGTCATAAAACTAAGCATTTAAATATCATCCCACTAAGACATATTACTGAAGATATAGAGTGAAAAATTATATTTATATGTATTTTATGTAAATAGTCTGCTATGCTCTTATAAAGATCTCATTGGTTTACAAGCTGTGAGAATCGCAACTTACTTTTTGGTTTTATAAATAGCATCTGCACTAAACTGCATATATTACTCAGTTTGGGCCTCTGAATAAAATCAAGGTGTTTTTATATATGTGACCCTGGACCACAAAACCAGTCTTAAGTCACACAGGTATATTTTTAGCAATAGCCAAAAAAACATTGTATGGGTCAAAATTATCGATTTTTCTTTTATGCCAAAAATCATTAGGATATTAAGTAAATATAATGTTCCATGAAGATACAGTGGGTACGGAAAGTATTCAGACCCCCTTAAATTTTTCACTCTTTGTTATATTGCAGCCATTTGCTAAAATCATTTAAGTTAATTTTTTTTCCTCATTAATGTACACACAGCACCCCATATTGACAGAAAAACACAGAATTGTTGACATTTTTACAGATTTATTAAAAAAGAAAAACTGAAATATCACATGGTCCTAAGTATTCAGACCCTTTGCTGTGACACTCATATATTTAACTCAGGTGCTGTCCATTTCTTCTGATCATCCTTGAGATGGTTCTACACCTTCATTTGAGTCCAGCTGTGTTTGATTATACTGATTGGACTTGATTAGGAAAGCCACACACCTGTCTATATAAGACCTTACAGCTCACAGTGCATGTCAGAGCAAATGAGAATCATGAGGTCAAAGGAACTGCCTGAAAAGCTCAGAGACAGAATTGTGGCAAGACACAGATCTGGCCAAGGTTACAAAAAAAAATCTGCTGCACTTAAGGTTCCTAAGAGCACAAGGTGCCTCCATAATCCTTAAATGGAAGACATTTGGGACGACCAGAACCCTTCCAATCGAGGGAAAGATGAATGCGGCCAAGTACAGGGATATCCTGGACGAAAACCTTCTCCAGAGTGCTCAGGACCTCAGACTGGGCCGAAGGTTTACCTTCCAACAAGACAATGACCCTAAGCACACAGCTAAAATAACGAAGGAGTGGCTTCACAACAACTCTGTGACTGTTCTTGAATGGCCCAGGGTATGTGTGGAGAAAACCAGGCACTGCTCATCGCCTGTCCAATACAGTCCCAACAGTGTAGCATGGTGGTGGCAGCATCATGCTGTGTGGGTGTTTTTCAGCTGCAGGGACAGGGCGACTGGTTGCAATCGAGGGAAAGATGAATGCTGCCAAGTACAGGGATATCCTGGACGAAAACCTTCTCCAGAGTGCTCAGGACCTCAGACTGGGCCGAAGGTTTACCTTCCAACAAGACAATGACCCTAAGCACACAGCTAAAATAACGAAGGAGTGGCTTAACAACTCTGTGACTGTTCTTGAATGGCCCAGCCAGAGCCCTGACTTAAACCCAATTGAGCATCTCTGGAGAGACCTAAAAATGGCTGTCCACCAACGTTTACCATCCAACCTGACAGAACTGGAGAGGATCTGCGAGGAGGAATGGCAGAGGATCCCCAAATCCAGGTGTGAAAAACTTGTTGCATCTTTCCCAAAAAGACTCATGGCTGTATTAGATCAAAAGGGTGCTTATACTGAGTACTGAGCAAAGGGTCTGAATACTTAGGACCATGTGATATTTCAGTTTTTCTTTTTTAATCAAAAATGTCAAATGTCAACAATTCTGTGTTTTTCTGTCAATATGGGGTGCTGTGTGTACATTAATGAGGAAAAAAAAT
>NW_015557181.1:1129788-1129996 GCF_001515605.1 Sinocyclocheilus anshuiensis | reverse complement strand
TATGCATTGCTAAGAACTTCATTTGGACAACTTTAAAGGTGATTTTCTCAGTATTTTGATTCTTTTGCACCCTCAGATTCCAGATTTTCAAATAGTTGTATCTCGGCCAAATATTGTCCTATCCTAACAAACCACGGCCAGATATCGTCCTATCCTAACAAACCACACATCAATGGAAAGCATATTTATTCAGCTTTCAGATGATGTA
>NW_015557181.1:1099046-1129623 GCF_001515605.1 Sinocyclocheilus anshuiensis | reverse complement strand
AATTTCAAAAAAATTGACCCTTATGACTGGGTTTGTGGTCCAGGGTCACATATAAGCTCCATATTCTTACGTCATACTATATGAGCCATAAAAGTCTGATGCATCAACTATGTTGCTCAAAAAAACAACACCACACAAATCTAAACTTTTTCTTTGTAGATTATTGATTCATTTATTTTTTTGATTTTGTATAATGTTTCAGTAAACGTTAAAATTAAAAAATTACTATTATTTCAAATCTCAGGCTTTATGGGTTTAAGAATTCAAAACTTTCTCCTCACTTCAGGAAGAGCATTAATTGAAAGCAAGCTACTAATATAACGTTCTGATCTCAAATAAAGGTGCAGTCACACATTTCAGCAAAATTTCCATTGTCTGTTGTCAAAAGCGTAGAGATACATGAAGCACAGCTCACACTGAAGTCACTTTCAAACCATCTTGAACCTGTTACGAAATCTGTGTGGAAAATATTTTGCCCTCACATGAGTTTCCCGGTCTTGATAAATCCTATTGACATTGCTTGATTTCACCTGGGAAAATTTACAGAACAATGGTAAGAGTCAAACAACTTTGAGTTCAAATCATCTCACCTCCGTGTAGTCAGACACAAAAAATGAGGTAGTGCCGTCATGCTCCATGAAGTGTTTGGGGAAGAGTCGAACCCAAGTGTCGTCGCCGTAGAAGATGATCCGTTTGCCAGCACTCTTGGCCTGCCAGATGAGATTGTCCTCCAGCAGAGCTGGAGAGTTCAGGTTCATCACCACGTCTATGAAGCCCGGGACGCTGCCGGTGGTCAGAGCCTGATGCCGGACATATGAGAGAACACAAATATTGCTTTTAAGAAACCATAAAACATCTTTACGGTCCAAAGAGGCCTAAAAAGGAAAGTTCGCCCAAAAATGGGAGTCTTCTATACATATTGCTTTCATCAGAATCAGGAGAGTGAAAACAGGCCAAAACAGTATATAAATATAAATATGTTGGTGGATTCTGATGTGAGAGGACAACAGGAGATGGACTTTTCTTCGGAGGAAGTGTTATTATAGAATATGGAGTGGTATTTTGGCCAGAAGTGTCAGTTTTAAGTTATATACGTCTTGATGGATCTTGCTTCACAAGACATTAATTGATGGACTGGAGTGGTGTGGATTACTTATGGATTATTGTGATGTTTGGTTTGGACTCTCATTCTGACGGCACCCATTCACTGCAGAGGATCGATTGGTGAGCAAGTGATGTAATGCTACATTTCTCCAAATCTGTTCTGATTAAGAAACAAACTCATCTGCATCTTTCATGGACTGAGGGTGAGTAAACTTTCAGCATTTTTTCATTTTTTTGGTGAACTATTCCTTTAAAACATTAGAAATTCACTTCAGGAAGAAACAAGCAGAATATAGCCCCTATAAAATTTCAGCTGCTCCATTTATGTCTTGTAAACAATACAATTTGATATTACTACAGTTTTGACAGCTGATATAACAAAAAAAAAAGGCAGAGTACACAAGAAATAAAGCTTTATGGGGAAAAAAACAGACATTTTTGACAAGAAAAAACCTGTTGTTTTTGGTTTGCTTAAAAGATTTCTCAGCTCATAAAGTCTCATTTTTACACAGTCTGGTTATAAAAAAGTGTGAATCTGAATGTAAATGACCAGAGACGCTAAAATAGGCCAGATAAATCATTAGCTATTCTGAGAACTGAACCACAAATTTACAAACTCTTTGTAGTCTCACGCAGAGAAAAACACAACATGAAACTTTCACTTACCCTCATGGAAAACCCAAACATAATTCCCTCACCCAGATCCTCATCTCTCAGGAACGACATCATCTAATGATGAAAACAACACACTACGAGACCACCCCTCCTATTTGCGGTGTTGATTATAATAAGGGTATTGATTGCGTGTCTGTTAGTGTACACAACACAATTACTGTCATCTAGCATAATGTGCTTCTCCCAGACAATTAACACAGAGCTGAGAGGGAAAAAAACAGGTGTCATCATAAACATCACTAGATCTCTGTCTTATTAGACAAGTGCTAAAACAGATGTTTTTTTACGTGTTTCCATCACTCCATCTGTCTCTATCATATTGCTTTTTTAAAATATAATAGTTTGATGTACAGTATTATATAGACATAGTTATAAGGTTTTGAAAGAAGTCCCTTATGCTCACCAAGGCTCCATTTATTTGATTAAAAATACAGTAAAAATTGTAATATTGTGAAATATTATTACAATTTAAAGTAACCATTTTCTATTTGAATATATTTTAAAATGCAATAGATGAGATTGTCCTCCAGCAGAGCTGGAGAGTTCAGGTTCATCACCACGTCTATGAAGCCCGGGACGCTGCCGGTGGTCAGAGCCTGATGCCGGACATATGAGAGAACACAAATATTGCTTTTAAGAAACCATAAAACATCTTTACGGTCCAAAGAGGCCTAAAAAGGAAAGTTCGCCCAAAAATGGGAGTCTTCTATACATATTGCTTTCATCAGAATCAGGAGAGTGAAAACAGGCCAAAACAGTATATAAATATAAATATGTTGGTGGATTCTGATGTGAGAGGACAACAGGAGATGGACTTTTCTTCGGAGGAAGTGTTATTATAGAATATGGAGTGGTATTTTGGCCAGAAGTGTCAGTTTTAAGTTATATACGTCTTGATGGATCTTGCTTCACAAGACATTAATTGATGGACTGGAGTGGTGTGGATTACTTATGGATTATTGTGATGTTTGGTTTGGACTCTCATTCTGACGGCACCCATTCACTGCAGAGGATCGATTGGTGAGCAAGTGATGTAATGCTACATTTCTCCAAATCTGTTCTGATTAAGAAACAAACTCATCTGCATCTTTCATGGACTGAGGGTGAGTAAACTTTCAGCATTTTTTCATTTTTTTGGTGAACTATTCCTTTAAAACATTAGAAATTCACTTCAGGAAGAAACAAGCAGAATATAGCCCCTATAAAATTTCAGCTGCTCCATTTATGTCTTGTAAACAATACAATTTGATATTACTACAGTTTTGACAGCTGATATAACAAAAAAAAAAGGCAGAGTACACAAGAAATAAAGCTTTATGGGGAAAAAAACAGACATTTTTGACAAGAAAAAACCTGTTGTTTTTGGTTTGCTTAAAAGATTTCTCAGCTCATAAAGTCTCATTTTTACACAGTCTGGTTATAAAAAAGTGTGAATCTGAATGTAAATGACCAGAGACGCTAAAATAGGCCAGATAAATCATTAGCTATTCTGAGAACTGAACCACAAATTTACAAACTCTTTGTAGTCTCACGCAGAGAAAAACACAACATGAAACTTTCACTTACCCTCATGGAAAACCCAAACATAATTCCCTCACCCAGATCCTCATCTCTCAGGAACGACATCATCTAATGATGAAAACAACACACTACGAGACCACCCCTCCTATTTGCGGTGTTGATTATAATAAGGGTATTGATTGCGTGTCTGTTAGTGTACACAACACAATTACTGTCATCTAGCATAATGTGCTTCTCCCAGACAATTAACACAGAGCTGAGAGGGAAAAAAACAGGTGTCATCATAAACATCACTAGATCTCTGTCTTATTAGACAAGTGCTAAAACAGATGTTTTTTTACGTGTTTCCATCACTCCATCTGTCTCTATCATATTGCTTTTTTAAAATATAATAGTTTGATGTACAGTATTATATAGACATAGTTATAAGGTTTTGAAAGAAGTCCCTTATGCTCACCAAGGCTCCATTTATTTGATTAAAAATACAGTAAAAATTGTAATATTGTGAAATATTATTACAATTTAAAGTAACCATTTTCTATTTGAATATATTTTAAAATGCAATATATTTCAGTGATCAAAGCTGAATTTTCAGCATCATTACTCCAGTCTTCTGTGTCACATGATCCTTCAGAAATCATTCTAATATGCTGATTTGCTGCTCAAGAAACATTTCTTATTATTAATGCTGAATAATATTTTTGTGGAAACCATGCAATATTTTTTTCAGGATTTTTTTAATGAATAAAAAGTTTCAAAAGTACAGCATTTATTTGAAATAGCAATCTTTTGTAACATTATAAATGTCTTTACTTTCACTTCTGACAATTTAATGGGTCCTTATTTATGCTATAAAAGCATAAATTTCAGTCAAAATGATAATCTTACTGTCACTGTACAAAATATTTGTTAGTTGCAGCACTGTACAGTATAAAAAAAATGCTATGAATAGTTTTGAATGATGCAGCAAACAAATGCATTAAATGCCAGTCACCTTTATTTTTTATATAGATTGTTTCAAAGCAACTTGCTTTAAATTTGCCAGTTTGCATGAATCAAACTCAGGTTCAAACATTTGAATTCAAAGTCACACTACAGTGCAATTCAAAGACGCTGTTAAAACATCAGTCGTAACCTTGAATCAATAAGAAACTAATGGACAAATATAATCTCATTAAAATAACCGAGATATTTAATTACATCATAAAAATACTGTGAATATTTGAAACATTGCATACACATTACACCTTAATGATTATATAAATATATAAATATAAACAGAATATGGCTCAACGTTCATTTACAACATGGATTCTCGCAGCTATTCGGTCCTTCCTCTCGTTGCTCCATCAGCAGATCTCACAGAACCTCCTTCACTTACCAGACTCCGAGCTTTTCAGAAATCACAGGCTAATTGCTTTACTCTTGTCACATTTGTAGTGAAACATGAGCAATTAGAGGATTCTGGCTCCCCTCTGCAGTAGTTTTATGCCGCATTAGAGATTCTGGCACCAGGAAAGGCTTAAATTTGTATGCTTGCTAACTGCTGCTACTAGAAGCATTCACAGCCAGAGAGGATGCCAGTGGCTCTGCTGAACGGAAAGAGCATTTCTGCCAGAAAAAAGCCCTAAAGTTTCTTCATACAGTTACATCAGCAGCAGCAGCTAAATGGAGACTCACAAGAGAGGAAACTGCTGGGTGCTTTTTGAAACTCAATATTCATTTGTGAGCCTTTAAACATACTAAGTGATTCAACTATTTCATAATGAACTCAGCTGAACTGTGTGCCTAAAGAAGTTGTGAAACTTATACACAAGTTTATAATATAGCTTATTAAAAAAAAAAAAAAAAAACTAGCAACCACCCAGAATACCACAACAATCATATACCATTTATATTACATTTATAAAAATGTAAAACACTTATCTAAATCTAATGTTTTCTCCACCTTTTATACCCCAGAGTTCAACAAACAATCAAACACCTCTAATAAGGTCTGTAATCTGATGTTTTGAGGATGCAGACTGATTTGAATGCCTGAGACATTCACTAATAACAGCATAATATAAATGCAGAATATTATCAGTCATATTATCAGAGGTGAAACACTGAAGCTTAAATGCCAATAACAAACTTTGCCAAATATATTAGACACACTGATCTCAAACAATAAAGTTCATACAGACACCAATAACAAAAAAAATTTTTTTTTTTAAATAAATCATGCATTATTATCACCCCTTTAGTAACACGTTTACATATGGAGAGAGGAAAATCCAAGATTATTATCATTTAATATTTTATATTTTCACCCGTCACACATAAATTGAACAGTCCAACCGGTTATAAAAAGAAGTTATTTTTATGTTATTACTGTGCATCCAAATAAAGTTTTGCCAACAAAAACACCAATTATTTTTTTCAGTCAAAGTGCTTTTTTTTTTTTTTTGGTTGAGTCTCAAAAAGTTTTGCTTGCAGACGTTTGTGATCGAAAGCATTCAAAAACCTAACTATGCCAAAGAGTTTTGCTTTTTTTTTCGCTCTCCCACACAACAGAAAAGAAAAAGTCCTGTCAATCCAGTGAAAACAGACCAATAGAAACAGGTCCTGCATTCGTTCAAACTGCAGACTCCGCCCACCAAGTTTAAACATTTGCATTTTTGACAAGCAAGCAAAAAACGTTCTCAGGCAAACACAAATGAAAAAGCAACACTTTTGAGACTCTTTTTTTTTTCCTTTTCTTTTTTGGATGCACAAAGATAAAAATAGTTAAAATCAACAGAAGAGCTACAAATGATTCTTAAAGACAAATCAGCACAAAAAATAACAGTACATCACTTCTGCACCATGGGCAACAGGAAGTAGTCAGCAGAATTGATTAAATCTGACGTTAACAACACGCCCTGGGTGCGTTATCTCAGCATCTTCCGACAACTGTAAGAGAGCAGCTTAAAAACACTCGCTGAACACCCTGAGGCCATCCGCGCTTCACGTGACAGCAGACACAAGATTTCTCTTCTGCATTTTTCTTTTCTAACTTTCAGAGTTGGTCTCTTTTGTTTAACACTCTTTCTGTGACGGTGATTGGCGAATACCGCTTCCAGACAGGCTGATTTGCAGTTTGGAAATACATCCCACCTTTTAATGTGTCAATCCTGATGATTGGAGACATGAAAAGTAGGACAGAAGCAGCATTTTTCTTTGCAGCATTAAAACCCTGCAAGCCGAAAGCTTATCTGTGAAGGAAAATAAGAAAATTTTCTCTATTTACAGAAACAAAACCTTTCAAAATCTTCAGTTAAACTGCAAAAACAGGACCTAAAGGTGCCTGGCCATCAGAAGAAAACCTATATCTTTAGGAAAACGACAAACAGAAACAAACACACACACAAACTCAGGATTCCAGCAGGGTTTTATAATGCACTTGGTGGAAATACTCATTTTGAAAGGTGTTTGCTGGTCTGGTGTAAGGCATAGGGTTTACACAATGCAGAAAACACAGACGGAATCACAGAATCCAGACAGAAAAGTGGCGCGAGGACGCGCCTTCTGGGAGGGGGAGGGGGAGGTAATGTCAGACTGGTGTTCCTGTTTTGTTGTGTTTTTCTCCCCATGTGCTCCCCGTGACCCAGTTTCTCCCTCTCATTTTGATTAGTCATTTGGTTCAGGTGTGTCCCGTTAATTACCCTCGTTTAGTTCAGTATTTAAAGTGTTGTCTGTTCCTTGTTTCCTTTGTCCAGTGTCGTCTATACTATGGTCTTTTTTTCCAGTTTTTAAAATTAGTTGTTATTGCCATTGTTATGCCATTGTCTTGTCAACAGTTAACTAAATAAAAAAAGCTGAAATAAAATACAATATAATAAAAGCAGAAAAACATAACCTTAAGTGAAAATTAGGAATAAGTTTTAAGCACTAATATTACTTATATGGAAATAAAAAGTAAAAGCTAAATAAAAATATAACTGATAAAAACAACAAAAGCACATAATAAAATTACAAAAAATAAAAATAGAATAAAACCTTCAAAAATAAAACAGAGAGAAAACTAAAAGAAAAAAACAGGTCTGTCTTCAGAAAATTGGCTCATATGCTACTCAAACTGGTAAGACACAAAAGCACCAAATGGAATTATGGGTATTCAACATTACTCTACTCTCCAGAAACACTTCAACGCAGCAGCTGGTGAAGACATCAAAGAAAAAGTGAGGCAATATCTCAGCAAAAAATCTGAATATTTACATGAAACTGCCTAAAATCAGCACAGCAGCAACACAGCGTCATTTTCCACAGCTACATTTTCTTATTATGCTTGAAATGAACCAAGCACTGTCAATACAAAATATTTTAACATGAAGCATCTTTATTTCAAAGTCGAGGAGGAATTCAGGGAAATGATGGTATTGTGTACTCAAAAGACGTTTAATAAGTACATTTTGGCCCTCTGTCGCATTTGATTTCAGTATAAAGTCATTGAAACTCATCACAGAAGAGATGATAGAACTGCTCACTGTGACCCAGACGTTTGATTGACAGCTCCATTCACCAGGATGTCACACCCTCCGTTATGACATCAGCAGCAGCAACAATGACTCAAAATCAATGGCAAGAGCGTCTCTACGGCAACCAGTGGTCTGGCTCATGTTCTTACAGGGGCAAAGATGATGCTGGGCCATTCTCTCTCTCTCACACACACACACACTCCACAAAGCATGCCTTTTTGATCCTGTTGAGCATTTTAACAGAGTTTCAATGCAATCATATTTGTTTGATTCGGGGCAGGAAAATATGACTTTGATAACAGAAACAAACATGCTGTCTGGTTGAAATTAATTTAAAAATGTCTACTGAACACTCAGAAAAAAAGGTACAAAAGCTGTCAATGTGGCAGAACACATTTGCACCTTATTTAGAGTGTACACAGTGTTAATTTAATATCATTAACATACTTTTATACAGTAGTTTTTATTAATAATGTGAATTTATTTTTATATTTTGTTGTGTGTGTTTGTTAATTTTATTACAAATCATTTGTTTTTTATGTCTATATAGTTTTATACATTTTTATTTAATTTTTCATTTTAGTTATTTAATATAAATCAATTAAAATAAATGAAAATGACAAATGTTGGCTTGGCAACTAGCTGAAATATATATAAAGTAATTTAATTTTTTTATTTAAATACATTTTAAAATACATTTACATTTTATTTCAGTTAAAATGTATTTTTTCTCAAGTAATGACAATATTTTTTGTGCTTTTAGTTTTGGTTCATTATAACAACCCTGAATATAACAGGTTCGTGGCACTTTCATCACAGGCTGTCTGAGGGTGTCTTTGCATTTCACCCTTTACACCTTACAATATCTCAGTACTGACACGGTAACATCATGCTGACTGAACAGAAGCAAAAACGGTAATCCAGGTAAAAGGGTTCAGAAGTACCACGAAGACCAAAAAACGGACTGATCTCTGACTACACACATCCCCTGTTCCAATGAACCAGTCCAAAACAAAGAAAACAACAAAAGCAGAGCAAGACAGTGTTCTGAGCAACAAGCTGCAACCGGGACTGAAAAAGGGCTTGTTAGCGAGACAAACCAAGCTGAGTCCCGAGTGAATTGTGCTCTGTGGAGAGGTCAACCAACACAGAGAGGCGACTAAATGACTCTATGAAGGATGAAGGTGTTGCTGTAAACATCAGGCTTTCTGGAGACCACACATGCTTTCTAAATAAAGTCCCTCCTGGCACTTTCCACAAATAAGTCCCATGACATTCTTAAAGTACTAAAGGCACAAATCCGGTGTTCTTTAGAGAGATATCTAGTGGATATGTTATCTAACATTAAATTAATATAGCATTATATGAATATCCAACTTTACTGGCTTACATATACACACATAAAGCTACTATAAAAAAAATCTCAAGTTGATGATTGTTTATAACGAACTGCATTTCTGAATTTCTGTTGAAATTGTGTATTGTAAAAAAACAACTATACATATCAAACTGACCAGACTTTCACTAATTATACTCAACAATTAGTCATTATTTTGACATAATTTGTTGAATATACATTCAATTATTTTGTTTCACAAAATAGAAATATTACCTAACACTAAATGTATTGTTCTACCTTATAAAATATTTATTATTATTATTATTATTATTATTAAACCAATCAGAATTAGACATATTTAACAGTATCCAACATTTGCATGCAACAGTTACCACTCTGGAATATTCCATAAAATTGTGACACAAGTCAAGAAGTAACATTATAATATTAAGTAAATATCCTTTCCATTTTCAGATTGTAGTGTTGAAACTATTAAAACCCATTTTTGTTAATTAAAATAAAGCAGAAAAATAATAAAATATAAACATTAGAGGAAAAACTTAAAACATTAGTAATGACAACTAACATTAATGAATAAGTTGAAGTTGGAGTACTAAATTTACTTTTTTTTTTAAATAAATAAAAAATAAAAATGAAAAATAAATCAAAGCTAAATAGAATAATTAAAAATGTAATAATAATGACAAAAGCACATAACATTATAATGATCCATTTTAAATAAAATTCAAATCAACTGAAAATATCAAAAATAATACTTTATTATTAAAAATATATATAATACTATATTAATAATACTAAAATACCACTGACGCTGTTACCAAAGTTATTGTAAAAAAATAAATAAATAAACAACCATTTGTCTTTAATTGATGAAAAATATAAGATTATCAATAACTACAAACCAACAGCAACCCTGTGACTCATTCTGTCTTTCTTGATGTTTAAGTGCATGCTTTCACTCCACTATTGCTGAAAAATACCCTATTCATGGAAAGTGTGTCCTGCTCTTCTGCAGTGAGCATTACACGAGAGATCCATAAGAAACAAACAGCTGTATGTGTAATGTGATACAGGGTCATGAAACCCCTTGTTTCAGAGAGGGTTGTTCCGTCTCAGTATTGAAAAGCCTGAAGAAATGGAGGTGGAAAGGTGTGATATAGAGAGAGTAACAACCCTCTGTAGTCCACTTTAGAGAAAGAAATGAGAACAGCAGACAGAGCAGCACTGCCAGCAGAAAGCAGGATTGCATAAATTCAGACAAAAATATTTCTAAATATCTTAGCACTGTCTCTCATTTACACTATCTAAATTATCTCTAAACATGATGTCTTGAGCAGCATGAAATCACAATTTATCAGCATTTCTCGCTCTAAAAAGCTTCTCTTTCTTCTAGGCCTTCCTGCAGCGGTCAAACCCGTTAACCAGCAGAAATAAATGACTGATTGATCTCCGGACGACTGTAATTTGGGTTAGTTGGCCATGTCACACCGCTTTACAGTTGAGAGGCCTGCAGTGATATGACAGAAGATAGTCGGATAGAGCAGCACTGCCATCTGCTGGACACTTGAGTCAGGACACAACTCATGGAATGCAGGTCATAGGAGATGCATGCTGGAAAACTTGAGCAGGAAGGCCTGAAACTTGTTTACAGGATTTATTTACTCTTAGCAGATGCAGAACTATGGATTCTGCCTTTTTGTCATGATATGCTGTACTGATATGCCTGTACAAATATCACTGAGAACCTCTAACATCTCACACACGAATCAATGATTCTGATCGACATATGGTTCGAGCTACAGCACGAGTTAATAAACACAATAGAAGCCATCAACAAACGGTCGAGTCATTTCTGTCTATAGCATCCTCATCCAAATACTCCCAGTTCACTGAGAGATGTCAGTCAATAACAAACATCAGTGTTTTCTTCCTGCACAAATTCTTTCAAAAAGTCACAAAGCTGCTGTGACAACTTTTATTAAATTATTGAATTCAATTGAATTCAATTAAAAATATTTAATTCAATAAAGAATTAGTTACATGCAGCAGTGTCCCAGTGTTTTGCATGCAACACAGTTTTTTGTTTTTCACTTTATTTAATTTTAATTTAAAGATACATTCCATTAATCTGTAGCATAAAATCTAATATCAAATTAAATATTTATTATTTAATTTAAAAAAATCTTAAAATAACTGTTATTATTACTATTAAATGTTTATTGTTATTGTTGTTGTTGTTAAATATCAGAAATCATTAGAATTAGTTATTTAAATTTATATTATCATATATGCATATTATTCAATATTTATACATATTTAGCGGTGTCCCACATTTTGCATGCAACACTATTGGTTTTCGCTCTATTTAAAATAACGCCATTATTTTAACATAAATTGTTTAATATACATTTAATTATTTTGCCGTAAAAAAATAAATATCAATTTTAATTTTTGAAAATAATAATAATAATTTCACATTTTTAATACAATTAATTTGAACAAAGTCTACATGCAACACTGTTTTTTTTTTTAAATAACGCCATTATTTTGACATAAATTGTTGAATATACATTTAATTATTTTGCAGCATAAAAATAAATATCAAATTAAATATTAGAAAATATTATTACATATTAATAATAATTTTAAATATTTATTTCAATTAATTTGAACAAATTTTACATGCAACACTGTGGTTGTTTAAAATAATGCCATTATTTTGACATAAATTGTCGAAAAAACATTCAATTAATTTGTAGTAAATACTGTATCAATATATATCAAAAACAAATATCAAATTAAACATTATAATATAGTATTATAATAAGTAGTAGTATTATTATAAATATGATTACATATTTAAATTAATTAGAATTAGTAATATAATAACATATGTTGACAATAAAATAGGCAAAAACACCCCATAGATTCATACTGAAGGGGGAACCACAGGCAAAAACAAACTAGGTTAGGAAAGGATTTGATTTGTGTGTAATTCACCTTAATTCTGGGCATGGTGACGGTGGGCGGTCTGGCTTTGGCGATGAAGCTGTGAGAAGACCCTCTCTCCACCACATGTCTGGTGTAGGGCATGAACCTCCGGCCATCAGAGCCGAACACAAAGTCCTCTCTGAGAGCATCGATCAGGACGATCACCACCCGCTTGAACAACGGCACGGGAGCCTTGCTGGAGTTAGGACCACTTCCTGCAGAACACATAACAACTCATGAAATCTCTGCTGCATGCGTGATCACGATGTATGTTATGAATTCTGATTTCAGCATTAGAATTAGAAACGTTGAAAAAAAGGGGATTTAGTAGTGAGGCTGAAATTAAAACACCCTAAACATCGGAATTAAATCCTAAATCAGGGGTGCCCAAACTCGGTCCTGGAGGGCACCGGTGTCCTGCAGAGTTTAGTTCCAACTTGCCTAAACACACCTGCTGGTAAGTTTCTAGTATGCCTATAAGAGCTTGATTAGCTGGTTCAGGTGTGTTTAATTGGGGTTGGAGCTAAACTCTTGAGGACACCGGCCCTCCAGGACCGAGTTTGGGCACCCCTGTCCTAAATCTTAATCCCCAGGGGGCAATTCATTCGGATTTGGACATTCAGAATAAAACAGACTGAGGCATAGGTTATATTTAGCTATTTTGCATAAAATTGGGGATACATAAATAAAAGTACAAAAAGTATACAATGAAATACAGCCTACATATATATATATATATATGGTTCAAGTAGTAGTAGTATATTTTTATTTAATGCCATGTCAGCATCTTCATGGCATGCTGTTCATGGCAAAAACAATTCAAAAAATACAAGTATAACAAATACAATAAAAACCAGCAAACAAACGAACACAAGTTATATTACACAAGATTTTTTTACATTAACATATGATAAAAATTCAAAAACGTTTTCTTTATATGGTTCAAAGACGAAAAGTGGTTTTCAAGCATAAAAACAATAAAAGTTTGATGCATCATTACTTTTTTCTTTAAATTGCAATGTGTCCTGTTTAATTCAAAAAAAAAATTCTGAGCAAAAATAATGACTAACATACATTTTAACAATGATTTACAGAAGACACCCATGTCATTCAGTGCAACAACAGTACAGTACATACACCAAACAAATCTTGTCAGGCATATTTAGAGCAAGAATTAAAAGAGCCCAAATACAAATGAATTGTACTTTTAAATCTTTACCCATCTTTGCCACTATCCTACAAACCACTAGGTTTTACCCATTTGTCTGCAAGTAATAATAATTTCAAATAAAATTACATTTACTGTAATCATGTCTTCTTTTATATATTTTAATATTTTATGTACAGGTCAGAATAAGTATGTTGCTTCATTTTTACATGAATATATCTGTTATGCAGAATGACAACGGAACATTATTTCAAGCATATTTCGACATTTTACTTTCACAAAACGTATTTGAAACATTTAAGTAGACACGTTACTTGCATTTATGCATATATGCTTTCTTTGTATATAAAATCACTTTAAATTTAAATTTAATATGATGCACAGCAAAATGGGCAAAACATACTGCACAAATGTACAAAATATTAAATATAATTATACTATAAAAATAACAAATATATATATATATATAAAGCTACAAAATAATTATCTAAAACATCAGAAAATGAATAAAATTATTTTACATATCAATTAAATGAATGAATAACAAATCACTATCACTAAAAATAATCTTTAGATAATTTAGCCTTAATACCTCACTATAAAATCATCACCATCAACATAATGCATAATAATTCTGCGTGTGTGTTTGTATGTGTGTTTACCCGTCTGTGGCTCTGCAGGAAAATCAGTCTCTTTGCTCTTGTCTGAAAAGGATGATTTGACAGGAACAGGGAAGAATCCTCTCAGGAAAAGAGCGATGGACACAATCTCACATATGAGACACAATAAAGCAAATACTGATGAACTCAGCTTCATGATGAAGAGCGATAACTGTCATCAACAACACTCATTACACTCATAAGACAACACAAACACTGGCAGCTGTCCAGCCTGCTTTCTGATTTCTCATTCAACCGTCGTTTTGAACAGACACGACACTAAATCCACACGATTAATGACGATTCTGCCGGATTAGTGTTTTGAAATTCTCATTTCCGTGTTGTGCCATGAGGGTCACTACGGCAACGCAAAAGGATCGTTTCTCAAAACGTTTGTCAACGTTTCACGGACTCTTATTTTGTAATCAGAGCCAAAACTCTATGACAAATCATTTTATTTACGTTTACATAGTATTTAAACGTTTAAAGCAGAGACTACTGGTGGGTCGGTGGAGAAGACAGTGATTCTGCTTAAAGAGAAAGCAGAAAGAGGAGATTCACAAGCCGCCTTCCTCCTGGGACAGTTACACTACGAGGAGGTGACTGATGCCTTAAAGTTTCTCTCAATTATTCTGTTTCAATATGCAAAGACAGAATCACGTAAGAATTTGCTTTCAGCATTACTGCATTACATAGTAGTTACACATCTCAGGAATAATCTGGTGTTCTGCAGGGCCGCTACGCAGAAGCAGAGATCATCTTTGATGGCATTAAAGATGAAGATCCTCGAGCTCTGTATCAGCTGGCTGTCATATATTACGATGGCCTTGGAACCAAAGAAGACCTTGTGAGGACCATATTGCTGTTATTATGATATCTCACACATATACAGTTAATAGATCATTATTAATAACATATAATGCAACATTTCAAAAAATAAGCTTTTCGGATGTTATAAATTTAAAAAATGTCTGCAAAAGCGGCTCAGATTTCCTTTATTATACTATTAATATCTCAGTGACAGAAACAAGAAGATCTCATTTGTTAACATTAATGCATTACCTAACATGAACAATGAGCAATATATTTTTTACAGGATTTACATACCTGTTAATGTTTAAAGTTAATAGAAAATGTTCACAGTGAATTCATTAATGTTAACAGATACAATGATCTTAAAATTGTATTAGTAAATGTTGAAATTAACGTTTACTAAGATTAATAAATGCTGCAGAATTAATGTTCATTGTTAATGTTAGAGTTACCAATATCTCATTGTAAAAGCAGCACTGATTTTTTTCTTATGAAACCTTTAACAGAGCAAAGCAATTGAGTATATGAGAGCAGTTGCATTCTGGGATTCGTCTGAAGTGGGCTGTATCAGATACGCAGCACTGTATAACCTGGGCCGGTCGTATCTGGAGGGTTTTGGTGTCGAGGCATCCAGAGCTGAAGCAGAGCGGTGAGAAACAAGCACAGCAAAATATAATGTCAAGAAATCTGTGCATAAAAATGTGAAGCACTTCTGATTAACATTTCTATGGCAGGCTTTGGCTCCTGGCAGCTGATGATGGAAACCCGAACGCTAGTGTGAAAGCGCAGTCATCTCTGGGCATGTTTTACTGCAGACCGGAGACTCTGGACCTCAGAAAGGTCCTGATATCACTCACAACCATCATGCATCATCAGCTGAAGCACTGACCTGTAGAGCTGCTGGAATGTAGAAGAGAATTAGCATTGGGTTCCTTTGGGAAATTCTAATGGGTTTTCAGAATAGTGGTTTGTCATTTAGGAGGGAAATAAGGTCTGTGGTTGCAGTAGCATTACTGGAAGAAACTTTCATGGTTTGTTCGAACAGTTGCTTACAAGCTTCTAGATCAACTAGAAACACACAAGTTTTTTGCTTGATGAATCTGAACCACAATAGTCCTCATATGGCAATTTTTAAACATTTTTAAAAGCACACAGCGGCTTCAGAGTTCACATTTGATGTATGACTTTGTATAATTTATGTTGTAAAAAAAATGTGAATGTGAAGTTAAGTAATGCTAACCACAGACCTTATTCTACTCATACACCAAACAAAAACCCATAGCAAATTCCTGAGGGAGCCCATAGTGAATTAGCCATCCAAGTTGGCCTATAAAATGACACTATGACTAAATTTCTACACAAACAAATGTTTTATAATAAATTTTAATAATTATAATAATATAATAAATTAATAATACATATGAATTATAATAAATATAATATTTAGAATAAAATGATATTATAATTATTTTTTATAATATATATTATAACATTATTTTAACTTATTTAAAATTAAGTGAATAAACTTTTTCTTCCTACTTTTCTCTGTCTTGTAATGTTGACTTAACAAAAGCAACATATTGTTAGGAAAAATTCATAACACAGACCAAAATATCTAATGCTAACTAGAGCATGAGCTACATCTTTTTTTCTTTCCTTTTTTATCATTTATTTTTAATAGGTCAATCCTTTGGTAAGCATGACATATTTTATAAACTGCCATTAAGAAGTTTGAAATAATTTCAAGATTTTTAAATGTTTTTAAAAGAAGTTATTATTCTCTTATTCTCACCAAGGCTGCATTTATTTGACCAAACATACAGTAAAAACATTAATGTTGTGAAATAATATTACAATTTAAAATCTCTGTTTTGTCCTTGAATATTTTTACAAATGTAATTTATTCCTGAGATGCAAAGCTGAATTTTCAACATCATTACTCCAGTCTTTCGTGTCACATGGTCCCTCAAATCCACTTTTGACCTACTGTCATTACAAATACAAACTTATTTCTAAAGCACTTTTAAAACAACTGCCAATGACCATTACTGTCCAATAATGCATCTTTCAAGAAAAAAAAAAACGTTCAAATATATTCTTGTTTCTGAAATTGATAGTTCACCCAAAAATTTCATCATTTCCCACCATCAAGTTGTTCCAAACATGTATGAGTTTCTCTCTTCTGTTGAACATAAAATATATTTTGAAGACTTTGTGTGTAACTAACCAAACACTTGATGGACCCCATTGACTTCCATAGTATGGGATATGGATGTACGGATGGATGGATGGATGGATGGACGGACGGACGGACGGACGGACGGATGGATGGGCGGACGGATGGACAGATAGATAGATAGATAGATAGATAGACAGATAGATAGTAGACTTGTGCCGGTTTTCGGTAGTGCGATATATCACGGTAATGAATATGCACGATATTGTTATCGTGGGCTCTTCTAAATACCGTGAATAATTATATATTACAAGTTATTCAGAATTTTGAATGCATTTTCTTTTTTTACATTTTAATCTGGACTACAACATGCCCTAGATATTGTTTGAAAGTGTTTTGATTCTTTATTGTTCGGTCACACTTTACATTAGGGCTTCATTAGTTAACATTAGTTAACATAAACTGCCAATGAAAAATTCTTCTAAACATTCATTAATCTTAGGTATTCCAATATTTAATAACACGTTAAAATCGAAAGTTGCAACTGTGTTATTTAATGAGCTAGCATGAACTAAGACTTAATAACTAATAATTAATAACTTCTGTAGCAAATGTAGCTATTGCTCATTGTGAATGTTAATGCATTAACTAAGGTTAACTAATGAGGTCTTATTGTAAAGTGATACCTATTGGTCTTTATAGTTCTTTTGCACTTTAATCTGTGTAAAACTTTTAGCTTTATACATTGTTCTGTATTGCTTTATTGCATTTAAATGTTCAGTTATTTTTGTTATAAGAAAAAAGTTATTAAACCTGTTATACTGTATTATGACAGCACTTTTTTTAAACTAAATTTCAATACCGTATACCGTGATAAAAGCATGAGCAATTAATCGCAACATGAAAATTTGATACCGGCATATCCCTAATAGATAGATAGATAGATAGATAGATTGATTGATAGAACGATAGATAGATAGATAGATAGATAGATAGACAGACAGACAGACAGACAGACAGACAGATATAGCATGGAAGTCAATGGGGACAATCAACTGTTATGTTACCAACATTCTTCAAATGATCTTTTATGTTCAACAAAACAAAGAAAGTCATACAGGTTTGGAATAACTTGAGGGTGAGTAAATTATGACAGAATTTCGTTTTTGGATGAACTATCCCTTTAAATCATCATCATCATCAGTCAGAGAAACAGAGATCTAATGCACTATTGTTAAATGTCTCTGTCTTCAGTCAGTCTGGTCATGTGTTGATGTACCGCAGGCGTTCTTGTGGCACTCGGAGGCGTGTGGTAACGGCAGTCTGGAGTCTCAGGGCGCTCTGGGCGTCATGTATCTGTACGGTCACGGCGTGCAGAAGGACCCCGACGCTGCCCTGTTCTGCCTGAAGGAGGCGGCAGAGAGAGGAAACGTTTACGCTCAGGGTCACCTGACGGCCTGCTACTACCACAGGAAGCTCTACTCCAGAGCAGCCGCACTGGGAGAGAGGTACAGCGCATCCTGCAGAAACCGTAAAGAACACCGTTCTGTTTTCTGTGGTAAAAAACGGGTTTGTTTTGACTCTCAGAGTGTCCGGATACGAGGACATCAGTGCCATAGCACGGCACACGGACTGTCTGGAGGAGTACATCAGGAAGGGCATCGCTATAGCCATGTTTTACTACGCACGCTGCCTTCAGCTGGGCCGAGGCGTCCTGAAGAACAGAGACAGAGTGAAGAGCTACTTCACACAGGTACTGTTGACCACCTTACCATTATAATGCCAGTTCTGACATTGGACCTGTAAAAAGCACTGCTACTGAGAAGCAATGTGGGAAAAGTTTGGGACTTGCAAAATAGAAGATGTGGGTGACATTTGGAGGTCCAGTGGTACCTAAGTTTGATTTCTCGTTTTTCCTCCATCAGGCTGCCAGGATCGATCCAGAGATCTGCAAGGAGCTACAAATGGACGTGGTGCACGGCAGGATATAAATCACACATACAACAGCGATCACTCATTTAATCTCATCACTGAAATTGATGGATATACAGTTGTGCTCATAAGTTTACATATCCCTTGCAGAATATGGAAAATGTTAATAATTTTAACAAAATAAAAGGGATCATGAAAATTGCATGTTATTTTTTATTTAATACTATCTTGAATAAGCTATTTCACTTAACAGATGTTTATATATTCTCCACAAGACAAAATAATAACTGCATTTATAAAAATGACCCCATTCAAAAGTTTTTTATCTTAATAGTGTGTGTCATTTCCTGGATGATCCACAACTGTCTTTCTGTTTTGTGATAGTTGTTCATGAGTCCCTTGTTGGTCCTGAGCAGTTCAACTGCCTGCTGTTCTTCAGAAAAATCCTGCAGCTCCGGCACATTCTTTGGTTTTCCAGCATCTTCTGCATATTTGAACCCTTTCCAACAGTGACTGTATGATTTTGAGATCCATCTTTTCACATGGAGGACAATTGGGGTCTCATACATACCTATTATATAAGGTGAAAACATTTACTGATGCTCGAGAAGGCAACACAATGCATTAAGAGCTGGGGGGTGTAAACTTTTTGAATTGGATGATCAGGGTAAATTGTACTTATTTTGTCTTCTGGGAAACATTTAAGAATTTATGTAGCTTCTTAAGTGCAGTACCAAATGAAAAAATATGATCTTTAAACAAAAAAAGAAAAATTTACATATCATCATCCTGTTCAAAAGTTTACACCCCCTGTCTCTTAATGCATTGTGTTGCCATCTTGAGCATCAGTAAATGTTTTCACCTTATATAATAGCTACGTATGAGTCCCTCAGTTGTCCTCGGTGTGAAAAGATGGATCTCAAAATCATACAGTTACTGTTGGAAAGGGTTCAAATATGCAAAAGATGCTGGAAAACCAAAGAATGTGCCGGAGCTGCAGGATTTTTCTGAAGAACAGCAGGCAGTTGGAACTGCTCAGGACCAACAAGGGACTCATGAACTTTCACAAAATATAAAAAGAGTCGTGGATCATCCAGGAAACGACAAAGTACTAAGATTCAACTTTTGAATGGAGTCATTTTTATAAATTCATTTGTTATTTTGTCTTGTGGAGTGTATGTAAACATCTGTTACATGAAATAGCTTATTCAGGACAGTACTAAATAAAAAATAACATGCAATTTTCATGATCCCTCTTATTTTGTTTCAATTATTAACATTTTGCACATTCTACAAGGCGTATGTAAACCTATGAGCACAACTGTATATCTGACTCAGGTTTTTTTTTTTCTTTGCTTTTTTGGGATGCTGATGAATTCAAATGTTTAGTATTACTTCAGTGCCATTTAAGAACGATGCAAAGGAAAATCTTTTTAAAAATCGAGTTGAAAATGCAAGCGCCAACTTCTAAGAAATGTAATCTTTATATTCAATAATTCTTTGAGAAATTTTGCTTACGTCTTAAATATACGAGTATACATAAAAAAAACATTATTTTCAACAAACTTAAAATTTTCTAATATTCCATTTTAACAATCCACATTTTAATAAACAATATTTTTTCTCTGTACGTCATAACTACTGTATATGACTACTTTTTGGGATTTTTGAAATATTTACAGGTATAATTACGCACAAAATATTTTTGAAGAATGAATAAATTAACAAAAGTTCAAGATATGAAATACTTCATATTTTTGTCTGAAATATTTACAGATATAATTACACAAACTAGATAATTTTAAAGAATAAATCAATAAATAATAAATGAATGTTTTTTCTTTCAAAATGTTATATAATTACACTAACTAGGGATTTCTAACTAGAATGAATGACTTAATAAATAATTGTGATTGAAACTGTAAAACTATATAAAGTTGATATGAAATATTAAAGATATGAAATACTTATTTCTTTTTTTTGTCTTTGAAATCTTTACAGACATAAACCAACTAGATATTTTTGATGAATAAAGAAAGAAGATATTAATTACTTTTTATGTTTTATTTGAAATTTCTACAGGTATAATTACACCTACCTGAGATATAAGCAAACTGAATAAGTAAAATAAATAAATATTGAAACTAAGAAATGTTTAAGCTGTGAAATGAAAACAACTGAAACTGTAAGAAATTGTATTAAAGTTTAAAATATGAATTGCATTTTAATGTATACATTTAATATCACCTTATATTAAAGACACAACACATGGCAAATCTTCTTTTGCATTTTATTGCTTATAAATGCTCTAGTCTATTTTGGTAAAAATACAATTCTATAATAATAACAATATTAATAATAATATCACAAACAGAACCTTCACAATAACTGTACATGACATATTGCACGATTAAAAGCTTTCATAATGGTCACAATAATATGTAGGGAGTTTACAGAGGTCTGGGTTCTTCTTTTTACAGATGTGTAACACTCATTCCACTGTTCTTCACATTACACAGCAAAACCCCCTAGAAGAAAACAAAAGAGAGAAAGAAAAGCTGAAGATGACAGCTGGCAGTGGATGTGGTCCGTTCCTCCAATCTCACCAGAGAGAAACACGTCAACGGATTAAAACACAAACATATTCATGACGCTTCCTAGATCCAGCACTACAGAGTCAGTCAAGTGTTTTAGAAATAAAACAACAGAACAAAAAAAATAAATAACACCAAAAACAGCCATCCAGCACATTAGAGAAACACATCCTGAGCCTCTGATGTGATGTGAAGATGTTCAGGCCTGTACGGCCTCCACGCTCAGCTCGGGATAGAGTTCTTTAAGCAGCATCTCCAACAAGATCTGAGGAGAAACAGAGAAAACTTCATGCACACTCAGTGTATAATCATCATTTCACCATTAGATGGCGCTATAGTATTATCACGTAAAACTATGAGCCTGGAAAACTGGATCATAGCAAAATTAGGCATCTATGTTAAAGCTATATATTTTAAAACAATTTAGAGTAAATTTAAATTTAATTTAGTTTAAAATGTAGCTTAAAAATGTGGCATATTCACAGTCAATTAGAATAAAACAGCTGGCTTCCACAAGTTAACTTCCCTTTAACTTTCTCCATAGCAGTATTAAATTTTAATGGGAACATAAAAACACATAATTGAGTGTCCTTGCATATTTGAAAAAATTAATAATATTAATAATAAAAAATAATTCAAATACATATTTAATATATTTCAGGACAATTCAGAACATTATATATATATATATATATATGTTGTTCAGAGTTGTCCTAAAATATATTAAATGTTATTAAAATAAATTAAAATAAAATATTTAAATAAATAATAGAATATATAGAGATATAATAATAAATGTAACAAATAACATAAAATATACATATAAAATATATTGCTAAATATTAATATAATAATATATGTTTAAATATATTTTAATGCCACATGGGATAAAAGAATTGAGGTATACTAAAGTAATTGAGGTCTTGTATTTAGTATCTTTCTGTTTTGTTTCCCAATTTTCAAATACTTTATCAAGTTTGTAGTGTTGGTTTGGTTCATGGCTTAAAGTGCCCCTATTATGGATTTTTGAAAATGACCTTTCATGCAGTGTGTAACAGTGTGCATGAAAGCATCCTGCAAAGTTTTAAATCTGAAAGTGCACCGTGTGTAAAGTTATTGTCTCTCAAAAGAAAGAGTCGACTCTGAATCATTGAAACGAGTCGTTTTTAAAACGAATCCCACGCCATTTCATGTTGACATCAACATGAAACATTAGCATATTGCCCGCCCACTTGTTGGTCTTTTCGCTTTGGTCTGAATGAAAATGCAAATTCATTCTTTGCCACTAGGTGCCGCTTTTGGAGCGGTAAAAATAGCAGTTTCCCCGGTAACGCTGTACACAAAGCAGCACTGCGCTCACAAACGCTGCTTTGTCAGGCATTGCAGGCATTATGAAATGAAAATGAGACCAATCGGACCAATCACCGCAGATTAGCGTCACACAAAGGAGGGGTTTGGAAAAATGAATCGTTGAGCGAATCGTTTGGGAGTCGTTGAGCAAGTAAGGTAAAAATAAATGCATATTGCAAGACAATGAAAGTGTTTATTGACCTTGCATGCATGTCAACCTGTTGTTGGGGACTCCCAAAACCAAAATATGAACCTTTCATCACCCATAATAGGGGCACTTTAAAACCCTTTATTTGAGGGATTTTTAATCCCTATGGATAAAATGAATGTGAAAAACACTTTCTGAAACCAAGGCTGCTAAAAAAAAAAGCATGCAGTCACTGTTCAAGCTCTATATTCTGCAGAAATTAAATGTGGTGGATGGAAGATGCCAGGCTACAAGATTTTTGGTTAAGATTAATTTCTCTGCCCGCATGGCCTTTATTACATTAGTTGTTTCAGAGGCAAAGAAAGTTCCAATAAAATTCAATGAAGATTACAGTTTCTCCGAATAACGTGCTGATGAATTAGCAACAGAAACAGAGACATTTATTTGTCAAGTACATTTAATCTTCATCTTGTCTTCAAATGAACAGTGAAAACAGCTTGAGTGACACTCCATTCAGGTTCATTCCTGCCACTTTCCCTGTGAAAGATGTAAATCTGTCGTGTCATGAGAGTATTTCAACAGAAAGCAGAAACGAGAACATCCGCTGACTGAAAGTGAAAGCCTGAGATATAAATAAACTGGAGCAAGGTTAATGGTCAGTCCCAGAGCGCTGGGTGACTTACATAGAGAAGGTGTCTGTTGGCACTGGTCTCCTGAAGTGCATTAAAGATCCTGATGATCCCGTATCTGGCGTTCTGCTGCCCCACGAGATTCTGAAGTGCATCTAAACAACAAAAACCAGCATTTTTGCTCTCATTACACAGTCTCTGCTGTCCAGCTTTCCAAAGAAAGATTGAATTCCTCATTAAAAAGCAGTTTTGATCGTGGCGAGTCTCTGTAGTGTGGGCCTGTGAGAGCTGGAGAGTGAAGCAGTATTGTCAAGTGCTCTGAGCTCAGGCAGGTGTAATTGCTCTCGCTGGAGTGTGTTTTAAGTGTCCCGCTCTAATTAAAAAGCGCCATGCAGGCAGAAACAGCAATGAAGCCTTTTACATTAACAGCGTCACACTTTAGCACAAAATAAAACCTTTTTCCAAGGTGACTGAATCCGCACAGGGTTGGTTTTTGTATTCATTTGGATTTTAAAAGGGTCCTATTTTGGGGGTGTACTAGAGCATGATCTCATGCTTGGTGGTTCGAAAAACTATTATTATTTTTCACATAATTTACATTATTACAATACCCTTCTCCCCAGCCTGGCACAAACGGCTCGATTACTTCCGGGTTTGATGAAGGCCCACCTTCCGAAAAACGAAATGTTTTGTGATTGGTTAGCGGTCCCAATGCGTTGTGATTGGCAAAGAGCTTAGATGGTGTTTCAGTACTGCACCACTCCTTGCCAAAGCAGCATGTTCCGTCTGCTCCGGTATAGTCAAGGATGGCGTCAATATTGCCATATCAATTTGAGCCGGATTCAGACCCCGAGAATATTGAACAAGAGGATCGCGCAGAACCTTTGCACGCACGGATATTGCAAGACATATTAGAGTGGTAATGTTATTGTTGTTGTTTTTTTTTTTTGGCTAAATCACGTTTTAGATAGAATGTCAACAACCGCTTAAAAATAACTGCATTTACTATGCACAGATAAGTGCAACGGTAATATGTATTATGTTTATTGTTCTTTAATTCTAACATTATAACATTAATTGCAGTGAAACTGTTATACAGTTGAATTTATTTATACCATAAGTCTCATAATTGAAGTGTAAATTCTGCAGATTACATAATTCTCCAGTATTGTACTGTCAGCGATTTATAAAAACGTTTTCATAATTGTAACATACATAATTATTCAGGCGCGTGTGTAATAACTTGCGAAAACCTGACGCTACAGCAGCACTTCTTCGTCGTTGTCTTGTCTGATGCACTCAACCAAGCGTTCTGACCACGACCTTGCCCCTCCCCACCCCCCAACCATTCAAATTTCAGTAGGCGGGATTTATTTTAATGATACTCTAATGGGCCGCTTTATGACATCATAAAACCTGGAAAACAAACGCTGTAGTCCAAACGAGCCGTTCGTTGTAGTTCTTGAAAAGGGATTTTTTTTTTTAAACTAAATATCTCCCTTTGGAGTGGACTTTGAAGATTTGTAACGTTGTAGATCTTTTTTCATGCCCAAACATACACACTACACACTGACTAAAATTCAAAAAGTGAAAAAGCATAATAGGACCCCTTTAAAAAAATGTTTCAACAATATTTATATTTACCAAAATTATAATATTACAATATTTATAAATACAAATGGTCAGCTAGGTAGTAATGCCTTTTCACACCTATTGTTTCTAATCACAATAGCTGTAAAAAAATAAATAAATAATAATAATAATAAAAACAGGAATTACCGTAATTACAAGGTTCCAACTTTGAAAAAAAAAGACTTCTGTTACTAGAAGCAAACAACTGAAATGGTAGAGGCTTGTTTAGATGTCGTTAGTGACTACTAAATATTTATTTTTTAATCAATGTCTAAGTTCATATAGCTTTCGTTAAATTAAATAAAGCTGAAACAAAACATAAAATCAATCAAATAAAACCTTAAAATTAAAAAACCTTGAAAAATAAAAAGTAAATAAAATCATAAAATATAATAAATAAAATGTATAAAAAAATTGAAAAATGCTGTGGCAACTAGCTGAAATAAGCTTAAGTACTAAAATGACTAAAAATTGAAATATAAATAAAGCAAAATAGAAATATAAAAAGACAAAAGCATAAAGTTACTGAAATGGTAGAGGCTTCAATATTTAAATGTTGTTAATGACTGCTAAATATAGATTATTTTATTCAGTGTCTAAGTTTATATAGTTTTCGTTAAATGAAATAAAGCTGAAACAAAACATAAAATCAATCAAATAAAACCTTAAAATGAAAAAACCTTGAAAATTAAAACAACAAATAAGATAATAAATAATAAATTAAATGAATACAAATTGAAAAATGCTTTGGCAACTAACTGAAATTAAATAAGCTGAAATATTAAAATTACTAAAACTGAAATAAAAATAAAGCTAAATAAAAAAAGACAAAAGCATAAAGTTGCTAAAACAAATAATTTAAAATAAAATTAAAATTGAAAAAAAAAAAAAAAAATTTATTCAAATTATGAATACATACTAAAATAATATACAAATAATGCTAAAATAAGATAAAGCCACATGCATTCATTTTGGCGGTATGAATGTAATTCTAATAAAACCTGAATAGCAAACAGCCGGTCATCTTTGTGTGTAAATGTTCTTACACTGTAGGTTTCTGAAATTTATTTTGAAATATACCATGTTTAACCTTCGCTCGTGAGAAGGGAATTTCTTATTTTTGCTCACCAGGGATGTTGTCTAGAAGCTTCTGTTGTGCTCTCTCCTTGGTTTCTCTGCGTTCACTCTCCGAGCGGCTTTTGTTATGAGGTGCGAGTTTCCCGCTGGGCCAAAACGTGTCCCGGAATATATTAATGTAGTAAACCAACATCTGCTCACTGAAGATCCAGTTTACGGTGTCTCTGATTTGCCTGCAGAGGACGAGAGACAAAGATCAACTCAATCAACTCAACTCAAAGTTTCCATTACCTCCATTCGTTAATGCTTACTTGTTTATAGTCCGTCCAAACGTGACCTGAACGAGTGCAATTAGTGTCTTCCGCACCCACTTAAACACTGCAGAGAGAAAAACACACAAATCTGACTCAACCAATGTTTTTGGGGGGTTTTTTTTAGGGAAAGAAAAAAATTATACTTTTATTTAGCAAAGGATGCATTAAATTGATCAAAAGTGACAGTAAAGACATTTATAATGATGGTTTAGCATGTGCTACACGTCTTTTTTTTCCATATTTTTCCTCAGATTGGGCAATTTTGTTTTTTTTTCTTCCTTGAATATGAGCTCCATATTCTCACTATATCATACTTTCACTTTTTACATTTTAAATGTGTTTTTTGTTTTTATACTTAGTCCGAAGTTTCAATAAACTGTTCCATTTCAAAAAATACGATTTTCCAGACTATTATTCCATACAGTAGTGTGACTTTATAGAGTAATATTTGTTGGGTGTTGTGCACTAGCGTTTAGCAGCAGACAGCATGTGCACTTCAGCTAGAGAAACATCAGTCACACGGTCCTGTGGTCAAAGATCTGTTGCGTTTCACACCGTCACAGTCTGACTGCACACATTGCATCAGTGCGGGTGACAGTGAGTCATCTGAGCAGTGTGTTGTTATACTCACTGCCCCTGAGTTCAAAGATCTCTCCGATCAGCATGAAGCAGGGCTCAGCCAGCGCGTCCTTCCTCCCGTCCGTCTCGTCGCCGTAGTCTGAGAGGTCGCTGTCATCCTCACCTTCATCCTGACACACACACAATCAGATTCATCACGTCTGATCTGACATCTGTACCATCTCTGCTGCTTTTTATAATCATTATTTAGTGGTTTGGTGTATGGTGTGAAATCAAATGAGTAGGGATGTAACGATTCACTCAACTCACGATTCGATTCACGATTTTATTTTATTTTGTACAAAATGAGATTTAAGACAAATTATAAATTAAATGTGTCCTTTTATTATTGCTTGGACAAAATGCTGCACATTTCTTTGTGAAATTGAAATATAAAACTATAATAATATACTAATACAGCACTTGCATATCATCTAAACTTTTCTAAAGACAGTAAGTTCCCCTCAGACATGCATTCATATAAACTCCTAGGCCTAAATGAATCGCGATTTGTTTAGCATCTCAAACGATTTGAATCGTCACATACAGTATTTGAATCGATTTTCAACCGATCGGATTTGTAACCGATCGCTACATCCCTACAAATGAGCCTTTAAATTTAGTCTTCAATGGATAATCATTGTGGCTCGCCGAAATGTTCATTATTTTACTTCATATAAATTAATGGAAAAAAAAAAACTTTCTTTTTGTGTTGTTTTTCACTACAAATATCTAAATTGTAAATCAACATACATATACAGTACATGAGAAGCTAAATGACATAAGATTACAAGCCTTGTTTCCTAAAAAATGTATTAAAATCAAGTGACATTAGACTTTGAACGAAAGAAAAATATGTCAGTAAAACCAGCAAAGCAATAAAAATGTTTTCTAATTAAGTTTTAAGATTATTAAGGCTTTTTTCTTGTTTCAAGCATAAAGTTTGTTTTAAAGTATTTCATTTTTTATCTTTGTAATTTTCTTAAGTATTTTAAATATTTATACTGGAAAATAAGACAAAAATACACTTTTTTTCAGTGTAAGAGTTATGTTACGCAAAATATTAAAGTGTTGCTCAATATTTTGTCTTGTTAAGAGTTCCAATTTAAAAAAAAAAATACAGAAGAGTAAACTGACAAAAACTGTTGGCCAATGGGGTAAATTTTAAAAATAAATCATTTAAAAAACTGAATTCAATAAATGGGTTATTTTTAAGTAAATACTTTTTTTTACCCAGTTTTGTTACAAAAAATGTTATGAAATTTCATTAGATAATAATCTTATGCTACTTTGCTTCTTAAGTAAGTGTATGTTGTAATTAGCATGGTTACATATTTTTGCTGGAAAACAACAAAAAACTTTTTTCTTTTTTCAGTTAGCATAGCTGAAAACACAAACAACTCATTTAACAATATTTTCACTCTGAACATTTTTAATTTTATTATTTTTCTTAATGTATTATTCAAATATGCATTCAGTAGGTGTGTGTGTATGTGAGACAAATTTGCACCTAGAAGTGAGATAAATATGATAAAACTATTTTGAGGACATACAAAGACTTCCTCATTTGTAAAAAAAAAAAGATTTTATTTTATCATTTTCAAAAGTCTTCTGTGAAGATGATGGCTTATAATTATCTGTAAAAACAATATAGGTCTATAGAATGTCCACATTAAAAAAAGTGTGTGTGTGTCTGTGTGTGTGTGTGTGTGTGTGTGTGTGTACCTCCTGGTGTGAGAAGAAGTCTCCCGGCAGTCTCTCCAGGAAGGATGCGAGAGAGAAGGAGGATTTCTTCTGGATGTCGATGACCTTCAGCTGCTCTGGTGACGGACTGAGAAAGGCATACAGCGCCTCGCTCTGACACATGCGCTCATCTGTCAACACTTTCTACAGAGGAAACACACACATACAAACTAAAACTTCATGAATCTAGAAATAAACTTCTTAAAATCACAGCCCTGAATCAAATGAGATCAGAAATACACACAAGCACACTCCTGGTGTACATCAACTTAGAAATAATCAGAGGTTTGAAATGTGACAGAGGCTCAAAGTAAACTGACACAGTGAAAAGCTTTAGTAAGCATAGTGAACATTTAAACATTTCATTAGTGCTATATGATGACATATGTCTTAAAATAGGTATAAATAATTAAATATCCAATAAGGATAAGTGTGAAAAAAGCCAGTATCAGTCGATAACAGATATGGTGCTGATATATTGCGTCCCTAAAAGTCATTTTGATATTTTTGTGGTGCTAAAAAAATTATGTGGTGTATATATATATATATAGTTTTTTTTTAATATATATTTTGTTTTTTGTATATATATATATATATATATATATATACAGTATATCATAATCTTTTGTTTATTATTAAGCAATGAAGTGATTTTGTTTTAAAATGTTTTTAATATTTACAATAAAAAAAAATAATAATTAAGATCATTACGTGTTTAAAACATCACATATTTTGGCCTTTTTTAATGAAAATGTACATTCTGCTCAAGTCAAATACAGAAAACTTTCTGATATTCATCACTCAAAAATTTATTTTAAATTCAGTTTATGTATTTAAAAAAATATATTGGAAAATGTTGTGAAAACAAGTTTCCTGCAATAAGTTTGGATCAAATGGATGAAAATGAATGAATGAAGTAATTAATTAAAAACCACAAGTCAATGATTGTTTGTTTTTAATAGCACATTCCTCAATGAGACTGGAAAAGACTCACCTGTAAAAACGTGTTGAGTTGGTTTTTGGATTTGTCAAGGAATTTTTGGTCGATTGATTTGAATGGCAGTTTACTGAGTGAGGGAAGCTGGACTTTCTTGAGTGACGGAAAACACTGCAAAAGAAAACGGAAAGAAAGATGAACGGTGGGTAAGTATTAGTCCATGGTTTTATCAAGAGGGTCTGGCTGCAGCTGGCGCTTGCACTCTCATTCTTGCATTCTCAGACTTGCATTCTCAGACACTTGCGCTTCCGCTAGTGACGTCACTTGCAGTCTTTTATTTTTTTTATTTTGTTCTATTTATTGATTACTTTTTGTTTGAATCTCTCAACATTTTACAACAGTAGCCAGGTGGTGAAGACAAGAAAAAAGAAACTAAATTACAATGTCACTTGCACTCTCCGATACCTGCGACGTCACTTGCAATCGACACAAATGGTGCGTGTTGCCAATGGAGACAAGACGCTGTGGTGCTTAAACGATTAAAACTAATTTAGTACTATAACATACAGGGTCCTGCAAGAAAAAGACAAGACCCGCAAATCCGTCGCCACAGAACAGCAGAATATGAACGCAATGC
>NW_015557181.1:1098342-1099021 GCF_001515605.1 Sinocyclocheilus anshuiensis | reverse complement strand
TATTAATAATGTAGAGGAGCATATTGAGTTTGGCCTTTTTAGTCCATTATGCCACATTATGCCACGTGCGTTTTGCGGTATGGGAGGAAAATACTATATATACATATTGGTCGCTAGCGGAAGCGCAAGTGTCTGAGAATGCAAGCCTGAGAATGCACGTCTGAGAGTGGAAGTGCGAGGCTGCAGCCAGACCCTTCTCGGTTTTATGTTCTGTCATGCATAATCTGTATCAGAACTGATAATGTACAACAATTAGTTCATTGCCACAGCAGCTTGACAATGGCCGCAGCAGAGGGCCGTCACAGATCAGTGCTATTTGAAACACTACGCCCGCACATGATATCACACATCAGAGGTGTGGCAGCGTACTGTAAATATCAGCTGTACCTCCGTCAACTTCCTGTGCAAAGCCTGAAACTCGCTGAGCTTCCTGGTGACGGTCCAGCGGTTGTTCTTGCAGTCGTCGTCTTCAGAAAGACTCACTGCTACAAAGTAACACGCCATCTGCTCGCCATTCTCCTCAGAGGCCTACGAGATACACATACTATGATTTTAGGATAGTTATTTTCACTCACTCTGATTCACGTTGTGCAGTGAATAATATAAAATAAAAATGGAATTGAAATTACATAAAATGAAATTAAAATGGAATTGAAATAAAATAAAATGAAAATAGAAT
>NW_015557181.1:1087451-1098257 GCF_001515605.1 Sinocyclocheilus anshuiensis | reverse complement strand
CCCCCCCCCCCCCAATTAAATAGAATTGAATTGAAATAAAAATGCAATGAAAATACAATTGAAATAAATTGAAATGAAAATAGAATTTTAATACAAAATAAAACATAATTGAAATAAAATATAATAGAATTGAAATAAAATGCAAAAAGAATATAAATAAAATGAAATTTGAATTCAAATAAAATTAAAACGAAAACAGAATTGAAATAAAATCAGAATTGAAATAAAATAAAACGGATTCATGTTTTTAACATTTTAACAGTTACATTTGCTCATTCAACAGTGATTTGAGCAAAATCTTTGCGGTAAAAGATTTAATTTGGCTTGAATTAAATCATTTTGCATGTAATGCATCTGATTCTGCCCAGAACTGAGACGACAGGAAAACAATAACAGCTTCACTTCAGCTGAAATCACATGAAGCAATTGATTTAAAAAGCTGTTTTTGCAGCCAATTAACAGATAAATCGCTAATATACGAATGACTCACTCCTGAGCAGAAATATGCAAATGTATGCTGTTCCTCATCAGAGCTCCAGGAAAAGAGAACGATGGTGTTTAATTAAAAAACACTGAAAAGAAAAAAGAAAAAAAAAAACAGATGTGCTTCCTTTTAAAGGCCAGAGAAGTTTTAAGCATGCAGGTGATCAGAATAAAATGAATACAGTAGCTCTACTCTACATGTTAAATATATAAAAACACAGATGAACAGATTAGAGTAAGTTTTCTTTATTTTTCCACCCAAGATGATGTTGAATGATGAAAAGAGTTTTCTAATTTAATTTGTGGTTGCATTCGATTTTAATACGGCATTTCAAAACATGCTGCATCAGTTTTGATTTCAGTTACTCTATGTCAGTTTGCATTCATTTTTGACTTCAAAATAATCTGGAAAATTCCTCTAAGAGCACTGACACCTTTATTACTGTGACTATATTGAGATGGTGGCTCTCTGTGAAGTTAAACAGATGGAATGACGGATGATTAAGGAGGACAGCAGGACTGCGTATGATCTAATGACTGTGTTTGTAAAAGAGTCAAACACAGGAAATTAATCACTGTTACTTTAAGGAAAGAATGTTGTGGGAGCCGAAAAAAACACCACAGACAATCATGCAAGTGATTACAATATGTTGCTGTGGCGATCACAGAACTCAATGTAACAACTGATTGTAAGATTGTATATTTCAACTGATTGAAGTCAGAATGTGTGAAAACACTGTTGATATGTCACTGCTGCACTCTGTGGTTTAAGAATTTGTTTGATCTTTTAAAGTGAAAGTACTCTGTGTTACTGATGTAATTCCTGTGATTGCAGTGAACAGCATGTAAACAGCACTTTACCAAAAGTTACATCATGTCCCTTTCTGGTATGCTTGTATGCATCACCAGGTTTTCCAGGATTACCAGATTTACCATCTTATCTTGGTCATGACAGTGAAAGATTAGATATAACTTTACATACACAAGTTTAGAAAGTGTTTCTGTCACACTAGTCTCATGCTAACACTTGTAAAATATTTTCAAGAGTTTACTGCATTTATTATATTTCCTTTTATATTATATTTTATTGTATATTTTCTTTTAATTTTTTTATTTAATTTAATTCTTTTTTTACTGATGGACAAGATTCATTTTCTTTTTTTTTTTCTTTTCAAAAATATTTGTATTGTGTTAACCGCAGAGTTTTTATCATTAACTAAACTAAAATTATAAAATAATAAATATAAATATAAAATCATACATTTTTATTACCTGAAATAAAATAAATGTTAACTGAAATAAAATAAAATAAAATATAAATAAAAAGCTACCTTATTATTTTAGTTAACATTTATTTAATTGATTTATAACTGAAATAAAATAAAATATAAATATGAACAAAAATAACATAACTGGAATAAAATAAAATATTTGTTAAAATACAATTATTTTAGTTTAGTTTATTGTTGAAATACTAAAACAAAAACTGAAATAAAAATGAATAAAAACTAAGACTAATGAATGAAAAAGACTACTGAAAACAATAAACAAAACATTTACAAAACTAAATTACAGAATCTTTAACAAAATGGAAAATAAAAATGGAAAATATAAAAATACAAATCCAAAAAATATTTATAATAGTATTTTAATTATACTAAAATAACAATTAATCGCCATTATGTCACAGATATTGTAGCTTGAGCTAATCCTGTATTTAACCCTCTACATTGCGAGTAAATCACTCACATATGCGACTAAATCTTCACTCTGGTAAATTCTCAGATTTTACTCGCCAGTGTGTGAGTTGGAGGCTAAGTATAAGTTTAGCTCAGATATATTTTCACTCGCCAAACACTCCGAGCGCTTCGGAGTTTCATTCTTTGTCAAGAGATCTGTGATATTTTTCATTTCATCTCAATGGATGCGCAGCGCACCTGTGTTTGTGTATTTATATATATATGTATATATATACTGTATATATTAGTATAATATTTCAATCTGGCGAGTAAACAAAAAAATGTACTAGCCAATGGCGATTCAATTGCCAAGGTGCCTGTAGATGGTTGCCCGGGATGTTTTCCTGCACTGTATTCAGGACTGACCTCTGCGGTGCTGACGACGGCTCTCCAGGTGCCCAGGTTCTCGCACCAGCAGTCCGTCCGTGAAATGTGCAGCTGGAGGTCGCTGTGCTCCTTCTCCATGTCGCAGATTTCCTCCTTCAGTAGTGACACAATCTACAAGAAAGGCATTTTCATGAGTTCCAGCGCAGGTCTCTGACCCTGACTCTGATGGAAACGCTGCCCGAGATCTCTGCCAGCACAGGAAGAAAGAGACCCTCAGAGTACACGAGAGAAATCGATTCCTGTCTCAGCTAATGGATTAACTCAAACCACACACACAGTACAGACTGTATGAACTCCAGAATTTCAGAAGTTGATACCAGTACTAGTGATAAATTACGTAAATACTGCTTGAAGTTATTGCTTTTTATCTTGGGTACATTAATGTTCAGAAGTATGTTTTTTTTTTTATGTTTTTCAAAGTCTCTTATGGTCACCAAGGATGTATTTATTTGAAAACAAAGTAAATATGTGAAATATTATTACAATTTGAAATAACTGTTTTCTATGTGAACATATGTTAAAATGTAATTTATTTCTGTGATGCAAAGCTGAATTTTCAGCATCATTACTCCAGTCTTCAGTGTCACATGATCCTTCAGAAATCATTCTAATATGCTGATTTGCTGCTCAAAAAATATATATCTTATTATTATCAATTTTAATTAATTTAAAGTGTCCTTGCTAAATAAAAGTAATCATTCTTTTATAAAAACTAAAATCATGTTAATCGTGAAAATATATTCAAATAGAACAGTTATTTTAAATTGTAATAATATTTCACAATATTACTGTTTTTACTGTATGTTTGATCAAATAAATGCAGCCTTGGTGAGCATAAGACTTTTTTTTTAATATTTAAAAATCTTAAACTTTTGATCCCTAATGTATTTGTTAAATTCAAAATATTCTCATTTATAACCAACAACAACAACAACAACAAAAACATATTAGGGCTGCACAATGAAAGTTTCATTTAAAATGTGTTTTTGTAAAAAATTTTGTAAAAAAAAAAAATTGAACATTCAAATCAATTAGTTGTAACCAATCACAAACGTGTCCATTGATCACATGGATGCACTGGCCAATCACAGATCTGATGCACAAAAAATGATCAATCGGAATTTATTTATTATTATTTCAGATAAAAGGATAATATTTCACATCAATGGGGCTATAATTCTGGGTTTACCTTTTTATCAGGTCGTGGTGCGTTCTGGATGGAGCCCAGGGCTTGGCGTTTGTACTCCAGCCTCTCGTACAGCTGGTGTAGTTTGGTTGCGGCGTAACTGGCCTGTTCGTTGATGCCTTTGCTGCCTTCATCCAGGGCCACGTCCCCTCCTTCCATCACCGGACCCTAAACGCACAGAAATACAAGAGAAATATCACCGAAAATGGCGACGGAGTGTTTGGATGTAGAAGCCAGGCTCATATCATGTTAAACTCACGGCGTCGTCTTTCTCCTCACTGCTGGACTGTGAGCTGTTCCTTTGCTCCTCTCGTTTAATGAGCCGCTCGTACAGGTCGCTCACCAGGAAGGATGGGTAATAGCGCTCCTTCATGGTCTCGTACACGTCTCCCTGGATCCTGTGGAACACGTCTGTACCCTTGTTCCCCACCAGCGTCTGCTGGATCTCTTTATAAAGAGCCTTCTCCACCGGGATCTCCCTGCTCTCCACAAAGAAGTTCTGGTAGATCTCTCCAACCAGCTGTGGCACTTCATTCTGCACAGAGGAAGACTATCAGACCTGATCTGGAGTACAGACATTGAAACCAGGCACATTCTTGTCTTGTTTTTTAAAGGCATTCCTTTAAAAGTGAATCTCACAGGTAGGTCACATTTAATCCCCAACAAAAGAAAAAAATCTAACTGTATACGTTGCATCAATTGCATAAAATTTGGCATAAATATTAATATTTATACTTATATTTTATGAAGAAAAAAAAAAAATTATATATATATATATACATACTGTGTGTGTATATATATATTTTATAAATAGTGTGTGTGTGTGTGTGTCTGTGTGTATATATAATTATTGTATGTATATGTATAAATATTGTATAATTATTGTATGATTTCAAAAGAGTAAATAAAATAAAAATAAAAATATATATATATATAGTAAATTTAATAATCAAATAAAAAAAACAAATATATAAAATAATAACATAAATCAATTAATTAAAGGCAGTACAACAAATACTGCCTCTGTAAATATATGACTTAAATATAAATATATAACTTTTTTTTTTTTTGCATTGTTGTAATTATCTTTTTCACATTAAGGTAATTTAAAACTGGGGAGAAAATGTGATTAAACAGGTTTTATTTTCATCAAACAAAACAGTTTCTTCTTCTTCTTTTGATTATAGGGTCAAATATCAGTTAAATAAAAATGCAGACATGTTCTTGACAAGTTTTGTTGGTTTCATCCTTGACGGTTTGAAGATCTGCACAAGTCTATTGGTCTGCCAGCAGCAATGCTGCATTGTGCTTTTACTGGTTTTGGTCTTCAACGTTTTGCATTTCAATGACAGATTCACATTCAGAACCAACAAGCTATAAAACATATGGCTAATCTTAATCGTTTGGTTTGGTTTCATGCTGAACAGATGCTAACTGTTAATAAAATATGACATCAACATTAAACAGATTATTGCAAATCTGCTGTTGCACAGAAATGAACCAAATGTACTTCCTCAAACATTTATCAGCTAACAGCATTCTAGAGTACCTGCATATTTTCATAAATAGCCGTGTTTTTATTCTATACACAATATACAATATTCCAGACTCCACAGAAAAGTTCATCAGTTGTCAGCATTAATGACATCTTAAACTTTTCAGTACCACAGAACAATGAAAAAAAAGAATGCAATCAGCTCTGACACTCCTGGCTAAATGGCAGTACCGGTAATTGCTAATTTAACACAGCTGGACATAATGGGCCGCAACAATTAAACATTTGTCTGAGTGTTGGTAGAGTTTTCAGCCGTGAGAGTTTCTGTGGTCTGACGTTAATTGCTGGATAAAAGTGCCAGATAAATGACCAATTAGTACATTTTCAATTGTGCCCGTAGATTGGCATGAGCTACAGAAAAACTTTTCAGACATGACTACAGCCCTATTCAGATGCTTATCCTTTCTCAAGGGGATGTAAGGTCATTTTAAGATTTATTGGGGCTAGTTAGTGATTTTACTGCAGTCAGAATTCAGAAATATCTGTTTTTTGACAAACAGGTTGTGTGGCCATTCAATTGCCATAGGAATAAACATTTATAAATTTACAAGAAAAAATGCAAAAGTAATTTCGCAAATCCTTTTTGAACACTGCCAAGCACTGAAGAGTAATTGTTACACTTTGCGGTAATGTGCACACATTTCAGATTTGTATTCTTTTATTCTTTTATTATTTATAATGTATTCTTTTCTTTTATTCTTTTCTTTTTATGTATTTTTATTACTGAATAATATTAATAATGCTTCATCACAATATTACGAGAAGTGTGAACTGTTAAGAAGAAAACGAAAAACAGAGAACAAAATCGTGTAAACTTTTGAAATGGGATATTATTATTTTTTTAATAAAAATGCCATTTTACTTGTCAAAAAAGTAGCTGAGTCAAATGTTTACCTCATGTAAATATAAATAAGTTTGTTTTAACGTTTTTCTCCTATCATTCTCTATCATTTTGCAAAAAGCAAGACAGAAAACGTCAGTTTTTTTGTAATGTCAGTTTTCTATTTTTTACTGGGATATTTAAATAATCAAATAATAAATAAATAAATAAAATAAATATATTTTCTATTATTAATTTAAATGTGAATTTATCAATTGTCCAAACCATAATAGATATTTTGTTTACATCTGACTTTGGCTGGGTATTGAGAAGAATATGATTCGATTTTGATTTTCATTCACAAGCTACAGACAAGTACAGTACATACCTATTTTTTTAAAGGGAAAAAAATCTCAACTAATGCTGTAAACTATACAACTATACAATAAACCCTGTCAGTTGGTAGTACATTATTAAATTAAGTGATTTGTAAAGAAACATTTAAGTTGCACATAAGGGAGATTTTATAATACAATACATATTTATTATACAATACATTTTTAATGATGTAAATATGTTTCTACTCCAGCTTTTATGACGGATTTACTCAAACATACATTAAATACTGAAGAACAAGTTTATGTAAAAATATAATAAATATGTAACGTAGTGCATATATGTAGCAAAATGCTACTTTTTTATAGACATTAAATAACTGACATAATTTTTACATGATTTTATTAGCATCTTTCTGCCCTTGAAACTCGGACTGAGCAATTACATGATATATGATACATTTTAGTAAATTATACTGTATCTTTCAACTAGGGCTGTGAATCGATTCAAAATATTTAATTGTGATTAATCGCATGATCGTCATGAGTTAACTCGTGATTAATCGCAACTTAATCGCACATTTTTATCTGTTCTAAATGTACCTTAAATTAATACTTTTCAAGTTTTTAATACTCTTATCAACATGTGCATGGACAAATAAGGATGCTTTATGCAATATATGTTTATTATTAGTGAAACCACAGTCAACATAGAGCATGAAGACTAGACATGTTTCAAAGATCATAGATATTTTTCAAAGAACTTGTTCATGTCTATTAGACACATGAAAAAAGAACATAGAAATACCAGGTTCCCATTACTTTTCTTTCTTTGCACTGAGCAATTTACTTACACAAGCCTGTTTACGCAGAGAAAGATGTGTGCGCAGCAGGAAAGCGAGACCTCGTGCTTGTGCGGCAGTACCGGCGAGTCTCAGAAACTAAATAAGGTTTGGTCAAACCTTAAAGATTTTTCGCTAGGTGCTTTTTGAAGAGAAAAAAAAAGAAAGAAAAAAGTCGCTAAAGGGGTCTGAAAAGTCACTAAATCTAGCAACAAAGTCGCTGAGTTGGCAACACTGTGCATCTCCATTTCTCCAACTACAGCTAGGCAAAGGGTCAAACAGAAAATTAACGCGTTAATTTTGACAGCCCTACTTTCAACACCTTCTGATGTTTATTCATGTTTATTTCGCAACATTAAAGAGTGCTAAAATGGTATTTAATGTTTGAATTTGGTAATAAAATTGACAGAATTTGAACACCGAGACTTTGTTTCATATGAAAAGTAACAAAACAAAGCTTATCATGATTTACTGGAAAGGAGGAGCGCTAAAAATAATGTTTTGCTCATGCATCAACTGAAAACAACAGATCAATTCTTGGGACTGAAGAATCGATATGGGTTTAACAAAGTGAGAATAGATTAAAATGGAGAAATCAATATTTTTTGGTATTGACAATCATGTGACTGACCACTTGAGCAGCGTGTTTTCAGGTTTGTACTGTAATATCACAGAACTCGCTCCTCCACCATTAATAAATGACCATGCAAAGTATTTCTACAGATGTCCCCATGAGAAACAGTTATTGTCTGAACAGGGCTAATGACAGCGGCTCTTTCACTCGTATGCTGACAGATCTTCAGCTCAAGGTCTTGATGTTCTGCTGAAGTGCGTGTCTGACCTTGTTGGCGCTCTTGAGCATCTCCACCAGCTCCCAAAAGCTAATCAGAGCCCTCTTGTCCACGCGCTCCATGTAGACACGGAAATGCTCCCGGTACACTGCGTTTGACATGATCTCCTCAAACTGAAGTATCTGTGAGAGGACAAGAAACAAATGAAGCAGACAGTGTTATTATTAAAAGCACTTGAAAAATTTACGCTGCAGTGGAAGTGGCGTTTCATCTCGAGAAGGCTGGGTAATTTATCAGTAACACTGACTGCCAGCCGATGAGGATGTTTCTTCTCATCTTTTAAAGGGTTTCTACTCTTTTGGAGTATCTTATATTTTTTTAGTGTAAGTCAAGGCTTGTCTCTAACCCTAAGAATTAAGAATATTTTTGCTTTTGTACCTTTAATACTATATAGTAAATATATAGTAAATGTTGGCTAACCTCCTTGCACTGACAAAATTCACACAAAAGTACCTTAATATGCAGCTTTGATGCTCAACAAACATTTTTTATTATCATCAATGCCAAAAACAGTCTTGCTGCTTCATATTTTTCTGGGATTTTTAGCATTCTTTGATGAATAGAAAGTTCAAAAGAACAGCATTTATTTGAAATATTTTATATTTAACAAATGTCTTTACTGACTCGCATTTGATCAATTTAATGCATCCTTGTTTAATACAAATATTAATTTCTTTTTAAAAGTAAATAAATAGCTTACTGACCCCAAACTTTTAATTGGTATTTTTATAATTTTTTTAATTTTATAATAAAAAATTTAATGAAATTAATTAAAAATGTATTTATTCAATTTAGTTTTTTAATTCATGTATTAATTTTTTTATGAATGAATGAATTAATTAATTAATTAAAGTTTTTTTATTCATTTTAGTTTTTAGTTATTTAGTACATAAAGTTAAACTAAATGAAAATGAGAAATATTGCTGTTAATGTTAACTAAAATAAAATAAAATAAAGTACAATTTTTTTATTTTATTTCAAGGAATGAAATTTACTTTATTTTTTTTTTTTTTATTTTAGTTTTGGTTAACTACAGTAACTCTGGTGTTAACTGAATAAAAACAGGTTCTCGATTCTAAACACTAGTAAATGCTAATAGACTAAGGGTGCTTTCACACTAGCACTTTTGATGCGCACCCAGGTTCGATTGACGTCAGAGTTTGGTACGTTTGGATGATGTGAACGCGGTCTTCCGAACTCGGGTGCGCACCCGCGAACCGTACCCGAGTCCGCTTAAAAAGGGTGGTCTGGGGTACGGTTCAAGTGAACTCCGGTACGGTTCGCTGCTGATGTGAACGCAATCGTACCAAATCACGGAAGTGAACCGCTATTAATGACATATTATTTGATAAAAATGTGTGTTTCACTCACTTTCTTGACGAGCGTGACTGACGCGCTGCAAGCAGAGAGCTGTATATCTCATTTCTGTTCACCTTCAGAGTACTTTAGAGCATTTGCAGTACATCCGTAAGGCAGACGTAAGTGCCGTTATGTACTGAAGCTTTGGAAACAAAACCAACGGTTCAAAAACATAAATATAAAATTGAAGAGAGCCTTGCTACGCATTTTGCCGTCTTCTCCTGCGCCATCGTTACTAAGCAACGGGGTAAACAGCTGCTGGCTTGATGAAGCAAACGAACCGCGGTTCGGACCCAAATGATATAATGTGAACACAGTCCAGCGGGGGCAGGGGGAGCAATCGAACTCGGGTTCGGACCAAGCAATCGAACCAAGTGTGAAAGCACCCTAATGCTATGACATGATGTCATAACCATGATCATTTTCGCAGTTAACAGTCTGTGGAAGGAGCTTCGCATCAAAAAAAAATGCAAAGAAAATCCTTTTTCCAAGAAGCAGCTACTGTTCATCAATATGCAGTGATGTTTTAAGCTTTACAAACTGAGGTTTCTGTGTTCTTCTAAGCTAGCGTATGAAACCCAACACGCTCTATGAGCCTCATATCAGTGTGCTGCTCTCGACCGGATCATTAGGGACATTCAGAGACAGGCCTATCGGTGTGGGACGGGACGGCCTACTAGGGCCTAGAGCTACTGGGACAACAACAGCATGTCATATGACTGAATTCAGATAGAGTAAGGGCTTCCTGTCATAACATGCTTCTACACTGATCAGAGAGATAAAAAGAGACAGAAAAACAAGAGTTACTCTATTATATCAGGGCTCGACAGTGCAAGCGTTTCACTAAACACATATGTGTGAACTGTAAAATGTATGTAAACAGTCATAAAAATTCTTAAATATCTTAAAACGGCATAAAAAACATCTAAATTGATAATTTTAAGAGTTCTTAAATCACATCCTCTCATTTCATTATGTCAGCTACAGGATGCAGAAAATAATTCAATAAATTTGTGATTTCATATTGGCTTAGATATGGTGTTTCTATGACTGTAATTTCTTCCTGTACCCGTTGGCTCTGTGGACCGTCCCCTTCATCCTGGGCTCCGTCCTCCTGCTGCTCATAGTTAGGACCCCCGAGGCGCCGGATCCGCTTCTCACACTGCTTCTTTGCCACTGTGAGCTGGTTAATGTAACGCTTCATGTTTCTGGCACGTAATAGGTCGGCCTTCAGCGCGGCAGCCTCTTT
>NW_015557181.1:1086124-1087441 GCF_001515605.1 Sinocyclocheilus anshuiensis | reverse complement strand
ACTGTCTGCAGAGAGAGCGAGAGAGAGAGAGAGAGAGAGAGAGAGAGAGAGACAGAGAAAGAGAGAGAGAGAGAGCGGGAATTCAGATGTGCAATCTCATGGGAATCAGCTGTGATAGATAACTGAGAGAAACTAGCTCTGATGACTGGAGCTGATATGATGTGAATGGCTCAGTGTGTTTCATTTCCTTCTACTTCATCTGTGTCACTTTCACACAGAGATATACATAGACATCAAGCAATTACACAAACAAACTGAAATAAGTTTTGACACATTGCTCAACTTGTTTAAAAACATGCACTTTTCTAAACTAATTCCTGATTTCCAAGGTTAAAAACTCCCATTGAAAAAATAAATAAATAGCAAAAAATGTAAAGCAAAATACTTTAAGGTTCCAAAAAATGAACAAACAAATAAATCAATCAAATAAATATAACACAATAAAATGTCCCATGAAAGTGTAGGAAAAACTAATTAAAAATTAGGGATGCACCGATACCACTTTTTCCAGTACTCGCCCTATACCCATACTTTTATTTTTGGTACTTGCCGATACCGAGTACCGATACCAATATTTTTATTGCATTTGTAAATTTTTTAAATATTGGGTACAGAAACCAAAAGAGTATGTATAATGTTAGTTGGTTAACTTCATTTATCAAATAGATACAGTCAAACCAAAATTTATTCAGACACCTTCAACATTTCTCACATTATCACAGTTTATTCACTATAGTTTAGAAAATGATAATAAAATATGACAAGAAAAGTCAGAATTGTGAGATATAAACTCGCAATTCTGAGAACATATCAGTCTTTTTTCCCCCCTCAAAATTGGACTTATAAACTCGCAATTGCGAGAAAAAAAGTCAGAATTGCGAGTTTTTATCTCGCAATTCTGATTTTATATCTCGCAATTCTGACTTTATATCTCACAATTGCGAGTTTATATCTCACAATTCTGTGGAAAAAAAGTCAGAATTCTGACTCTATATCTTGCAATTCTGACTTTATAACTCGCAATTACCTTCTTTTTTTTTTTTATTCAGTGGCGGAAACGGGCTTCCATACCTAAAAGAGGAAATCCCATTCACAAAATTCAAATCACAAATAATACTACTGTTGAAAAAGAACGGGTTGAATGTTAACTACTTTCGTTTCCATATAACTATAAACTACGATAAAAGTTCATCAGTGTGCATTGATTAACAGCATGTTGTAGCGCGCAAAAAAAAATAAATAAAAAACGTGCTCGTGCAGCCAACTGAGAAAGTTAATTGCAAAAGAGAGACCAGTGGGAAGAATGAGTCTGGAGAC
>NW_015557181.1:1069760-1084910 GCF_001515605.1 Sinocyclocheilus anshuiensis | reverse complement strand
TATGGCTCTTATCACATGCTGTGTGGTATCGGCGTTTGGTATCGAGGCATTTTAACAAGTACGAGTACAGGAGTTCATTATCGGGCCCGATACCGATACTGGTGCATCCCTATTAAAAATGAATATAAAATAAAATGAAAAATTAGATTACAAATAAACAAACAAACAAATAAATTAATTAATAACCAAATAAATAATTTAAAAAGTGTACATTAAACATTTAAAATAAAAAAAAGTATAAGTCATTATAATCCGTAATTATGTCCCCACTGGATGCAACAAATGCCTCGTATATAATGGGCTTTATTCTTTTTGTTTCATCGCGCCGGGACACTTTCCTTTCCTTGATCCAAATGCCAATGAAAATATAATATATTATATATCTCATTGGACTGCTTATTACATATGCAACCAATGCACTTTTCACTGAATAATATAAAAGACATTTATTTTACAGTTTTACAATAATAAAATTAATTTAGTACTTAAAATAATGTACAACACAAACGACACCACTAAATAATTCCCTATTATATACATGCAGTTTATTAGTACTACTAGATACTTTTCATAGACAGGCAAAAGTTGTTGACTTTCCATGGGCTCCTGTGAAGTGGCTACCTGTGGCATTCACAGAGCTCACAATGAGTCTGGAAATATGAGCAATCACCACCAACCAGCGTCCATCTCACAGCACGCTCCGTCTGCCGCTGGAAACCAGGGAGGAGGGGAGAGACTTTTACACAAGCGTTCCCTGCTCTCCTTCCTTTAATAGCCAGTGTCATTGTGCTGGACCAGCGGGAAGATTTATAGATTTGCCCATTACAGGGCAGCAGGAGACAGAAAATATGACGACAAATAAACAGCCCCTTCCTGGCTCTCTGCAAGAACTAACACAACATAAATGCTTCCCACCGTGTGAATAAAATGAGCTTTAATTAATCCGGCACTGAAATGAAGGCACGATTAATTAACTTTATCTCTAATGTTGATGTTCAGCAGTAAACTTGCTCATTTAGTCAAAGAAAACCTCCTTATTCATATCCAGATACATTTTGTTAGTCATATATTTGTGAAGCTGGGAACATACTTATCTGTTTAAACTCTTGTTCTGATTGGCTGTTCAATTGATGTGGTTTAAACCGATAAAAAAATGGCATAAAAGTTGATGTTACTTAAAGCAATAAAATAGCACAAATGTCATAGTCTGAAGAGTGTTAGAAAAAATATTGATACTACTAAAAACCATTTATTTATTTTTAATTATAGCCTGTCCCACCTCAAATAAATAAAATGTATTTATTTATTTAATTTATAATTTTACCCTTAGTTAACGCAATGGAACATTACATAAAATTGTATGGAATAAAATAGGGGTGCTCCGATCAGGATTTTTGAGGCAGATCACCAATCACCGATCACAGAAAGCAGTATCTGCCGATACCGATCACTGATACCGATCATTTTAAAGCCTTCTTTTTATCATTTATAACTATTTATAGTGATACTCCAATCAGGATTTTTAGTCATTTATTCAGGTCCTGAATTTCATTTTTGAAAATGGGGGGAATTCCCCTCCCCTCCTTTGACTTTTGTGAGAGGAGAAGCCGCTTTCACACAGGAGTCCGTGATCCGTGGCTGTTTACCACAAACACAACATTTATCCATTATTTTGATTTCAAATCCAAACACTGTCACTGAAAGTGCTTTTTCAGTATTGCAATTCTTTTTTTACACAGTACAGTAATACAATCTTTCACAGAAATGTTTAAGCACAATAAATATAAGCAACACATCATTCAATGCCTTTTACTTTTGCATTTACTTCTAGATTTATATATTAAGTTGCTCAAGCAAGTGGCAAAACATTTAAACTACTTTTCTTACGTTATCACAAACGTACCATTGACAGAAATAGTCAGCTCTACTGCCTTTTCTTTTGCATTGAAATCTTTATTACAACCAATCCTGCGGTTCATAAAAAACTTTGTTTTCCTACCTCCACAAGTGCCATCTATTTTTGCCTTGTTTATCTAAAAGTGCTCTTTTCCTTTAAACCTAGCAAAAAAAGCCATATGTGTTGACTGTGAAACACAGTAGACTTTAATAATATGCATTTATGGTGCAATTACTACATTTTCTTGTCAATCCATGTTCATATTTACTGCAAAAAATGCTTTGTTACTTTAATTCAGCGCTTGCAGTGCTTGTGCACGCTTTATTAATCCGTTAACATGAGCACGGAAAAAATACGCACCACATACGCACTGTAAACGGAGTAATGTGAACATGGCGTTATGTGTGTGTGTGCGCTGCGAGTGTGCATCAGGAGAGCGCGCGGGTGCTGAATGGTTAAACACTGGCAAGAATTAAAAAGTAATGCAATTTATAAACTTTAGTGACGATGTGACACTGCCTCGATTGTGCAAGTGACAATTCCTGTGTCAACTGTACAGCGTGCAGCTCACTTATAGATAGACGCGATGTGTGGTGATTTGAAGCCATTTGCGTATTTTGAGAGAGAAAGAGAGAGCGCGCGCGGTGACTCACTCACGCTGTTTGTGAAATTACGTCTCACACAAGGTTTTCAAATTACTTTATAAGTTATTTAATGAAGAAATATGAAGGTGAGTACCTCACCTAAAGCATTATAATTATTTCACCAGACTGAGACGGTGCCGCTGCATGTCGTGCCAAACCTCTCACGGCAGCGTCATCAGCTTGAGATCGGTTTTTTGAGATCGGCCTTTTTAGAGACTGCCGATCAAACATCCCAAAGCGATTATCGGCCGTTAGTGATCGGTAGCCGATAAATCGGAGCACCCATAGAATAAAATAAATAAATAAAAATGATTAAATAAAATAAACAAGCAAATAAAAAAACCTCTTCCTTAGCAAATGCAATGGAACATTCTATTAAATAAAATAAAATCGTCCTTAGTAAACACAATGGGACATTCCATAAGATAAAGGAAAATAATAAAATAAATAAATAAATAAACAAACTACTTCCTTAGTAAACACAATGGAAAATAAAATAAAATGAAATAAAAGAGCTTCTCCTTAGTACACAATGGACCATTCCATAACATTGTAGGAAAAAATATAAAGAAATGAACAAAAAATGAATGAATTAATGACCAAACGAACAAAACACAAATACAAAAAACAAATAAATAAGTAATTTATTAATACCTTTAAACTAACATTTGGTGGCAAACTAGCTAACACCTAAAGAGACTAGAACTGCAAGTCGGTTGCCCATTCTGGAGAATAAACAAAGCAATCTTTTTTAAGGGAAAAATATTTACTTTGGTTCCTGGGGTGGACAAACAAACTTTAAAAGTTAAAGCACCACCTTTCACTGTTCTTTTATTAAAAACAGACTCTTAGGGTGCTTTCACACTTGGTTTGATTGCTTGGTCCGAACCCGAGTTCGATTGCTCCCCCTGCCCCCGCTGGACTGTGTTCACATTATATTATTTGGGTCCGAACCGCGGTTCGTTTGCGTCATCAAGCCAGCAGCTGTTCACCCCGTTGCTTAGTAACGATGGCGTAGGAGAAGACGGCAAAATGCGTAGCAAGGCTCTCTTCAATTTTATATTTATGTTTTTGAACCGTTGGTTTTGTTTCCAAAGCTTCAGTACATAACGGCACTTACGTCTGCCTTACGGATGTACTGCAAATGCTCTAAAGTACTCTGAAGGTGAACAGAAATGAGACATACAGCTCTCTGCTTGCAGCGCGTCAGTCATACTCGTCAAGAAAGTGAGTGAAACACACATTTTTATCAAATAATACGTCATTAATAGCGGTTCACTTCCGTGATTTGGTACGATTGCGTTCACATCAGCAGTGAACCGTACCGGAGTTCACTTGAACCGTACCCCAGACCACCCTTTTTAAGCGGACTCGGGTACGGTTCGCGGGTGCGCACCCGAGTTCGGAAGACAGCGTTCACATCATGCAAACGTACCAAACTCTGACGTCAATCGAACCTGGGTGCGCAACAAAAGTGCTAGTGTGAAAGCACCCTTAAAATTGACTTCTTTTGTAGAAAAGTGGCAAAAATAAATAATTCAAAAGAAACTGGTCATTTTTTCCTTAGGTGTTGTTTTCCGAAAACACCTAATTTTCCTCCCAGTAGTCTGAGTTCGACCGAATACCAAAACACATTTAAAGTGATTGGAGAGTATGATTTCTGTAAGTATCAGCTGATGTGTTTTATGGCTGCACAGTAAATGTCACCACTGGCTACTACAGCCCACTGTCTGGAAGCAGAGTTACTCGAGCACACCCCACACCAGCGTCAGTGTAATTACCCGTCTGCCAATCACAGAGCGGCACGCGGCTAGACACAGACTACAGAAGCTCTTTTCAGGAAGAGCAGAAGCTTCATAATAGCTCATGATAGAGCAGAGCAAATAAGGTGGCTTACAGCATGTGTTGTCATGCCAAGATAACATCTTCGATTTGGTATAATACCCTGGCTTGACTGCTGGCAAGCAGTCCATCACAAAGCTCTTCTGACCATTACACTCCATTACAGGACATTACAAAACATCAAAATGAAAATGGAGCACACAAATTGAGTTTCCTGAAAACTTGACCATTAGAGTCAAATGAAGAAAAAAAGGGAAAAAAGCAGCAACTCAGAGTTTGTATTCCTAAATAAGAAGAGACATGATTGGCCGATGTGTTCAAAGGTCATCCTACCTTTCTGTCTCTTCAGCTGTGGGATGCTGCTGATGGTGGTCGCCTGAATGATCTCCACAACTATCTGATACCTGCAGAAAGACAAAATGACAGCAGAGTGACTTAATGAAGTACAGTATATGGACATACACAAGACATTACATATTTACTTTCATTACAAGTAAATCTGAGTGCCGTTGTTGCTAGAGCATTGCTATATAATTGCTAAAGTGTTCTCAAAGCCATGTAATTTTAAATATTATTATTACTATTAGTTTTATTTGTATTATTAAATGGTAGGCAAATAAATAAATAAATGTTTTTCAATACCTTCAAATTAACATTTGAAGAGACGACCTAAAGAGACTAAAACTGCCAAACAGTTGCCCATCACAGTCACTTTTTTTCTTAGGTGTTTATTTTTTGGTTGGTTGGTTCAATTCAAAAAGCCGTGAGCAATAACAATTAAACATTAACCGTAAGTGTGAGTGATAGTGATGTTTGACTAGAAAATTAAAACTGGTAAAACCAGAATTAGTTTTCATATGTTGACACCATAAAACGGTACCATAAACGTACAACACAATTATGTAAGCTGATTATATTCATGCTTTTATTTTTTATTTTTTGGTGAAATGACATGCATTTATCCAGTGTTGTTATTGTTATCTAAAACTATTCAAATCTGTTCTTGGTTACTGAAATAAAGCAGAAATATATAAATATTAGATGAAAACTAAAAAATTGAAAAAGGACGTCTTGGCAACTAATTGAAATAAACAAGTTGCTAACAATTTATAGTAAGTTTGTTTTAGTTAGAATGCATTAACTAACATGACCTAACAATAGCCAGGTTTCCATCCAAAGTTGCGAATTTAACCTGTGTGCAAAATTAGATTGTTGCATAAAACATTTGGAAATAAGCAAGTTTCTAAATCTATGTAGAAATATAAAAAAATACTTATAAACACTATGATAGTATATAAATAATACATTTATCAGGTCCTAGTCTAGTTATAAGCTGTTAAAGGGTCATATGATGCGATTTCAATTTTTCCTTTCTCTTTGGAGTGTTACAAGCTCTTGGTGCATAAAGAAGATCTGTAAAGTTGCAAGGACTAAAGTCTCAAATTCAAAGAGATATTCTTTATCAAATTTAAGAATCAACCACGCCTACCTAAAACGGCTCATTCTAACACGCCCCCACATATCTACATCACGATGTGGGAAGATTTGCATAATGCCACCCAAATGTTCACGCAAAGAAAGAATGCGTAACTTTTATTCTCGCTGTAGTATTGTTGTTGCCGTGTGTTTCGTTATGAAAGCGAAACTACTTTGTTTGGCCTTCCAAAAGAGGACGATATCCGCTTCGTCATGCCTAGAGCTGATCCGTGCTGGTCGCTGAGGAAATACAACAACTTTGCGCTGTGGATCGCCAGATCGGCTTTCACTGTGGACGAAGCGGAGTCCAGCCCGGGGTCGTCACATGTGGTTGCCACAAGCCCTCCGGCCGCTCCTTCGTCGAATCCGCCGGCTGCCGTTCACTCTAGCCGCCGGCTCTTTTGGAAGGACACGACTAGAAACAGTATGTGGAAAATAATGTGTTTTTTGAAACTTAAACCGCATAAACACATTTCATTACACCAAATACACAAAAAAATACACAACATCATATGACCCCTTTAAGATCAAGTAAGATCGAGTCAATGTAGACTGATTAACTAAACAGTCTGTATAAAGCCTCACATTAATAAATCAGCTCAATTTAGTTAGTACCCATACTGTGTACTTTAAATAAAGAAATATTGTACTAACGTAAACTGATTAACTAAATATAAGGCTGCAACAATTCAGTTGGTTAAAAATTATCCTTCAGGCGTCGACCTAAAGGGAAGGGCATTTTCCTTTAAATTCACACTGTCTGTAGTATAAAATTGCTTCCACTAACACGTCTCGGCTATTGAAGAATGAGAGCATTAAGATGTCAAGGCTACTAATGTTTCATTGAGAAATTCCTCTGAGGAACATTATTCACTCAAAATTAATGAAATGGATCCTTTCGATATTAAGAAATGCTGAATACTTATTACACACGTTCTGCTCTCACAGGCCCTGATGAGAGAGGACGAGATTGAGAGAGAGAGACTGAACTGAAATTGCTTCATGAAAGTCAAATACAAGTAATTTGAGAACATTGCCACAAGTAGCTGGTGCAAAATGAGAGTATTATAAGACGATATTTAGGCTGACCTTCAAAAATGACACGTCACAACATGAGACAGTTTGTGATATTTATGGAAATTTGGGTAAATGTCATGCTGCCGTCGTGCATCGAAGTCTGACGCAGGAGAGAAGAAATTGTTGAATAAAGTCATTATTTTGTTTTTTGTTTTTTTGCACACAAAACATATTCTCGTAGCTTCATAACATTACGATTGAACCACTGATGTCACATGGACTATTTTAATGATTTGTCCTTACTACCTTTCTGGACCTTGAACGTGGTAGTTGTGTTGCTGTCTATGCAGTGTCAGAAAGCTCTCGGATTTCATCAAAAATATCTTAATTTGTGTTCTGAAGATGAACGGAGGTCTTACGACTTTGGAACGACATGAGGGTGAGTAATTAACGACAGAATTTTCATTTTTTGGTGAACTATCGCTTGAAATGTTTCATCAATCCCAGTAAAAGCATAAAAATCATAAAATACAGATATAAAACATCAAATACAAATCTGAAGCAGATCATTTTCTGTTCATTTAGATGTGCTAGGGCTAAAAAGCTTTGCCGGAACGTGAAAAGAGAACTAAAGACTGTCCAGGTGTTCAAAATTACTTTCTATCACAATTTCAACTCTCAAACACTTAAACAGGAACTTTCCAGGACGATTTGAAAGCAGCATCACATTTACCCATCCTATTGTCCATCCATGGCTTTTACACAAATTTCAATTTGCATAAAGCTTCTTTTAGAGCTCTAATCTTTCTCTGCTTCCTCAAAACGAAATCAAACACAACTCAAGCTGTTTTTACAGTCTCTGGCGAGGTCAGAAACCTGTGTGTTTAACTGTGTCACCTAGCAACAATCTCATTACCTGACCTTAAATGAGACGGTCAAATTATAGATGCTGAATATCCTCGACACAACAAACTTCCTTTTTCTTTCAGCTTTCAAACAAAGACTGTTTAACCCTTTGTGCACGTGAAATAAAAGCCCATTTACAAAAACACCCTCTTTGGCTGATGAGATGTTCAATTTTTAGACTTAAAGTGTCAATGCGACTGAAGAAAAAGCCCAAGAGGCTTATAGTTGTCATGGAAACAAAGGTCTCAGGTAAATTGTAGAGTTGACAGACTCCCAGCTCCTGGCTGTTATTAAAGGTGACAGTACAGATATCATTTGTTTTAATAATAATACCACATCACAGAGTCATTCAGAAACATTTCCACAAGCGGGGTTAAGATATTTAGGGTCATTCTTCAGGTTTACATTAACATATGTAAATAATGACTTGATACTAACAGTGTGCTATTATATTCTAAACTATTTTAATATTTTTCTAAACAAATAAAAAATCCAGTGGCTTTATTTAATCATGTAAAAAAAAAAGAATGCACTATTTCCTAAATTACATATAGGATTTACACAAATACAGTAAAAATAGTAATATTGTAAAATATTTTTACAATTTAAAATAACTGTTTGAATATATATTAAAATAGTATTTATTCCAGTGATGCAAAGCTGAATTTTCAGCCTTAACCAGTCGTCAGTCTCACATGACCCTTTAAAAAATTAATTACATTTTAAAATATATTTGAACAGAAAACAGTTATTTAAATTGTAATGATATTTAACAATATTACTTGTTATGAGCTTGTATAATGTTACTGTGCTTTTGATCAAATAAACGGTAAGCATAAAATACGTATTTTGAAAACAAAAAAACAATGTCTGTCTGTATATTTTTCTATATATAATCACAGATACAGACAGAGAGACAGACAGACAGACAGACAGACAGACAGACAGACAGATAGATAGATAGATAGATAGATAGATAGGAATTGAACAATCGGCAGATGGATTTTTCCTCCAAGCCTTATTTCCGACGGAGGTTTCAAAGAACTTTCTTACCATTGCAAATTGCAGCCTTCGCTACAGCTTTTGAAAAGCAGTTGTCTTTGCAATGACTACTAAAAAGCTCTACAACCAAACCCTGACACGATGAAAAGGACTATCTTTATGACGCCCGTCAAGAAAACACACTATAATAACAATGCTTTTATTTCAGAACGCCAGAGTCTGTCTGTTCCTGCCTGTCGCCTTCCGATCCATCTCCATCCTTTACGCCTGCGGATCAATACGGCTGAAAAGTTTCTCCAAGCCTTTAAATGTCACTGTCTCACGACTCACAAATAATTCATCCAGAGCTGAACTCGGCGGAACAAACCTCAAATGACAAATGTCCCCTCCGATACGACCTGATACCGCAAGCTGAAAAGCAACAACAAATGACAGTGCCGACTTCCAGTTCACCTATTTAAAGAGTGATTTGTCTGAACGAAAGAAACAGAAATTGCTTTCTAACAGAACTATTTTTGTACTGAAATAAATCGGTTTGGATGCGTGGTCAAATGGCCGAAATCCAGACAGATTTAGTGAGTCATCTGCTCTGACTCTGACATAAATAAACACAATGACATTAATCAATAACCTAATAAATCACAGTCAAAAAAGCTGACCACAAAGCCAGAGCAATATTACAGGCATGTTCACATACTGTTAGTATGAACAGCTTGCAATCTACTTTTAAAAAATAGCATATAGTAATTAGTGTGCAGGGTGTGTTCAACTCTAGATCCCTATGATTTCCACAATGCAGAAAACGTGGACAGAATTGCGAAATCCTGTCATAAAAATTGAATTTACTGTGTACTTTTTCATTCATGTTTTAATTTAAACTGTAAACCTCTGTTGTCCGGCACTTTCTTTGACGAAAAATGAAATGAAAATTTTGTTACCTGAAATACAATAAACATTCAAATATTCCCCAGCTACTAGCCAAGGCACTTTAATTTAGTTTTTTTTTAATGTTAATTAAAATGTAAAAATGAATAAAACTATATAGACATAAAAAAGCTTCAACTAAAATTAAAGTGAAAACAAAATAAAAAAATTATTACTGATTCAAATATTAATAAAAACTATAATAGCACCTCAATACTAAATATCAAATATGCATTCATCTAATTTTCATCAAAAAATATACACACACTAATATATATATATATATATATATACAGTGGTGTGAAAAAGTGTTGGCCCCCTTCCTGATTTCTTATTTTTTTGCATGTTTGTCACACTTTAATGTTTCAGATCATCAAACAAATTTAAATATTAGTAAAAGATAACACAAGTGAACACAACATGCAGTTTTTAAATGAAGGTTTTTATTATTAAGGGAAAACAAAATCCAAAACTACATGGCCCTGTGTGAAGAAGTGTTTGCCCCCCTGTTAAAACTGTGGTTTATCACACCTGAGTTCAATATATATATATATATATATATATATATATATATATATATATTTATACATACATACATACATACATACTGTAGACACACATATACATATATTATATATATATATATATATTAGGGCTGTCAATAGATTAAAAAATTTCATCTAATTAATCACACCCTTTTTCTGTGATTAATCGTGATTAATCGCACACTTCATGAAATTAAGCATAGACCATTTATCTTGTTTCAAATGTTTATTTTGTCATCATTTGTTATATCCAGCAAAGTAAACCAAAAGATTGAAGGGTGATTCTCAAAAATCTGTATTTTCTGCAAGATTTTTTCAAGATAAATTTAGATGTCTTTCCCAAAAAAAGACTCCAAAAGAACTCCAAAACTCCAAATGGAAACTACAAAAGGACACTAAAGAACCAAATTATATAAGGAGCCCATATAAGCACATATGAAAGAAAAAAAAAATGCTAAACAAATCAGAATTGTATAGTAGCCTATGTGTACAGTGCAACAGCAAAGAGCTTTTTAACATTTTAGAGAAGACCAGTTGCGATACCGAACAGGACCACATGGAGATGCCAAAAACCCGTAAACCAACCGCCTGCTGACTGCATTTATCTAATACCGTACATGGATCCATTCAGAATAACTAAACACAGCAACATACACATGAGAAATCAAAACATTATCGTGAATGTGTGTGGAAACAACGTGAATGTACGGAAATGTCTGTGCCTGTGCATAAATAGGGGAGAGCGGGGCACAAAGTAACACTTTTTGACTTTCTCAGTTTGTGCAAATCCACATGGGGTTCACAATATAATTTTTTTATCCACAGTAATTTTACACTTATCTAGTACAAATATGTCGCTTTGTTTCATGATTACAGTGTATATGTTTTTCTTTATTTACCCTCAAAAAATGGAAATGAAATGTGACAACATGCCCCGTAGGTGGGGTACATTGTAACATCTGAGGGGCACATTGTAACATGACCATATAACTAGGGATGCACCGAATGTTCGGCAACCAAAATTATTCGGCCGAAAATGGCAAAAAAATCTCTTTCGGTGTTCGGTCGAATAAGCAAAATGGCCGAATAATATGTACCAAACAATGACTAACAGGACCAACATGGAGATGTGCGCACAAATAGAGGCACGCACTAATGCAGCAAACATGTCGGCAGTGTGAAAGTATTTAAAACTATCAGAGAAAGACGCAGAAATCATTACAAGCACGAAGCACTGACAGCGTGAGACTGTTTAGTGCTGCATCACGTCTCCGATGAGAAGAAGAGGTGGCTAATGCTGGTGGTTAGGCTACTGTATGATGATTGAAATCGCCTCAAACGATTATTAAATAAACTGCAGGATATTTTCTAATGCACGCATGAATTGCATGTATTCTGACAGCGCTGCACGAGCTCGCGGCGCCAGGGTTCAAAGTCCAAAGCGCAAGGAAAATCTGTGCTGAAACTGTTACACGTCAGTTGCTCGGTAACATTTTTGTGAATTTTTTTAAAGGCATGTGACAATGTGATACGTGCGACAAACATCTTCCCAAATTCGAACAAAAAGAAGCACTGAGATCTTCCTGCGGGTTTCTGCCAAAATAAAAGCCGAGAAAAAGCAACAACTCCACCGACATTCATAAATAATAGTATTGTAATTTTACTGTTGTTCTGTAAAATAAAATAAAAAAGCAAGACAATAATAAGGATAATAATAATTACCCTACAACAGCTCTATTAATACATTTATTATAACATTCACACACAGTGTTCAAATCGGGATCTGTAATATATTCTAATGTTTTAAAAGAATTATCTTCTGCTCAGCAAGGCTGCCTTTATTTGTACAGTAAAAAATACATGCCTGATTCAAGTCTCAAAAATGGCCAAAAAATTTTAGGCTATTTTACTAACTTTACATTTTAAATAGTTACATTTTGCTTTGATGGTATAATGTCTGCTAGAATGTTAAAAAATGTTCAGTCAGTGTTAAGTAAATATTTTTAAATTGTTGTTTTGTAATTGATTTTTTATTCGAAAAGCAGGACAAAGCAGTAAAAAGCACATTTTGGCTATTTAAATTAGGCAATGGTGAAAAAAAAAATGGCAAAATGGGGGAAAAAATGAGAAAAACCGTGTTCGGTGTTTGGTGCTCGGCCCAGTGTTTCATTTTGTTCGGCTTCGGCCAAGAATTTTCATTTCTGTGCATCCCTACATATAACAGCTTAAAATGTTATCTGATCGAATGAAAAAAATATACAAGACAAACTAAAATATTTTCTTAATAAAATAAAATATTTTTTTTCAAATAAAATAATGGCGTTTTTTAAGAATTAAAAATAATCTGATTTTGGAGTTTGACAATGAACACATTGCAATCATGCTTGGGACGGCCCATACAAACGAGCAAAAATGCTTTACATGTCTTGAAATAATAATTTCTAAACATTAAACATTGACTGTCAGTCTTTATTCACCTTTCTCTCATTGTTTCTCATTAAAATTCATTAAAGTAAATAGTGTAAATTACATCGCTTATGTCATAGAATTATAGCACATTGTAACGCAGTGTTACAACGTGCCCCATCTGCGCAACTGGAGTTTAAAACCAGTCGCTGTCTTCTGCTAGTTAGCGAAGCATTAAAAAAAAACTGTCTAAACTGATAAATAACAGATTGGAGATTAAAATAATAGCAGATTTGTCTCATTTTAAATGATTAATAAAAACGGAGATGAAAAATTTACTTAAGGCAGAATTTTAATTTTACTATGGTAAAATAAATGTTCAGCGATATCTTCAAAAGATTTTTGAATTTTGGCACACTTTTGTTCTATATAATGTTGATATGGTAACTAATAAATACTGTAAATTTTGTTATGCTAGCATGTGTGGAAATATTCAAACTATGTGTGTTACAACTAACCCCGTGTTACTTTGTGCCCCGCGCTCCCCTACAATCTGTGATCAGTGCGTCAAGAGCACTCATACACGCATTATTATAACGGACTCACGCGTGCTTACTGTATGACTCCTGTACAACACCGCAATCGTCTTTACCGTGATTGCAGTCTTCATCCATCAAAACTTTACTAGTGAGACCGTAGTTTGCGTCTCATCTGGCCATACAGCGGTGGGATGTGTTGACAAGCCGTTCAGTCTGTACTTCACACACGCAACGTGTGAGGGCTTGCGCTCTTCAGAGACAATCACAGAATATGACAGAGCTCGTGTTTTAAAGCCAAATACACTGGAATTAATAATTTACTTAAAACGCAATGCGAGTCTCTGTTCTCTCTGCAATCTCTGATGTAATCAGCCTGGTTTCCTTTATATTAGCGCTGTTTTGGATGGAGCCTGGTTTCCTTTATATTAGTGCTGTTTTGGACGGATTGTTTGAATGCATTCACTTACTGGATCATTGGACTGAAAACTTTCCCGGAGTTTAGCAACTTAAAATGATCTGATCGCAAGCAGAGAAGCAAAATTGTGTTAAAGGGTTAGAATGGAAATTGTGCTTCAGTAATTTTGCGTTAATTGCGTTAAATTATTTTAACGCGTTAAGGATTGTAAAATTAATCGTATGCGTTAACGCGTTAACGTTGACAGCCCTAATATATACAGTATCTCACAAAAGTGAGTACACCCCTCACATTTCAGCAACCATTTTATTATATGTTGTCAAGGGACAATACTATAGAAATGAAAATTGGATATACTTTAGACTAGTCAATGTGCAGCTTGTATAGCAGTAAAGATTTACTGTCCTCTGAAAATAACTGAACATACAGCCATTGTTGTCTAAATAACTGGCAACAAAAGTGAGTACACCCTAAGTGAATATGTCAAAACTGTGTCCAAAGTGTCAATATTTTGTGTGAGCACCATTGTTATCTAGCACTGCCTTAATCCTCCTGGGCATGGAATTCACCAGAGCTGCACAGGTTGTTGCTGGGATCCTCTTCCACTCCTCCATAATGACATCACGGAGCTGCTGGATGTTAGACACATGGCGCTTCTCCACCTTCCGCTTGAGGATGCCCCACAGGTGCTCAATAGGGTTCAGGTCTGGAGACATACTTGGCCACTCCATCACCTTCACCTTCAGCTTTCTCAGCAAGGCAGTTGTCATCTTGGCGGTGTGTTTGGGGTCGTTATCATGTTGGAAAACTGCCGTTCGGCCCAGTTTCTGAAGGGAGGGCATCATGTTCTGCTTCAGAATGTCACAGTACATGCTGGAATCCATGTTTCCCTCAATGAACCGCAGCTCCCCAGTACCAGCAGCACTCATGCAGCCCCAGACCATGATGCTACCACCACCATGCTTGACTGTAGGCAAGACACAACTTCCTTGGTACTCCTCACCAGGGTGTCGCCACACATGCTGGACACCATCTGAGCCAAACAAGTTTATCTTAGTCTCATCAGACCACAGGACATGGTTCCAGTAATTCATGCTCTTGGACAGGTTGTCTTCAGCAAACTGTTTGCGGGCTTTCTTGTGAGCCAGCTTTAGAAGAGGCTTCCTTCTGGGACGACGGCCATGCAAACCGACTTGTTGCAGTGTGCGGCGTATGGTTTGAGCACTGACAAGCTGACCTCCCGCTTCTGCAACCTCTAAAGCAATGCTGGCAGCACTCATGCGTCTGTTTTTTGAAGCCAGCTTCTGTACCTGACACACAGCACGAAGACTCAACTTCTTTGATCGACCCTTGCGAGGCCTGTTCCGAGTGGAACTCGTCTTAGAAAACCTCTGTATGACCCTGGCCACTGTACTGCAACTCAGTTTAAGGGTGTTACAGATCTTCTTATAGCCTAGGCCATCTTTGTGGAGAGCAACAATTCTAATTCTCAAATCCTCAGAGAGTTCTTTGCCATGAGGTGCCATGTTGAACATCC
>NW_015557181.1:1065496-1068519 GCF_001515605.1 Sinocyclocheilus anshuiensis | reverse complement strand
GACTTGTTGCAGTGTGCGGCGTATGGTTTGAGCACTGACAAGCTGACCTCCCGCTTCTGCAACCTCTAAAGCAATGCTGGCAGCACTCATGCGTCTGTTTTTTGAAGCCAGCTTCTGTACCTGACGCACAGCACGAGGACTCAACTTCTTTGATCGACCCTTGCGAGGCCTGTTCCGAGTGGAACTTGTCTTAGAAAACCTCTGTATGACCCTGGCCACTGTACTGCAACTCAGTTTAAGGGTGATACAGATCTTCTTAAAGGCTAGGCCATCTTTGTGGAGAGCAACAATTCTAATTCTCAAATCCTCAGAGAGTTCTTTGCCATGAGGTGCCATGTTGAACATCCAGTGGTCAGTATGAGAGAATTGTACTCAAAGCACCAAATTTTAACTGCTCTAATACAAGATACACAAATTTGTATGGTCCTGTCAAGCAGACAAAAACATGAACATGATGAATAGGACATGTGGCTTTGCATGGTTAAACGACATACAGCTGTTATCACTTAGGGTGTACTCACTTTTGTTGCCAGCTATTTTGACAATAATGGCTGTATGTTGAGTTATTTTCAGAGGACAGTAAATCTGTACTGCTATACAAGCAGCACATTGACTACTCTAAAATATATCCAAGTTTCATTTCTATAGTATTGTCCCTTGAGAAGATATACTAAAATGGTTGCTGAAAAGTGAGGGGTGTACTCACTTTGTGAGATACTGTATGTATATATATATATATATATAAGAAAAATGTTGTAGGGCACTACTGTAAAAAATATAATAAATTAAAGGTTTAATGAATTCAAACAATGGTCCTTTTTCATTATTAAGATTTAATTCAACCATTACAATGGAAAACACATCATTTGTGAAAAAATAAAACAGATTTCATTGGGCCCTACAAATCCCTAAGCCTACATATAAACAATAACAGAAAGCACCACTAAATGAATGCAGAATGAATGATATGGCACTGATGGGCTGCTGCATATTTTCGTACCTGAGCTGTTTGAGGAACTGTATGTCAGAGCTGCTGCTGATGAGTTTGATGAACTCCTCATAGGATGGCGCATATGTGTACGCTTTCTTATGATGTTCGTTCACCTGCTCTCGGTGCTCTAACTGAGCTAGCAGCATGCGGTTAATGTAGTCTGGATCGCTCAACACATCCACCAATGGCTTTAACACTACAAAGAGAAAGAGAGAGAACATGTTAGTAGCTTTGTGCTAAACCCAGTGAGCTGACAACCTCAACATGAGGACTGTTCCAAAGGGTAGGCAGCATAATTATATTGCCTTCCATGCATCACAAACGACAAGCTACTCATAATTGAACTACAGTCAAGCAACCCTTTTAAAAAGGTAATTATTGTAGCTACATATGAAGTTACTCAGAAAATGTAGCTGCACAAGCTTTTTAAATATATATCCATCCAATTATATTATTAATGTTTACTATCAAAGCATTTCATAAAAGCAAAATATCTCAATTAGGGTGATAGCATTATATGAACATATTCAGACAACAACTAAAAAATAAATTAATTATATATTAATTACAATTTACATAACTGAGAAAAAACAGTGCATCAAAATATTTAACTAAAAAATAAATAATATTAAATGAAATTAAATATTTACAAAAATTTAAATGAAAATTTAAAACAATAAAATGAAGGAAATAATTTAAAAAAATCATGAATCATTCTGATTTGTGAAAATGCAGTCATCTGCACATATGAGCTGATGAATCATCAAAATCAGTTCATTTGCACTATATGAACAAATGATTCATTAAAAATCATACTTCCCAAATCTATATATGAGAGCATGCATTTGATTATGTAAAAACAGTGAAAAACAAATATTTGTATTTATTTTACAAACACAAAAGATCTCAATTAGGGTGACAGCATTACATGAACATACATATTTAGACTAAATACAACAACAAAAAATAAACAATTTAAATAAAATTCATTACAATTAATATAACTAAGAAAAAACTTTTGAAGTATTTAAATGTAAATCTCAAACAATTTAAACAAAAATCAAAATGAAGGAAATCATTTTTAAAAATTAATTACTTATTCTGATTCTTGAAAATGCAGCCATCTGCAAAGACACTCATTTGAATCACCTGAATCAATTCATTTGCAATAAACTGTATGAACAAATCAATTCCGAGTCAAATTCTACCATGCATTTCACTTCTTAAGGTGTGCTGAGGTCAGATATGGAAATTCTGCCAATGCAGAACTTCAAATCAATCTTTTATCGAAGTTTTCTTTTAGTTAAAATGCTGACGAAGAGAGTAGTTGCTTATGTAAACTGTAGAAAGCAAGGCAGCTCACTAACACAGTAAAAGAAAAAATTTCAAAGTTTATTGGAGTCTGTTTTACAAGAAAATACTATTTCAGTCTTTCTACTTCGAAATGTAATGTTTAATTCAGTGTGTTTCTTTGTAATTATTTGTAAAATTTACTAGCAATTTCTGAGTGAAAACTGTTTCAAAGTAAATCGTACAACAAATTATTTTCAGTGTACAATTGGTTTTGGAACAGAGTTACACTCAACAGTCCACAATTTAAGGGGTCATATGATGCTTTTTTAAAGATCATTATTTTGTGTATTTGGTGTAACGGAATATGTTGACATGCTTTAATGATCAAAAAACACATTATTTTTCAAATACTGTACATTATTGTAGGTCCTCTATGCCCCGCCTCTCTCAAACGCTTCGTTTTCTACAAAGTCCCTCCTTCCGACAAGCGCAGTCTGCTCTGATTGGCCAGCTGACCCAGTGCATTGTGATTGGCCGAACACCGCAAGCACTCGTCGGAAATGTAACGCCCCTTACCATAATCACGAGCTTCATCTTTCAAAATAAATGTAAAGACAGAGCCCGAAAGGGGAACAGAGTCGTGTGACAGACAGTGATGAAGCTGGTATGTGTTTGCGATGTGACCCCCTCTCTCTCTCTCTCTCTCTCTCTCTCTCTCTCTCTCTCCGCATTTGAACAG
>NW_015557181.1:1048894-1064121 GCF_001515605.1 Sinocyclocheilus anshuiensis | reverse complement strand
ACGAGCTGTTTTAGGGGGGCGTGGCAGAGTCTTAACTTTGATAAAGAATATCTCTTTGGTTTTGAGACTTTAGTCTTTGCAACTTCAGGGATCTTATCTATTCACGAACAGCTTGTAACACTCCAAAGAGAAAGGAAAACTTGAAATCGCATCATATGACCCCTTTAAAATCAAACTGTTCTTCTCAAAACCTCATTGCGCTTTAGTCAATCTCTCCTCCGTCACTCATCATGATGAGATCTCTAAACCTCCTCAGGAGCTTGTTGACGTAGTGCTGATGAGGAACGCTGAGACGTTCTAAAATTTACTCCTCATCAGGCCATCCAAGATGTAGATGAATTCGTTTCTTCATGGGAACAGATTTGGAGAAATGTAGCATAACATCACTTGCTCGCCAATGGATCCACTACAGTGAATGGGTGCCGTCAGAATGAGAGTCCAAACAGCTGATAAAAACATCACAATAATCCTCAAGAAATCCACACCACTCCAGTCCATCAATTCTGTTAACTTGTGAAGTGAAAAGTTGCATGTTTGTATGATACAAATACAATATTAAGGCGTTTAAGTTTAAACCGTCGCTTTGAGCCATAAAATACAAGCCCAGAATCTATAATATCACTTCCTCCAGTGAAAAAGTCCATCCCGTTGTCCTCTCTCATTAAAATAAACCGACATACACTACCAGACAAACGTTTTTGAACAGTAAGATTTTTAATGTTTTTAAAGAAGTCTCTTCTGCTCACAAGCCTGCATTTTTTGATCCAAAGTGCAGCAAAAATAGTATTATTGTAAAATATTTTTACAATTTAAAATTTCTATTTGAATATATTTTTTAAATGGCTGAATTTTAGCATCATTACTCCAGCCACATGGTCATTCTGATTTGCTGCTCAAAAAACATTTATTATTACTATTATGTTGAAAACAGCTGAGTAGAATGTTTTCAGGTTTCTTTGATGAATAGAAAGTTCAGAAGAACAGCATTTATCTGAAAAAGAAATCGTTTGTTACATTATAAATGTCTTTATCATCACCTTTGATCAATTTAAAGCATCCTTGCTAAATGAAAGTATTAATTTAGCTGTATTTTGGATCAAATAAATGCAGGCTTGGTGAGCAGAAGAGAATTCTTTAAAAAACATAAAAATCTTACTGTTCAAAAACTTTTGACTGGTAGTTTATTTGTTTAGAACTGTTTTACAATGTTTTCGCTTGTAAACTGTGCTTAATCTGTGCATATTTCTCTCCTGATTCAGATGAGACGGCTTTTTCACTGGATAAAGCAATATTATGAATAGAGGACTTATATTTAAGTCAGAATCAACAGTTTGAAGTGAACAACATTTTGATTTGCTTCCACCAAACATGCAGCTTTTTGTTTTACAAGACATTAATTCATGGACTGGAGGTGTGTGGATTATTGTGATGTTTTATCAGCTGTTTGGACTCTCATTCTGACGGCACCCATTCACTACAGATGATCCACTGGTGAGCAAGTGATGTAATGCTAAATTTCTCCAAATCTGCTCCAATGAAGAAACAATCCACATCCTGGATGGCCTGATGGGGAGTAAATGTTCATTTTTGAGTGAACTATTCCTTTAAATTTAATATTTGGTTTTTGTTTCTGTTTTTTTTTTTTTTTTTTTTTTAGTTCAATGCTACATTTCTCCAAATCTGATGAAGAAACAAACTCATCGACATCTTGGATGGCCTGCGGGTGAGTAAATGCACAGCAAATTTTTTATTTTTGGAGAAACTACTCCTTTAAGAATAACATTTTGGGTAAAGGAAATGACTTAATCATAATGTGTAAGTGATGGCAGATTTCTGAACACCTAAAATTCTTTAATATCCTGCGGTAATCCATCATTTCTCTGTATCACACTGACATGAACTACCAGCAGTCATCACAACCTCCATCTCTCTCCAGCAGCCTGTCTGTCAGTCGCCTATAATAGATGTAATTAGTCATTTCATGGCAAATCAAAGACGATTACAATCACACATCTGGTGCTCATTGAAAATATCCTGGAATCAATTTCATGATTTGTAAAAAAAAAAAAACTGCAGTAGATGAGTTTCATCAGTTCTGCACAAGAACAGCATTGTAAGAACACAGATGAGCACTGAACAGACAATCAGCTCCGTCCAATCCAATTGTGCAGAGAGACGTCAGTTGAGACACTGAAGCTTGAGCCAAAAAAAAGATTTTCCCAAAATCTAATTCTCAAGTTATGATACTGTCAGTGAATGAAAGCTTTGTTCTGTGAGAGGGGGATTTATCAGTGTGTAGAACATGAGCACCAAATCTCGGCATCTGATTTTGATTCATGAAAGCAAATTACTTTTACTTATCAAAGTCTTGTACTGCTTTCAGCCGTATTAAAGAAATATCTTCACTAAACACATCAGGGGAAAATTATGACGAACAAAAGCTAATCTGTGTGAATTTTCTTGCATTTTATAAGAATTTATGTCGTTGAATACAAGTAATAAGGTTAAATTATCCTTTCTTCTGTCACCTATTATAGAGTGATGGTAATATCACAATACTGTTTGTGTCTTACTACTATGTCAGCCCTTTTATGGCTATAGCTATTTTTCGGATGAAAGTTAAATTATTTTATATATTTTAAAATGTAATGTATTCCTGTGATGGCAAAGCTGAATTTTTAGCAGAAACTTGTAATTATCAATGCTGAAAACAGTTGTGCTGCATAACATTTTTGTGAAAACTGTAATACATTTTTTCAGGATTCTACAATTAATAAAAAGTACGAAGAGAAATAAATAGAAATATTTTTGTAATATATACAGTATATACAGTATATATATATATATATATATATATATATATATATAGAGAGATATACATATATACATATATATATATATACATACATTATATATATATATATATATATATGTATACCTACCATACATACATACATACATAGCCTAAGTATGAATGACTTTCTGGCTGACTTTTGTACTTTTTGCACTTTTTTGTCACATTGTACTGACAAGCAAAAATCATAAGGACTGAAAAATATCACACAGTGTACACCAGGTTCAGTGAGAGTCACCTTTAGTAGCGACGACCTCCACCAGTAAGAGGTGCAGACTGCGTGAACGAGCGTCCCGCGCGGGAAGCAGACGCAGCATGAGCAGACGGGCGCAGCAGCGCAGGAAACGCAGCTCCTCATCAGGACTGCGCAGACACGGATGCAACGGAAACGCTCGTGGTACTTCCTCCAGCCTGGAGAGAGAGAGAAAAAGAGAGAGACTATTGTATTCTATTGTATTTAAACTGTCATGCAAATGAAACAATCTGAAAATTGAAATTGTAAGAGACAGAAATTAATATCTTGTTTTATTTTATTTTAATTCAATTATATTAGCACTATTTTTATTTTCTCCTTTTTCTTATTTGGCAACATGCAAAGCAAACATGCCAATAAAGTACTTTGAAAAACTGCAAGAGACCGCAATTAACAGAATTAATAGAATTAATAAAAGGAATCATAACAGAAATTTTATTTATTTTTAACTCAAACTATAATGTAATATAATTATATATTATATTAATTATATTTTGTTTTTGTGACACATTAACCTTTTTTAAAATTCTACCTAGTAACTCAAAAATATAACACCTCCATGTACTTTTTTGTGAAAGAATCTTTCTTGTACCTTAGCTGCTCAGGATCTTTTTGAGACACCACAAACCCCTTGCAGCCATGAAGACTGCTTTTTGCTTGCAGACGTGTATATAAATATATATATATATATATACATATATATATATAATTATATATAATTATTTTTTTCCCTTTCTTCCTTGGCAATATGCAAAGGAATCATGCCAATAAAGTACTGAGATTGAGATTTTATTAGAATTAGGCCTGTCGCGATAGTCAATATATCGACTTAATCGCACGATATATGGAATTGAGCGCGATCACTTTTGGTGCCGCGATATATTGCGACTGATCATTTTTTTTATAATTAATATTTTAATATTTTATATAACATTTTATTCGATCGCGCTGCCTCTGTTATCTCTTCTGCTCTCTGTGGCGGAGGCGGGGCGGAGGCAGCGTCTCCACGCACACACACAGAGCGGACAGCATTCAAGCTGCGTGTCGCGTTCATTACAACAGTCAAGACGATGAAACTCTCTCTTAGAGCACAGTAAATGAAGTTTACAACTGTTAAAAGAAAAGGCTCAAACTACAGAACAGATTTAATACACTACGCATCAATATCTCTTCTCTTTCTGCTTTAAAGGGGGGGTACAATGCTGTTTCATGCATTCAGAGTTGTTTACACTGTTAAAGAGTTGGATTCTCATGCTAAGCATGGACAAAGTTTCAAAAAACAATTTGGACGTATGACGGAGCATTTCTGTGCCAAAAATCTTACTTCCGGGTTTGTACAAGTTTCGGGGAGTTTTTTTTTCGATCGTGGCTCTTAATGACGTAAACTAGGGTGGAACTCCTTATATGGGCATTTCTCCCGGAAGTCAAAGAAGTGTGTTTTTGGTTGTAAGGGAAAGATAACTTTGTTCAGCTTCCTAAAGTACCCAGCGTTATGTAAACAGTGGATACAGTTTGTTTTTCGGGGGCAGCAACGGAGTTTCACAAGTGTGTTTGTTGACGAACGTTTTATAAACAAGGCCCAGTTTGACGCTGGATTTGCACATCGTTTGATACTGAAAGATGGAGCGGTCCCAGCTATAACAGATCCTGGTCATGATTCAGAACTACAGACGGTAAGTGAAACGGCATCAAATGTCTTTTTTGTTGGCATTCGACGCTCAAGTGCTCGTCACTCTTTAGCTCTGCCCATGGCGCGCCTCCAGGAGCTCGGCTTTTTCCGGAGAGAATCGTAAAGCTGTATCTTTTTTTTATAAATATGATAAAACTAAAGACTTTTTGGAGATATGAAGGATGCAGTACTACTCTATAGGTACTCAAGATTAACATGAGATTGGGTGAAACGGTGTGTGTTATGCCCCCCTTTAAACTTTTATATGTGAAGCGCTGCGAGCTGTGACTCCGTGTTGCTTCAAGCACATCATTCTGCGCACAGGATGCGCAAAAGCGCTTTGTGCCGCTCTGGATTGACCCTTTCATACTGTATGTATTATAATACTTTTGCGCATGATAGGACAGAACAAGAAAGGCTATTAATAATTTAATGTATAGCACAGTAATGGAGTCAGCAACATATGATAGATAGGACTCCTATCTGTCATATGTTGCTGTCTCATTACTGCTGTGCATTTAAAAGAAATGTATTTTAAGTTTATAGTATATATATATATATATATATATATATATATATTTACTTGTTTTTCATTCATGTATTTTACTACAATACAAAAAGCAATGTATACCATTTTACCAGATTTAGTCCTACACTTATTCACTTGTATTTGTTCCCCAATAATGTTCTTTCACTAAATGTTTACATTTTATAAAATTATTGTGCACTCATGATTTTTCTAGAATAACCTAACCTAGTTTATAATAGTATTATTTTCATAGATTATGATTATATATTTTTCTATTTGTTATTTTTCATTAAAATGAAGTTGTCTATATTTCGTAGATTGTGTTTAACACACAAAAGAAGTGACGATCAGGTCAACACACAGAAGTACATTAATTCTACATTGATTTAAAATAATGTGCTGGTATCGGATCGGTATCTGTTGACCGATACTCAGAATTTTCAGTATCGGATTGGTTCTAAAAAAAAATGGTATCGTTGCATCCCTAATTTATTATTTATTATTTTTATTTACTTAGGATATATTCTTTTACATTCCGATTCCAATGTCTAAATATTCTTTATTTTATGGTAACATTTGTTACCCCAGAAAGAACCTGCCTTAAGCCCCACAAGGTAAACATGTTGGTGTTCCTTTCTCGGAATCTGCCTAAAAATAAAAAATGGATCTGGTAGCAGATATGGCCTGTTGCGGCATATGTGCCTCTGTGTGAGACACTTTTAAAAATCTAAACTGACTTTGTTAAACATGTTAATTTGTTTTGTTCTAGTTCTTGTTACCTTGCACTTTTTTGTTAACAAAGGTGTATTTATTATTTATTTGTTTTATTTATTTAGCATATATTTTTTCACATTCCGATTCCAATGTCTAAATATTCTTAAGAATAAAATGTTCTTTGTTCTTTAAAAGAGTGTACTTGCATTATTATGCTATATTGTCATACTGTCATTAATCAGTGGCATAAAATGGTCTTAAAATGGCAATAATATTATTTATCGCAATTCATTTTGGTGCAATATATCGCACAACAAAAAGTAGTTATCGTGACAGCCCTAATTAGAATATTTAAAAAAAATAATATTTTTGTTGTTTTTAAATATATAAAATAAAATAATTTTCCTTTCTTCCTTGGCAATATACCAAGCAATCATGCCAATAAAGCACTTTGAAACCTTCAAAACAGTTATTTATTTATAATATTTTTATTTATGTATTTTACCATTTCTTATTTAAGCAATCACACCAACAAAGGGGGAAATATTTCATAAATGGACAGAGACAGATAAACGGAACAGGTGGAGGAAGACAGATGAGAAGCAGAAAAAGAGAGGCAACAGAAGATGTCTGTCCACTCAGCTAATGAGCTGTGCAGATCGATCGTTTAGACACACACACACACACACACACAAACACTGATGAATACACGACTGGCAGAAACGCTCATTACTGCATCCACATCCAACACACTCACACAGAGAGAGTGTGTAAGCAAATGGAACAACATTAAAAGACAAGTGTGTAAGTGTGTGTGATGTTTTGTGTAAAACAAAGGATCACATTAAAGGCTGGAGTTTTAAAGTCGTCAGCAGTCTTCATCATGTTAATCAATCAAACTGAGAAATATGGATCTCCAGAGTGAGTGTGTGTGTATGTGTGTGTGTGTGTGTGTGTGTGTGTTTATAATGCAATCATTTGGCTTTCTTTCCACAGACAAATCAGTAATCAATGAATCCAATCAAGAGAGTGCTTGTGATCCAAACCCAAGCAGACTGAATTTCAACAAGCACAAAGGTTTTGCATTCTTGTGCTTTTCCCACTTACATTTACTAGTTAATCAGAGTAAAGATGAAAAAGAAAAGGCTTTCGCTCTGTCAATCTGGATAAACACATTTAGACGTTTTAAAGAAACCACATTAAACATTGTTTTTGGAGGAAGAAGTAAAACGCCTGAAACATACATCAGCATTCAAAAGTTGGGCTTGGTTAGAATGTTGTTTCTGAATGTTTTTGAAAGAAGTCTCATATTCTCACCTAGGCTGCATTTACTGGATCAAAAAAACAAACAAAAAAAACAGGATAATGGTAATAATGTGAAATATTTGTACAATTAAAAAAAAAAAATTATATTTGAATATATTTTAAATTGTAATTTATTTCTGTGACCAAAGCGGTATTGTCAGCATCATTACGCCACCCTTCAGTGTTACATGATCCTTCAGAAATCATTCTAATATGCTGCTTTGCTGCTCAAGAAACGTATCTTAACATCATTACTATACTCCATTTTCTTTTGTAACATTTTAAATGTCTTTACTGTCACTTTTGATCAATTTAATGCACCCTTGCTGAATAAAGGTTTTTAATTTCTTCCACCAAATAAAAGCTCACGAACACGAAATTTTAAATGGTAATATATGCACATAATACACTATAGAATGTGGTTATTTTTACATTTGCACTAAATTTAAACAACATTCATGAGAAGGCGTTAATTAATTAGAGTAAAAATGTTAAACCCTTACAGCCCTAAAATAAAGTGCCAGTCAGTATAACAAATAATGCTTTGTCCTGGACAATAATCAAGCATGCCAAAAACAAACCAGTTAACAGATTCAGAATTTCACCTTGTTGACAATGAATAATGTGCATTTTGCATGCATTCAATGGTAACAATTGTATGTCCATCTCAATTAAACCACTAGAAGTGCTGAATGTCTCACCTTGTGTTAGCAGCCTTGAGGTCACAGAAGTGCGTGTGAAGGGTCTTGACCATGTCGTTACAGACCAGGTTGACCACGTCTACCTCAGACAGACGCATTCGCAACTGTTTGGTCATTTCCCAGAAGTCCTCAGACAACATCTGATACAGTTGGCCCTCATCTCGACTCAAGGGGACGTACCACGACAGAATATAGTCCCGATAGCTGTAGTCAAACACTGCAGGGAGAGAAACAGAGAGAATCTCACTGATTAATATAGACAATAATCAGTTTTACCAATATTCCAGAATTACCAACATTTAGTATAAAACCAGTGCATACTGTGCAGAATACCCAACCTTACAATGCAATACAACATCTCCTTCTTAACTGCCCAAATTTTAAAGGGGTAGTTTACCCCAAAATGAAAATTAACCCATGATTTACTCACCCTCAAGCCATAGGTGTATATGACTTTCTTCTTTCAGTCGAATACAATCAGAGTTATATATATATTTTTTAAATGTCCTGGCTCTTCCATGCTTTATAATGGCAGTGAATGGGGGTTGAGATTTTGATGCCCAGAAAAGTGCATCCATCCATCATAATAAGTACTCAACACGGCTCTGGGGGGTTAATAAAGACCTTCTGAAGCAAATCGAATCGTTTGTGTAAGAAAAATATCTATATTTAAAACTTTATAAAGCGTAATCTCTAGCTTCCGCTAACTGTCGTGCGCGTGTTAATGAGAGAGTGGCGTTTAGCATAAGCGCCAGTGAGAAAATGCTAGTCTCACGAGAACCCAGTTTTGTTTACAGCAAAGGAAAACCAGTCTCCTCTTGGCTTATATCGAAATCCTCTGACATTTTTCTTTACAAATCCTGAGATTACGGTTTATAGTTTTAAATATGGATTTTTTTTACACAGATGCATCAATTCGCTTCAGAAGTCTTTTATTAACCACCCAAAGCCATGTGGAGTACTTTTTATGATGGATTTATGCACTTTGCTTTGCTTAAAGGGATAGTTCACCCAAAAATGAAAATTCTGTCATTATTTACTCACCCTCATGTGGTTCCAAACCCACAAGACCTTCGTTCCTCTTCAGAACACAAATTAATATATTTTTGAAGGAATCCAAGAGCTTTCTGACCCTCCCATAGACAGCAAGGGTCCTTACACGATCAAGGTCCAGAAACATAGCAAGGACATTGGTAAAATAATCCATGTGACATCAGGGGTTCAACCATAATTTTACGAAGCTACGAGAATTATTTTTGAGCGCAAAAGAAAAAAAAAAAAAAAAGACTTTATTCAACAATTCGTCTCCTCCGCATCACCCTAGCGTCATTTTGGAGAATATCCACTGAACGTAAATTTCGTATGCTGTTTTGTGTCAGATGTGCCACGTGGATACGCTATTTACATCGTTTACGCTTTGATTTGAACGAAAACAACGTATTCGCGTGGCGCAGCTGACACAAAACAGCATACGCAATTTACGTTCAGTGGATACTCTCCAAAATGGTGCTAGGGTGACGCGGAGGAGACGAATTGTTGAATAAAGTAGTTGTTTTTTTTATTTTGCGCACAAAAAGTATTCTCGTAGCTTTGTAAAATTACGGTTGAACCCCTGATGTCACATGGATTATTTTACCGATATTCTTGCTATGTTTCTGGGCCTTGATCGTGTAAGGATCCTTGTTGTCTATGGGAGGGTCTGAGAGCTCTCGGAATTCATCAAACATATCTTAATTTGTGTTCTGAAGATGAACGGAGGTCTTACGGGTTTGGAACAACATGAGGGTGAGTAATTAATGACAAAATTTTCATTTTTGGGTGAACTATCCCTTTAAAAATCTCAACAGCTATTCACTGCCATTATAAAGCTTGGAAGAGCCTAGAAATTGTTTTAATACAACTTTGATTGTATTTGTCTGAAATAAGAAAGTCATACACCTAGGATGGCTTGAGAGTGAGTAAATCATGTGGTAATTTTCATTTTTGGGTGAACTATCCCTTTAAGGACACATTTACTTCCAAAATCATTACTGGACATCACTCACTCACTCAAACATGCAATGAGGTCAAGTGATAATATAGCGGTTTAAAATGTTAAATGTGGTATACTGCATACTGTTTCACACACTATTTTAAAAAAAGCCTCTTAAGTCAATGAGGCTACCAGATGTCTTCGCTTCACAGCTTTTTATCAGCATGATAAAGCACACAACATCCTCTTCAACATCTTGCTGTCAACAGAGAGAACCAAATATAATAGTCATGAGAAAACAACACTGTATTTATTGGGTGTAAATGGAGAATCGGCTGTTTGCCCTGTCAATAGATAAATCAACAAATACAGACAGCTGGATAGAAATAAAATTGTCATAGATAGATGGACTACAATGAATGAATATACTGATTTTTGTTTGCATAATATTTACTGTAAAAGAAAAGAAAAGACACACACAGCAGCAGGTGGCAGATGGCATGAATGTGATGGCACTAGCAATGATTGCAGACAACTGCAACAGTCCTCTAATGACGCGAGAATCCAGCGCCCACCGAAACCGCTCAGAGTCATAATAAGCAGATCTACAGCTGAATAAGCTTCAGTGACACCCTTTGTGCAGCAGTTATTGAAAACTTGGTTTGCAGGCATTTTTCCTCCCGGCTGAGGCAGCACTATTTATAGTCAGTGACCTCATAAAATGTGCTGACTTTCCCCAGCTGAGCATCAGGAAGTGCTGCTGACAGTCTTCCTGTGCAGTTTCCTTCAGGCATCTTCTGCTTATTAAGTGACACGACAGAAAAGAAGCAAAAAGGAGAACTCCAATAATTATGTCTCACTGTGACTGCAGGAAACATGTAAAATAAAAAATACAATTAGTATAATAAAAAATATAATAATATAAAAAAGTAAAAACTAAACAAAATAAAAAATTTGGGCAATTTGGGAAAAACGGAAAGCAACAAATACAGACTGCTGGATATAAAGAAGTAATCATTTAGCATATTATCAACAGTTTACACTAAATGCATAAATCAATTAAAATATTGTTTTTATACAGTTCAGTCAGAATAAATGGACTACAGTGATTAACGGCTATTAATATATAATTATAAAAAAATTTAAAAAAATGAAAAGTAAAAAAATACAATTAAAAACTTGTCATTATGATGCAAGGATGTTCATAAAAACATAAAACAGATTTCTCAGGTACGGTAATATTTAAGCAACAAAACATTACATTTATGAAAACCTTAAAATGAAATAATATTTCACCCAAAAATGGCAATTCTGTCATTATTTTACTCAGCACTGTGTTGCTGTCAAACCTGTATGACAAGAAATTTCCGATAATAGCCTGGTTAGTGTTTCATGCAATAACCATTAACACAGACTGAACCTTTCAAGTTACAAAATTTACCAAAATGTAAGTTGTTAATTCAGTCATAATATTCCTCCAATGAGCTGTTAACCATCTGAAGTGAATCGTTGAACTCAAGATCAGTCCGATTTGGAATCATTCCGCTCTGCTTTGTGAACCAAACCAATTGATTCACTAGAAAAAGATCAGACTCAAACAATTGATTTGTTCTTTGTACTTTTATGGAGAAGACTGAATTAAGTGTGCATTACTAGAACTTAATTCAAACTTTCTCTTTTTGCGTTCTGCAGAAGAAAGAACATCAAACAGGTTTGGAAAGGCAGGGTGAGTAAATGATGACAGAATTTTCACTTTGCAGATGCAAATGGTTAAAGTGCTTCTTGCTCCAGCAAACATCACTAATGAGAATGAAATGACATCTAATTTACTCGATTCATAAATGTGACACACAGCTGTGCTCAGAATACAGGAGGGAGGGAGTCAGAATGAACGATCAGAAACAGATTCAGTGAACATCCTTCATTCGGTTTAACAAGACCTGTGATGCACAAGCCTTCATAGCCACAACCTGGAAGAGAGTAGATGCCATCTTCTCACCGTTATACACTCATCTTGAAAGAAGACAGGCACATACAGATTATCTAGGCCTTTCAACACAAAAACACCACCCACAAACACCCAGAATTCCTTTAGGCAGGAATTTATCATAAGAGAAATGCCATCAGACTGGCAGAAATGCAAGGGAACCTTGTATGCTTACCAAGGCTTCATTTATTTAATCATAAATACAGTAAAAATGGTGAAATATTATTATAATTGTATTATAAAATGTAATTTATTTCTGAGATGCAAGCTGAATTCTCAGCATCATTACTCCAGTCTTCAGTGTCACATGATCCTTCAGAAATCTTTCTAATATGCTGATTTGCTGCTCAAGAAACATATCTTATGATTATCAATTTTGAAAACAGTTGTGCTGCTTAATATTTTTGTGGAAACAGTGATAGATTTTTTTCAGGATTCTTTTTTTGAAACCGAAATCTTTCGCAACATTATAAATGTTTTTGCTGTCACTTTTGATAAATTTCATACATCCTTGCTAAATAAAAATATGAATTTAACCTTACTAACTTACCAAAACTATTGATCGTCACTGAATAATTATACAAAATTGTCTGTTTTTCACAGGAATATATTACAAGAACTTGAAATATAATGAATGAGACACATATGCTGAGATTTTCTCCTGACGGACAAAAAAACAGCCCAGGCCAGACTTACATTTAATGAAGGACCAGGGCCATATGCAAAATGTAAAACATTAGTTATCATTCTAGTCTCACATCCACACATCACAGACCTTTAAGAAATAAAAATTATATTAGTCTATGAAAATTCGATGAAAATCTATGAAAATTCCTCACGAATCTCTGCAGCTGACCTTTAAACGAGAGTATAACTCTCTCCTTTTACAGGAAATTCTCTGTTTTAGACTCAATAATAAGGTCTATCATAAGACTCCTACTGTGGTTTGGCTGATCATGGACTAAGCAACCGTGAACTAAATCCAAAATAAAAAAAATTCAAGGGTGGCTAAATGAGAGTCGAGTCATTCAGGTTGTTTACAGGAAGCACAATTTTGCTAAAAACACCAGCTGAATACATAAATACAACACAGGAGAAAGCCTTTTGAATTATTTAAAGCTTGAATAATCATGGTCCAGAAAACCAGAAACTACCACACATATAATGCTTCCCTCTGATCTCTTTTCTTCTGTGATTTTGGTCCATTTTTTCAGATTCTGACAGCACAGATGAGTCAAACTGGATGCCAAACAACTGCATTCACCGATTATTTACGGCGTGTGACATTGGTGCTGATGGGATTTTGTCATCGGTGCGTAAAAACACCCAGCAGGGAGTCTGATAACAACGTTTGTGCTGCAGACATATTCAAAAGCGTCTATTATCACCAAAACATGCTTGAAAGACTATGATTTCACATATCCAACACATCTAACACAGATATGGGTTATACAGGAAACTGCATACTACTATTTTTGCAATATATAGTATGTACAGGATGTAAATATTATTATCATATATACATATATACATACGGAGTGTCTATTTACACTTAAGTGCAAATAGCCCGCCTTGTTGGCAGAGGCTATTTACACTAGCTCCACCCAGAAACGTGTGATAGGGATGGTCAACATTTTAAAAGACGGCAGACAATTGTCAGCTTCAGTGGTGTAGATGGTAAAGCGTGTATCGTAGTTTTTTTTGACGCGCTCAACCCGGGTTCGAATCCGCCTTTTACCGAACTTTTTTTTTCTCCCTTTTCAAATCTTATATCACATCGGAAAGGCATTTATTTTCAATAAAAATTAAGGAAATAATCAAAAAGTTTCAATTAAAGTATCGGGTAGGGTTAGGGTAGGTGTAGGGAGGGCTTTATTGTCCCAATAAGGTGGCATCCATTTAATATTTTGAATTAAAATTATAATTTACACTATCGCTATTTACACTTAGTGCAAATAGCTGCTGCCATATATATATATTGGGGCTGAGCAAGTTAACGCGTTATCACGTTAACGCATTCATTAATTAACGCCGGCAATTATTTTATCGCGCATTAACGCAGTTTTTTATTATTATTATGAAAGCCCGTTGCTCACTGGCTCGGAATTCACACAGACAAACCATGGGTCAAAGGAGGGGTGAGATGTTGATCAGTACTGGCTAATCATCAAAAAAAACGTTAATGCCCTGGCAGTGGCAAATAGCTTTGGTTTTATATTTAATTTGATTACATTAATGTTATAAGTTCAGTTTTACAATAAATATTTTAACTGCTACTATGTAAAAGGAATACTGCTGTAAAAAAGCACCTTATTTATTTAAAGTGTTTGTAAACCAAATGTTATTGCACTTTTGTTCATATAGCAGTACTTTTAAATGAAAAAAGTTCACAATACACTACTTTTGAATTCATTATTGCATTTTGTGCATAACAATGTGATTAATCGAGATTAATCGCAGAAAATCATATGATTAATCACGATTTTAAAAAAATATCGTTGCCCAGCACTAATATATATATATATATATATATATTGGCGGGAGGAGCAAACGACAGACACAGTGGGTGTGGCGTCAGGCCTTGGAGAGGCTTTTATTAACATAAAATAAACAAAATGTCCAGAAAAAGGGAATAAAGGGCCCAAAATAAACCGGGGATCTGGTGTCCTCGTCGTGCTGCGGGGTTTGTGAAGGGAAGGGCAGTGTTCAGGAAGGAAGTGTCCAGGTAAGGGGCGGAGTCCGGCGGCCACACGCGCTCCCCTCTCCGGTCCGGGGCGCGAGGCGCAGCGGCTTCTTCCAGCAGCTGCATCCTTCTCATTGCCAACGGCACTTGAAGGGACTAGATGGCCCGGCATCCTGGCCCGACGGCCATTGTAACAGGTGCGGTTCTCGTCTGGACCCATGGGTCTGGCAGCTCACGACTCTGGCGGCGCGGGAGTCCCTCTACGCACCCTTTCTGGACCCACGAGGACACCAGCGTGCATGCACAGGGAAGAGACCGGTCTCCCGAGGAGAGGCGCGCTCGGCATTTAAACAGCAGCGGATGAGGAGGCTCCATTCGGTTCAGGTGTGCCTCACCACACGCCGCCAGCCCTGGTTATTTCAGTGCCCTTCCTCTCTCACGCACCCACTCTTGTCGGGAGCCTGGCGAAGGGCGGCGATTAATGGACAGGGTGATGCTGATAATTAGGGGGGAGGCAGCCGACTCGTCACAATATACAGTGGTGTGAAAAAGTGTTGGCC
>NW_015557181.1:1044379-1048152 GCF_001515605.1 Sinocyclocheilus anshuiensis | reverse complement strand
TATATATATATAATCTAAATTAAACATGCAACGTGATTAAGTCACATGACAACAATATAGCTGTCATGTTGCGCTACTGTGAGGAGCACGGAGACGAAGGAGCAAGGAGACGATAAGTGGAATTCAAACATATAGATTTTAATCACATCCAAGGAACAAGGAAAACACACGTAGCAAGGGTAGACATATACAATTCCAAACAAGGGAAATTCAGAAACACAGGGTTTAAGTACAGGGGAACTAATGGGACACACCTGGGAACAAATGAACTAAATGACAGGAACATCTGGAAACACATGAAATAATCAGGACAGGAACAGGAAGACCAAATAAGGGCAAAAGGAAACATATGAAGCAAAACACGGAACAGGGTCTGACATTACTCCCCCTCCCGGAAGTGCCGTAACAATTCCACCGGGGAGGGGGGCACCCTGGAGGCTGGTGCAGGACTGGGACACAGGGAATACCCCCAGGGCGGATCAGGCAGTCCAGGGTGCCATGGCGGTACAGGGAGCTCAGGGGCCATGGCGGAAGCCATGGCTGGACGGCCTCCGTGGCCTTGGCCTCGCCACTCGGCCCGGCCACTACGGACGGACCCATACTATCTCACCCCACCCCCCCAAAAAAAAAATCCTTGGGGAGAATTTAGAGGCCTTCAGCAGGCTTAACTCGGGAACAGAGGCCCTCCATGTGCTTGACTCGGGGACTAGAGCCCCTCCTTGGGCTCGACATGGGAACTGCAGCACTTTCTGTGCTACACTCGGGGACTGGAGCCTTCTCAGGGTTAAACTCGGGGACCGGAGCCCTCTCTGGGCTAAACTCGGGGATCTGAGCCTTCTCTGGGCTAAACTTGGGGACCGGAGCCCTCACTGGGCCAGCGGGCTTGACAGAGAAATGGCCAGTGGGCTTGAGAATGCCGCGGCCGGCAGGCTTGACTGTGGAACGACCGGCAGAGGGGTTCCGGATCGGGATTGGAGGCTCTCCAGACACCGGATGGGAGCTCCGCGGGGCGATGGTAACAGCGTCACCAGGGTCTCCCCATCGAGGTAGCTGATCGGATCAGGCGAGCCACGGCGATGAACATCGCTCGTTCCACCATTTTAACGGGGAGAAAAAAAACAGGAAAACAAAACACTTTTCAAAAACGAAAAACAATCCGGGGAGAAGGGGCACTGGCCCGGAATTCTGTCACGTGCGCTACTGTGAGGAGCACGGAGACGAAGGAGCGAGGAGACGAGGAGTGAAATTCAAACATATAGATTTTAATCACATCCAGGGAACAAGAAAAACACACGTAGCAAGGGTAGACATACACAATTCCGGAAAAGGGAAATTCAGAAACACAGGGTTTAAGTACAGGGGAACTAATGGGACACACCTGGGAACAAATGAACTAAATGACAGGAACATCTGGAAACACATTAAATAATCAGGACAGGAACAGGAATACCAGATAAGGGCAAAAGGAAACATAGGAAGTAAAACACACACACAAAACAGAGTCTGACAATAGCTAAATACTGTTTGAAAGTTACATAAAGTTATGAAAATGTTGCAGTCTGCTTCGTATAATATTTTCTAAAAATTGTGTGCAGTATACACTGCAGTATACTAGTATCAATGTTATTTTAGTATCATTGAGATACTAGTATAGCTTTTGTTAATATTTTTAATGTTATTTTATTTTTATATTTTTCATTTTAATTTTAGCAAAGGTTTTGGTCATTTTGTTGTGTTTTTTTGTCATTTTTATACATTTTTAAAACGCTCTATCTGTTTTTGCTTTAGATTTATTTTAATTTATTTCAATTATTTTTCAGATGTATTTCCCAGAAAAAAACATCGTCTTATATTCGGGTCAATACGGTACAATACATCATGTGTTATACACCATTGAGAAAACTTTATAGCACAGTTAGTAAAAGCACTACAATACCAGGAAGGAAGATCAGGTTGTTGATGTTTGATTGCCATTCTTGCTCTGTCTGCACAGCATACGTGAACGCGCTGATGACGTATCCTGTCTGCGCGAACCGGGTGCGCAGAGCTATGCTAATACACATGTTGCTAATACACAGGCAGGTAGGAAAGCCAATAAAAACACTCGGAACGTGCGTTTTGATTGGACGAACATTTCTTGGTCCTACGCCTTCCACAGAATATATAAATGCATATAAATACATTTAGACCACTTAACTTAATGATTGCTATCGGGATGTGAAGAGACTTTCAACCAGCATAACAAAAAATGTTTCTGAAGACAATCCTATTGCACCTTTAATGTTTATTTTATTTCAAGTAATAGAAAATGTTTTTATGGTTTTAGTTTTAGTTAACTACTGTATAATAACCCTGACTAGTATTCCATTCCAGTCATGGTCAAGATATCTTCTGCAGCCATGACCAGCATGATAGCAAAATACACATAGGAATTAGTCATTAAAGTCTTCTATTCTCTATCTCTGACCCATCAGGCTGATCTACAGGAAGTGTGCATCATGAAAAACTGATTTACATCATCAATGACAGCTGATCCTGGGTCAGTAATGTGGTTAGGCAGCTAATGGTCCATGGGCATTTGTTATGCAGAGAAACCTGATCAGAAGACCATACCAGTTATGGAACATCAACTTTGTGCGAAGGCAAACCCTAGTAACACCCTAGCATCTTCTCAATGTTTCTCAACGAAGAGTATACAGCTGCAAAATTGGCCTTTACTATCTGCAATGATATATTTAATACCATTAGATTAAATATATTCAAAATATGTGGACTTGTAATTCAGTTTGTGAGCAGCAGAACACAGTGCATGTGTATCAGAGTGAAACACAGACCCATCAGTCTGGATGAAGGACTCTCTGTGACAGAGACCACACTAGTGTCCGGTGTTCACCAGCGCTGTGCGTCAGCTCTGTGTTGGTAACATGGTCTTCAATGTACCGAGCACTAAGGGGATCAAACCGTGTAAGCAAGCTCATTATTATAATCATGGATCCTGTTTCCCCCTCACAATTCATTAGGAGAGTGAGGCTGAATTCCTCATTCAGGTTAACACTATTAGCTGTCATGCACCAGCAGCTGTTCCTGGTCATGTGATCAGTCAGAGTTGCTAGAAACACGGGTAGAAAGAGTGTGACATTTATATTTATCAGAAACAGGCTTATAATGGGAAACATACTAGTGGACATAAGCAATTATGCATATGATGCTGTTTGCTGGCAGCAAGCAAAAACACAGAGTGCATGCACATGTCCATATTCAGAACAAACTACAGTTGTGATAAATCATATGTGAAAATATGGAGCGCTGCTGATACTTTTTGTGAAAAAAAGGGAAAAACAGAAAAAGGAGAGACAAATAATAATGTTTCTAAAAACATAAAGAAGCCCAAAGAGGCCACACCTAACTTTTCTGCCTTGTTTTCCTGTGATATTGACATAAATGTCAGGTTTTCTTATATATATATATAAAAATTTACAAAATTTTAAATGATAAAATTACATAACTATCATCCTAAGTGTTTGTGTGTGTTTTACATATTGTGTGATTTACATATATTTAAAGTAAATATGAAAAGTCTAAAAAATAATAAAGATAAAGTATTAATAGAAAAACAATTATATACAGAAGGTGTTTCTGTTCATGTAGCCATATTTACCTCAAGTACAGGTGCATCTCAAATTAGAATGTCGTGGAAAAGTTCATTTATTTCAGTAATTCAACTCAAATTGTGAAACTCGCGTATTAAATAAATTCAATGCACACAGACTGAA
>NW_015557181.1:1039513-1043908 GCF_001515605.1 Sinocyclocheilus anshuiensis | reverse complement strand
CCAAAGACTTAAACTACTTCAGTCTGTGTGCATTGAATTTATTTAATACACGAGTTTCACAATTTGAGTTGAGTTACTGAAATAAATGAACTTTTCCACGACATTCTAATTTATTGAGATGCACCTGTAAATACAGCAAGTGACTCTTTAAAAAAAGAAAATGCAAAATGCTAATGTAATATGAAGCATCATAGCACTTGTAATCTAATTCATCAGATGAAGTATGCACTTGGAGAGCTTTCAGAACGCAGACAAAAAGCATCGTAGAGGTATGAAAAGACTGACAAACATTGGATGCATATAAATAACCTGAAATCACCTACAAAACAGTTTAAAAAACAAACAAAATGTCTTAACATAAAAAAACAGCATGGTTTGTGTGAGGGTTATGTAAAAATAGAAAACAACTCAGTATATAAACAATGGATGTCAATGGAAAGTTTCCAACATAACAGAAAAACAAACGTGTGTGTGTGTGTGTGTGTGTGTACTGAGGTGAAAGACATGTTTGATGGATGCAGTTAGTGGTTTCTGCTATAATGTCATTCCACCCACATGCTCCAACAGAGAGACAGAGAGTGAGAGACAGATAATAAGAAAAAACTGCACGGTCAGAAACAGCCATTGTTTTCTCAAGCCTATCCAAAAATAAAACAGCAACACTACAGACAAAGAGAGAGACCCACGACTGTCCAAATATTGACAACTAGTACCCTGGAGCTGTCAGAAGAGCTGTTCATATTTTTATTTTTAACATATATAGTGGCCACAGTATATGGACCTTCAAGTCACACTTAAAAATATGTGAATGTCTCTGCATTAATTATTCAACAATATTATTATTATTATATCTAATGCCTTTTGACATTTTAGGGTGCCATTTATTTTAAAGAAAGAGCACAAGAACACTTAAATTAATAGTTAACACAAAAATGAAAATTTGCTGGACACACACACACACACACACGTGTGTTTTTCTACTATTGTGGGAACTTTCCTTTGACTTCTATTGTTCACATACCTTACAAACATGCAGCTTTTCACTTCGCAAGACATTAATTGATGGACTGGGGTCATGTTGTGGATTATTGTGATGTTTTTATCAGCTGTTTGGACTCTCATTCTGACGGCACCCATTCACTGCAGAGGATCCATTGATGAGCAAGTGATGTAATGCTAAATTTCTACAAATCTGTTCCTATGAAGAAACTAACTCATCTACATCTTGGGTGGCCCAAATCTCATTCAAACTTCAATTTTTAAACTTGGTATGTTGCATTCGGTTAAGGGCCACGAAAACAAATGGGTTCACTGACATCAAACTTGGTGCAAACAAAATGCAAATTCAAGATATTGAATATGAACAAAATGCTGAAAAAACATAGATTTTTTTTAAACTCTAGACATGACCATTAAAACCTTTGACTTTTTACAGACATTAATGACTGATTATGGGTAATTTCACAAAATATATTTTACATTTAAAAACACAAGACATGATAAAAACACAGGAATTAACCCTATAAAGCCTACCATATATCGTATTTCTAAGGCCTCTAAATAATCAACACTTTGCTGAAGGACCTATTGAACACAATCTACTACATGCCTTCTGTCATCTGATTAATAGTTTATACTTTATCAAACTGAAGGCCTTTTAGTATCATTGTAATCACATCCACGTCATTCATTTCTTTTGTGTTGTAAAATCTTCACTGATTTTAATAAAATAAACATAACAATTACTTTGATACTTTTAGTAATTTTTCTAGATGAACACTTACTGGACTTGAGCAACTTCAAGTTTACTTGATTATCCATACATCATTTTTTAGAAAAATCTTGTTCAAAAGTGAGAAGTTTATTTGTTCATCATTGTATTGTATTGCATATGTTTTGATCATCAAACTAAACATTTAAATACCATCTTCTTACTAAGACCTGTTAATTTGAGTTGAATTACTGAAATAAATGAACTTTTCCACGACATTCTAATTTATTGAGATGCACCTGTATAGAGTGACGACTGATATTTATATAATTTGTAAATAGTACATAGTTTGCAATACTGTTATAAAGATCTCACTGGTTTACATTACATGCTATCAGAATGTCATCATACTTTTCGACATAAATATCAGCATTTGTACCAAATTGCATATTTCGCTCAGTTTGGGCCTCGAAAAAATTGGGATCTTTTTCCTCCTTGAGTATGAGCTTCATATTCTCATATCTACTACCTGTACATGAGCTACATAAGCCATAATAGCCAACAAAAAAACACATTTTTAATCTATTTTTTCAATATATTTTTTTATAAAGTTTCAATAAACAGTTCTATTTCAAAACGTGAGATTTTTCTGTCTAGTACGTCATATGCCAAATAAAACCTACCGTAAGCCTTCAGTCAGTTTGGAGTTTCATGGCACTTTTTTTTCTGTCAGGTTTGGAGCTTGATGTTACGGTTCAGAAAAGAGCAGCAGAACATTCTTCAAAACATCTCCATTTGTGTTCCACAAAAGAAAGTCAAACAGGCTTCAAACGGCATGAAAGTGAGAAAATAATCACAGAATTCATCATTTCGATGTGAACTATTCCTTTAAATAAACATTTCTCAAACAGATTTTCTTTTGCGTACATATTTTGTTAAATTATTCAACCGAATGTAGGTCAGAGAAAACCACACACAACAATAGGAGGATCTTGCCAGATGCTAAGCATTTTGCACCTTTACAAAATAATAAAAACTGGCAGCATATTTTCCTTGGCTGCGCAAAAACACATATTTGTCTAAAAATAGCCAGACGCCCTTTAATTTCACACCTATTTTCATCTAAGCCGTGATGTCCTGCAGTTTTAAACGGGGAAGACAGCAGAAGAGGATTTCATCATCAGCAAAGACAAATGCTTTTGTGTTTTTCAGTCTAACGTCATTGCGACAGACAGGACTGATGGATCCCATCATCTCTCTCTCTCTCTCTCTCTCTGACAAGCTGACAAACTTCTCGCCCTCTTTGGCCTATTAAAATGATCACCATCAATGAAAGATTTTAACATGAAACGTGTCCCTTCAGAGAGCGGAGCTACGGATGGAGGATCTGTAAGATGCTTCGGTTAATAACATTTTCCTCAGCATCAGAACGACCCGACACAGGAATAATTTCACAGCAATCACTGATCAAACAAGGACTAGTTAAGAGTCACACCAAAGGGTGCTGCTTTCACCGGATAACCATTTCCTGTTTACACGCTAATGCCACAGGCTAACACACTGCATTCACAAATAAGAAGAAAACAGTTCAAAAGGGTAAAAACTGAATGACTTTAATCCACTAGAGACTGTCGGGGAGTCCACGCATCCTGCTAGCAGGACTACTCACCTTCTTTGAGGGCTTTATCTACATTGAGGGACACCACAACCCTCCTGGTCTGGGCTGAATCCAGCAGAGGAACACAGAACCGGCCCTACAGAGTGAGGAAGACAATCATTAGACATTAATCATTCATGACAACCAAACACAACAGTCATTATGTAGAAAACCAATTAAAAGAGACAAAGGACATTTTTAGTACCAGTTACATGGGTTACAAGTCCTGGCATTGATCCTATGTAGAATATACAGTACAAGCCAATACAGTACTTTTACGATATCAGGTTGAGATTAACAACACAATCACAACAAAAAGAACCAGATAATAAAGTCTGGCTGATTTGTAAGAACAGGAGTTTTCTATGTATTTGCCAATAAATTGAGTAATATTTACTTGTGTGTATATTGAGTCTTCATAGTGGAATATTCGTGTTCTTGTTTTGTTTACAGTGTAAGTGAATCTCACTCAGCCTATTTATTTCATTTTTATAAACTATTTACATATGAATATAAATGTACATTTAAATGAAACATACATATATTAAATATTACATATGTTTAAAATATTTTTCTTAGTTTTTTTAATTAAGCTAAGCATATTTAAATTTACCTTGAAATCACAAGTGTGGGTGGATGGATGGATGGATGGATGGATAGTATAATACATAATATATAATATAATGTAAATTTAAATACATAAGTTTTTTAATGTATTTTATTATATGTATTTACATCTACCACAAAAGAATAAGAGGAATATAAATATACATATAAAATATTATATACTTTAAAAATGTTTGTTTTTAATTATATATATATATATATATATATATATACATATATATACACAGTCATGGTCAGAATTATTGGCACCCTTGGTAAATATGATCAAAGAAGGCTGTGAAAATAGATCTGCATTGTTAATCATTTTGATCTGTTATTTAAAAAATTCACATAAATCTAACCTTTCATTGGAGAATAAGAATTTAAAATGGGGGGAAATATCATTATGACATAAATGTTT
>NW_015557181.1:1038122-1039176 GCF_001515605.1 Sinocyclocheilus anshuiensis | reverse complement strand
CACACACACACACTATGGCTTGTTCACACACACAAATGTTCTTGTTGCGCCACCTAATGTTCATCTTGAACATTACTCTTTACCTGGTCAACTGGAAAAACAAGTCTAATTTTATTTATTTTTTTATGTACCGCATGAAACTAGTCAAAGTTTAAATAATTTCTGTGCCTGTCTTATTCATAGTTTAGTCTTTAAAAACACTTTTCATGCATTTAAAGCATTATTACATAGGTCTTGCTGGACTAAAACGCCAAAAGTCATTGAATTTATCTTATAAATAAACGTAAATCAGGAAAGAGTTGAAAATAGAATTGTGTATCATGTGGAATAAATATTAAACCGTCAGATCAGTGAAGTTCACAGCCAGGCCAGCAGATGGCGAAAGAGCTCATTAGTTTCCCGTGGTCGAACGCTGCTGTAAAAGCAACATCTATAGAATAAAAGTCCCCCATGAATTACAATATCAATATTATTTATTAACAAATGTAGTTACAAAATAACAAAAACCTTTGAGTTTAGAAGAAATAACCTTACTTTTATTGAGGGAAATACATTTGTTTTATTGAGAAAGAAATGAGTACAAACCCTGTACTAAAGAGATGGAGAATCTATAGTTATATAATCTACAGTAGAAATTAAACAAATAATAACAATATAATAAAATAACGTCTTACATTCAGAACAGTATATATCTTGACAGAGATGTGATACTAGCCAACTAGTCAAGTAATTTTACATTAATCAAAAAAAACTGCCCTATGTGTTATCGACTGAGTAGATGTACAAAGACCGTTTACAAAACAACAGAAAACAGATGGAGAACATTAACAAAATGAAGATCATATCTTACTAAAATATAAATCTTTTAGTGAAAATGTGCAAACTGGTTCATCCAACGCCAATATAATTTCTTCTACTTCATCAGCAATGAATGATATTTACAACTCAAAAATAGAGGCAGTGCAGCAAAAAGCTGATAAAAATGTTTTTCTTGGCATTTATCCGACACCATGGCACACCCTAAGGCAGGGCTGTCCAAACTCAGTCCCGGAGG
>NW_015557181.1:1021171-1037830 GCF_001515605.1 Sinocyclocheilus anshuiensis | reverse complement strand
AGTCTCAGCACGACTGCATATATATATATATATATATATATATATATATACACGTGTGTGTGTGTGTAAACATGTCATCACCATCAGACACAGTCACATTCTTTGAAACAATCACAGTGACCGTGTAAATTATTGTTTGGGTGTATTTGTGTGGATGTTGTGATGTGACATCAGCCTTACCATTAACTTATTGAATAAATCCATGAGCTTCGATGACTGTCTCCTAGTGGTGTCAAATCTGCTGATCTTCAGGGGGCTTTTCTTCACCAGCAGCCCGAAACTCCCCAGCAGGAAACATAACAACACGAAGGACACATAAATAAAGAGTTTGAGGAAAAACGAGGTGAGAGTGAGTTCTCCAGAGCCGAGCTGGAAGACCAGCACCGCCGCCGCGATGCCGACGACCAGAGACGGGTAGACGGCGCTGGGCATGAGGACATCCGACCTGCTGATGATGATGCTGCTGCTTCGGCCATCAGGATGCATGATGCTGCTGCTGCTGGAAATGACATGTCCTCACGTGCGCACAATAGACAGGCTGCATGCCCCTTGAGCTCACAGCCCAGATTCCACTCATCACAATGTGTGCGTTCAATTCAGAGGGGAAGCGCAGATGATCCGGGCGTCTGAGCCACTTAATACAAGAAATGCACATGCAACTGTTGCATCTGAGCAGTTCAATGACAGCAGTGCACTTGAAATGATGATCGGCCAGATAACCTGGCTGGCTCTAGGACAGCTTCAATGCCTGCTAATTCAAATCCTCCACAAATGCATAAGGAACATCAAGTGCACACAAAGGACGTCAAGTTAGAAACAACAAAGCAGATGCCCACACAAGCTCATCCAAATCTATCAAAACATCTTGAGACGCGATCAGGTCCATTGACGCCTAACGTTATACAAACAACGGAGAGGCATCACGCGACTTTAACTTTTAAGCCTCAGACGTGAAATAAAGATGTAAATGCTAAGTGTTCACTCCCCGGTGTTTTCATTATTCACCGCAACTGATCCAAAATGTGGCAAAATATGAAACTTCTTAACAATCCGTCGCGTTGAAAAGCGGTCTCAGTTCTGCTTAGATCCCCAGCTGCCTTTTCGAGTGGCGAATTTGCGAGTACTATGGAGAAGCGGTTGTTTATGAATATTAATTACGCAACGTGACGTTCGCTCAATCGCCCATATTGATTGGTCGAAAAAGCAGACGTTGGTGCGTAGGCTGTAGTCGGCTAGCGAATGAGCGAATGAGATTTGCCTCATCAACACACCTGCCGGGAAATTTCTAACATACCTACTAAGAGCTTGATTAGCTAATTCAGGTGTGTTTAATTAGGGTTGGAGCTAAACTCTGCAGGACACCGGCCCTCCAGGACCGAGTTTGGACAGCCCTGCCCTAAGGCATAAAATATGTGTTTGATATCTGCGCTCCTGCAGTCCTCCGTCTGATATGGTCTGACAGAGTGAATACAGCGGGGGAATCTCTAGAGCGTCAGCAGCAGCAGCGGCAGCGGCAGCAGACAGCTGTAGATCAGAGCGGCTCGTACGGCGCCGGCCGAGCTCCTCATCATACACTCCACACGAGACTTTAACTTTTAAGCCTCAGACGTGAAATAAAGATGTAAATGCTAAGTGTTCACTCCCCGGTGTTTTCATTATTCACCGCAACTGATCCAAAATGTGGCAAAATATGAAACTTCTTAACAATCCGTCGCGTTGAAAAGCGGTCTCAGTTCTGCTTAGATCCCCAGCTGCCTTTTCGAGTGGCGAATTTGCGAGTACTATGGAGAAGCGGTTGTTTATGAATATTAATTACGCAACGTGACGTTCGCTCAATCGCCCATATTGATTGGTCGAAAAAGCAGACGTTGGTGCGTAGGCTGTAGTCGGCTAGCGAATGAGCGAATGAGATTTGCCTCATGAATAATTATTAATCACTTGACTGGAAGCTGGCGGAAGGTTACCAAGCAACGTCAGTATTATCTGATTAATATTCATAAGAACAAGTCTTTCCCGTAGTAGGAAAAGCGACACGGCGACTATGGAGCCTCGAGTAGGCCATAAATCACACACAATGGGTCCAAACAACAGTGAAATGCTTTAAATCGTTTGAAAAATCCATGACCCAGACTGGTTATAACATACTTTGTGGGTCTGGTTGCTTGTTTTTGTTTTGTTGAGAAAACAGGGAATAATAAATGCGAGTCAGTTGTGCTCAAAATTATTCATACCTTTGATAAATATGATCAAAGAAGGCTGTGAAAATAAATCCACATTGTTTATCCACTTGATATTTCATTCAAAAAAAAAAAAATCTAACCTTTAAAGTAAAATAAAAAAAAAAGTGAAAGTGGGGGGAAATCACATTATGAAATATTTTTCTCTAATACAGTAAGAGGAAAATTCCCATTTCCACCATCAGGGCAATAATTAAGAATTTCCAATCAACATAAAATGTTACGAAACTGCCTGGAGAAGGACGTGTGTCTATATTGTCCTAATGCACAGTGAGGAGGAGAGTTTGAGTGGCTAAAGACTCTTCAAGGACCACAGCTGGACAATTGCAGAAAATAGTTGAGTCTCGGGGTCAGAAAACCTTTAAAAAAACATTGTCAAACAGCACCTACATCACCACATTTTGTTTGGGAGGGTTTCAAGAAAAAACTAGAAAAGAAAACGCTCTCATCCAAAAACAAACTCCAGCATATTCTGTTGTCAGACACGACTGGAACTTTAAATGGGACTGAGTTCTATGGTCAGATGTAACTAAAAAAATTAGCTTTTTAGCAGCAAACACTCAAGATGGGTTTGGTGCACACAGGGATAAAAAAGTACCCCATGTGTACAAAGAAATATACTGCTGTATCTTTAATGTTGTGGGCCTATTTTTCTGCCGGAGATCCTGGATATCTTGTTCAGATAGATGGCATAATTGGATTCTATAAAATACCAATGGATAAAAATTAAAAACTGACTGTCCATGCTAGAAATCTTATAATGGGCCATGGTAGGATCTTCCAACAGAACAATGATCCACAAACACAAAACAAAAATGGGTCACTGAGAACAAAACCAAGCTTCTGCCCTGACCAACCCAGTTCCCTGACCTGAACCCTATAGAAAATGAGTGGTGAAGAGAAGCATCAACATGCAGCTGGAAATCTGAAGGCTCTGGAGAGATTCTGTATGAAGGAATGGTCTCGGATTTCCTGTCAGGAAAATGACGACTCTTCAGGCATTATAGGAGAAAACTCAGAGCTGTTTTCTTGGCAAAAGGAGGTTGCAAAAAGTATTGGCTAAAAGGGTATGATTAATTGTGACCAATGTGTATTAGAGAAAAACATTTCATAATGAGATTTCTCTCCCATTTTAAATTCTTATTCTCCAATGAAAGGTTAGATTTTAGTGAATTTTTAAAATTAAATATCTAAAGGATTGATGATACAGATTAATTTTCACAGCCTTCTTTGATCATATTTACCAAGGGTATGAATAATTTTGAGCACAACTGTATATATATATTTTTTTTTTCTTTTTGTGGAAACCATGATACGTTTTTTTCTTAGGGTTATTCTTTGATTAATGTAAAGTTAAAACATTTTTTGAAATATTTTTTTGCAACATTACAAATGTATTTACCAATTTAATGCATCCTTGCTGAATAAAAACAACAAAACAAAAAAAGTCAAATAAAAATCATCATTTGATGAGTTAACAGACTAAAACAAAACCTTTTTAACCGTTTTATTTAAATACTGAATATTAGGAGATATATATATACAGTGGGTACGGAAAGTATTCAGACCCCCTGGAGGAGGGGATGACGAGACACACCTGGGAGCAATGAAACATCAAGGGAAACACCTGGGACAAATGAACTTAACCAATCAGGGGAGGAACAGGAAACTAACCAAATAAGGGCATGGGAAGGCACATGGGGAGCAGGACACACACAAAACATGGAACAGAGTCTGACATTTAGACTTGCACTCTATTCATTTACTGCTTGTTTTCATAAAAAAACTAGCACTAGCTTTTTTAATCTTTATGAATTCTATCTATTTGTTTTCTTTTTATTTATTATATTTATTTATTGCTATGTGTACTGCGTTAAGCTAACTGAGACTTGTTATAGCACTACTCATTATCATAACCGTGCCATCCGTGTTGCCAGCCCCCCGCCTCCTCTGTGCCGTTTTTCCAGAAGGGCAGTTTGGCTTTATTCTGTGAAGACAGGCAGATGTGCAGAGGGTAGCATTTAGCCTGCAATGTTGGAATTAGACTGATGCCTTGGTGTGTTATCCTTTGAGTATGTTTTTGTAGTCAGCTAATGACGCATCACTGAGATAATCGGTGTTATGATTAACAGACAAGCACACAAGAGGAAGACTGTTGTTTTTGGGCTTTATATGCAAGACTGAATCATGACTGAAGCGATTCCTGTCAGCGGTCTTATTGGGAATGTACATAGCAACATATTAAATAGATCACAAGGACATGTGGGGAAATTTCCACACCCTGCTAGGACGAATGGTGAAAGTTGCTCTATGATACTCTACTATAAGTTTCAATAGTGCAGATAGGGGCAGGTAGACTCAAAATAAATAAAACTATTGCATCTATATCCATATCTAGATTTGGTTAGATTGTTATAATCATAAAACAACCCCATAAACAGCCATGAGGACATTCAGGACAGATTGTGTAGAACAACCTCACTAACCTCTGTGATAAACCATCCAGGCTCTGCAACAAGCGTCAGCGTCGAGACGAACCTCCCGTTCTTGTAGTGGAAGCGGTCTGGGATCTCTTGTTTCTTATAAACATTCATGTTGTCCACTGTGCTCAGGTTTTGATATATCTGAATCAACACATACAAACATTTTAAGTTTAAGCAAATGAAATTCACATTTCATCCCAAAACCTAAAGAAAAAAAAAAAGCATTATACTATTAAACAAAATGTTTGTATTTCCCATTATTTTCAGATTTAAAATTAATTATTAATTATTTGCATAATTGTATCGTTATTATACTATAAATTAATTCATTAGTGCATGTTATTCAAAAGAAAAAAAAATTCATTAAAATGTAATAACTTCTACCTCTTTTTCACCAACGTTTTATTATAATATTATTGTATTATAATATAATTTTATTTTATAAATTTAATGCAGTTCAACAAACCGTGTACCACCAAGTATAAATAGCTTACTATTTAAATAAATTATCTTTCTTTCCACAGTATAGTAAATATATAATATAAAGAGAAAAATATATTTGGTAGATTTGTGGAAAAAAAAAATTATAAAAAATAATGTCAAAATGCTATATATACAAAACACACACACACAGAGGCCAGTACATCAAAGTTTAAACATACTTTACATATAGAAATATATCACTAAAGTTAAAGTTTTAATCTAAATGGGGCCGACAGCAGGTCAAAGTACACCACTGCCTTTTCACATTGACAAATTCTGACGCTCAGTGTATTTTTCCCTTAAAATAGCAGATGGAAAATAAGAGAGGGTTGTTTTTTGGTGCTGTGGCCTTGCTGTAAACATGAGTGTCATGGAAAACATGCAGATGGAAAGAGAACAGAGACAGGCTGAGCTCACCTCTTCAAACTTGTCCTGTTTGGGCCACAGACTGACCACCGGCCCCCTGTCCATCATTTTAATGATGTGCGTCATGTCAATGTAGTTGTCCAGTTCAATGACTTTCTCCATCCACTGGAGGTCTGTCATGCCGTGATCAGAGAACAGGACCACGTTTATATCATCTCTCATATTCTTCTCCTGACAAAAAACAAAAATACATACAGTAATGTGTTTTAGATGGTCAGGTAGAAGAGACAGCAAGTACTGTACTTTCTCTCTTTCTTTCACCCATGTAAAAATACCTTGATTTTCTGGTTGAGGGTCTGGAAAGCCTGGTCCAGTGAGCGAATGGCGTGCTGTATTTCTGGAGAATGTGGCCCAAAGTGATGTCCTTCCACATCAATCTTCTCGTAATAAATACCAGCCATGTCTGCTTTATCGCTTCTGTTTGAAACATATCATTCAAATATATATATACATTTTTTTCAGATTAGGAGAAATTTACCATTACATGACTTGCTCAGCAATGGATCCTCTGCAGTGAATGGGTGCCGTCAGAATGAGAGTCCAAACAGCTGATAAAAACTTCACAATAATCCACAAGTAACCCACACGACTCAATCTTGTGACGTAAAAAGCTGCGTTTGTAAGTCCTTTATCCATATTTCTGCTTTCTCCAGTAAAAAAAATGGTCATCTCCACTGAATCAAGAGAGAAATATTCACAGATCAAGCACTGTTTACAGCAAAAACAGTTCTTAAACAAATAAATCGCTTCATTTTGATGCGAGAGGACAACAGTGGATAAACTTTTCATTGGAAGAAGCGTTATTATGGATTACAGACTTGTATTTTAACCAGATGCAACAGCTAAAACACCTTAATAATGGATTTGTTTCTTACAAACACAGTTTCTCACTTCACAAGACGTTAATTGATGGACTGGAGTGGTGTGGATTACTGTAATGTTTTTATCAGCTGTTTGGACTCTCATTCTGACGGCACCCATTCACTGCAGAGGATCCATAGGTGGGTTTTCTGCTGGAAGCTGTAGGGAAGTGGTTGCCATTTCTTTTGCTTACACATTTCTCCTGTTTATGGTTAGACAGGGAGATTTTTCTGAACTTATTTTTTTCCTTTTGTTAGTCTATCTAGATTGCTTTCTGAAGTTAGTATGCTGGCCTTGACCCCTGGGGTGAAGTTCTGTTTGCTTCCTTGTGTTAATACATTTAATTCTGTTTTGCATCTATAATGGTGTTGTTTAAGTCAGGAGACAAGAAAACTCCCTCATTTTTCCACATTTTCTTTATTACTCCTTCCCATCCCTGGACTGGAGAGGAATGTAAAAACATGAAATTTGACACTCTTTACTTTCTACTGTATGTTTTTGATCTTATTGTGAATGATTGATTAATGCATATTATTCCAAATAAAATGTTTTTTGCCAATATAATCTTTCACCAGAATGTAATAACTTACTCCCTCTTTTCTTTTCAACTAGCGTGACCTAGGTTGTGTGGGCTGTTGGCTAATTAGCATGCCTGGCTTCATCTAGGCAGAAAAGCCAACAACATTATCTGTGTTAATGATTTCTTGGGCTTTTGGTCTTACTTTAACATATTTAGAGCGCTCTCCATGGAGTCGATCAGGTTCTTCTCTGAAGGGTTGTACACATATTCCTCACAGAATGTAGGTCTGACTCCAAGAATCGTCACTTCACAACCTAAATGGACAGAAACACACTTTAGACCATGTGACCTGCATTTATATGCATCTGAGAGAGATCAAAAAGGCTTTTGAAAGTTTGAACACTCCACTTGAAAACCTTGCATGCTTTTTTAATGTCAAGTAGCAGTAGGAGTAGCTTGGAGTAGGAGTAGCTTGTCCTTTTAAAATGACACTAATCAAAAGAGTCTGGCATGGGAGGAAGCTCTGTGTGACCGCAGTGTGTGGATATAAAAATCCCTTTATTTATACTTTACACTGCCATTAAAAAGTATGGAATTAGTACAATTTTAAAAGAAATTAATATTTTATTCAGCAAGGATGCATTAATCAAAAATGTCAGTGAAGACATTTATAATATATAATAAAATATTTATATTGCAAAAAAAATGCTGTGCTTGTCAACTTCCTATTCAACAATACTGAATTTAAAAAGTATTACAGTTTACATATGCAGCAAAAGTGGTTTCAGTACTTTCTACATATTAGAATGATTTCTGAAGGATCATGTGACACTGAAGACTGGAGTAATTCAGCTCGACATCACAGGAATAAATTACATTGTAAAATATGTTCAAATAGAAATAGAATATATATATATAAATAGTACAATATAAATATAAAAAAGTATAGTATAAATAGTATATATATATATATATATATATATATACAGTTTTTGGTATTTGTTAAATATAGCTAACAAAATATATATTGTGTGTCTGATTGGTCCAGATGCTACATGCGTTTTGTTTAATACATTTGCTTCGACGTTTTCTGAGATGTGAGCTCCAGGGCGTTAGCGGCCGTTCAGCGCTCATGAACCCGCAGAGAGCAGCCTCACTTCGTCCAGCTCTTCTAGAATTTGCCGCCAGTGAAACTATCAAATTTAGATTTGAATCTGTTGCGGAAGTAAGTAGTTCGCAACAAAAGAGGGTTTTAAAGACACTCCGTTGTTGTTTCTTTTGTATTTAAACACTTGTGCTGTCAAACTGTTGTATAAATGCAATATCACATTTGTAGCCGTGCGATATGGCTGTATATCGGAACGCTGTGATTACCTACAGCACACAATCACAGCTGTGCCAATATTGTAAGGTCGCAGGTTTGATCTGTCACTTCTCCTGAACGTGTTTTTGTTTTTCATTTCAACGTGTCGGCCATGCACACGCTCACAGCTGTTTCTCATTCTCTCACTTTGTTTTTCCATATTTCTACATCTCATCTTGTCTTTTTCACTGCCAGTGTGTTTTGTTGTTCTGACTTTTTGGGGGGGTTCAGTTGTCCCGGTTAGTTGATAGTTTTGTTTTTTCTATTTGCCCATCTGATGCCCGTTATCTCCACGATCTCTGGCCAGCTGCTTATGGATTTTGAGCTCAACCTGTTCCTGTCTGTGTGAGCTGCTCTAACCTGTGTGGAGTGACTGTCTACCTGGAATCTTATCTCTGCCTTTTCTGGACTGTTCCTAGTTGTGTACAGTGGCTGCCTGCCTGGATCCTGACATCAGCCTGATCCTGCCTATGTGAGCTGTTTACACCTGTGTGGTGTGGCTTCCGTCTGGACTTCGATTTTTGCCAGGACTCTGATCTTCTGCTACTACTCAATAAATTTGTTTGAGTCACATTTCTGCATTTGAGTCCTTTATCCCAGAGAATCCTGACAAATATACATATCACACTGCTACTCGTGTGATATTGCTTGTACACATTCAAATTATAAAACATATACTTAATCTTAGCTATAATATATATACTCTGAAGCTGACAAACAACATTTTCTAAACTTTAAACACCTCACTTTCACTGACCCATTAATGAAAATTACAAAACATATTCATGTTTTATGAGGTTCAAGTTCCACATTATACTATGTTTATAAGAAACCAGAACAGATGTCCACTAACCTGGCCAGTAGTACATGTAGACTCTCTTCCCTAGTTTCTGCATGGTGACCCACAGTGGCTCTGATCCGTCCCACCACATGGGCAGACGGCTGTCCGGATTAGTTCCAATCAGGAACTCTTTCATGGTGTCTTTATCCCACATGTAATTTCCAGTCATCTGGTGCACCTCACAGTAGCGTCCTGAAACATGAGGAGGAGTGCAGAATGAATATTTACAGACACGGGGGTGGATTTCAATCAGCACGTCTCAGAGGTTCATTTGATAAAAGAGCTTCATTCATTTAATTGCATTGCTCATATGTTGCTCTTTTAGAGCTCAGGAGACTCCACAGAGCTTTCGGATATGTTTCAGTATCTTTGGATACCCTGTAACAACAATGGATCATTTGTCCACTCATGTAATTCAAGCCCTGTGGAGATGAAGGCACACAATGAAGAATATTTAAAATAAAGCATCAGAAAAAATAATTTCTATGTAAGTTCAACATGTAATGTTAATAACAAACCCAAGAGTGTTTAAGAAATATCAATACAATGTTCCCATCAAGCTGTCACAGCAAAATGAGTGTCTCTGTGAGTGTCTGACACCTGGAAACAGTTAAAGATCTTTGTCTCAGGTCAAAAACATGGAATTCCTTAGCGGTTTGCTCCGATTTTTCTGATGATGTTGGAGTTGGAATGAGGCAGCCTAATGAGTTTTTAGCATGCTGCATTCACAGCAGAAGATTCATTTCTTCCAACAACAGCCAAACATATTGTCTCATCAGACATCATCTTTCAAATATGTGAATATGTTGAGTTTAAGGAACTCAAGCAGGTCTTAATGTTTAAGTTGGACTATCTAATGCTTTTATTGACGAAGCAGATGTTATGTCAGCATCACAAGATCCTTCAGAAATCATTCTAATATGCTGATTTGCTGAACACAGGTGCATTTTATTGATGGCATTTATATTTGAGAGAAATAGGCCTTTTGTGTACATAGAAAAAGTCTTAGATCTTTGAGTTCAGCTCATGAAAAATGGGGGCAAAAACAAAAGTGTTGCGTTTATAATTTTGTTCAGTGTATTTTGCTACTTCTACCTTTTATTATTAAATTTGAGTGTGTAACACATTCTGCACTGTTTATGCAAAAGACATGAATGATTCCTCAAATCATACAGCTAAGGAATTGTTCACCCAAAAATTGAAAATTTGTTGAGAATATATTCACCCTCAGGCTATCCAAGATGTAGATGAGTTTGTGTCTTCATAGCCATGGGAACAGATTTGGAGAAATTGGATCCTCTGCTGTGAATGGGTGCCGTCAGAATGAGAGTCCAAACAGCTGATAAAAACATCACAAAGTAATCCACATGACTACAGTCCATCAGTTAACGTTTTGTGACGTGAAAAGTTGCATAAAACACGAGTTCTCTCTCCATAACATTATGTTTATTCAGTGAAAAATTCATCTAGTCTGAACCCAGAAAGAAATATGCACAGATCAATGACTGTTTACAAGCAGAACAGCTCTAAACAAATATGTTGGTGGATTTTGATGTGAGAGGACAAAAGTAGATGGACTTTATTACTGGAGAAGACAATGTTATTATGGACTATGGATTATGGATATAAAGCTTAAATGCCTTGATGGATTTGTTTCTTACAAACATGCAACATTTTACTTCACAAGATATTAATTGATGCACTGGAGTGGTGTGGATTACTTGTGGATTATTGTCTTTATCAGCTGTTTGGACTCTCATTCTGACGGCACCCATTCACTGCAGAGGATCCATTGGTGAGGTGAGCAAGTGATGTAATGATAAATATATCTCCAAATGTGTTCTGATGTAGAAACAAACTCATATATATCTTGGATGGCCTGAGGGTGAGCAAACTGTCAGCAAATTGTAATTTTTTGGTGAACTATTCCTTTAAGGAGAAGTGTGATATGACTGTTCTAAGGGATGTTGTAAAGCCAAAAAAAATTTGATAAACAACACACACTAATAAAGAGACCAAATTTAGCGAACACTGAAACACACTATCAACCGCATAGCAAGGCCTTGGCAACCACCCAGAGCATCTACTGTATAACAGTGATGAGTTTTGCATGGGCAAGCACATTTAATTTTAACATACTCACCCATGCAAATTTTCATATCTAATTTCAGTTCTGGGATATCTGACGGCTTGGAAAAGACTAACCAATGTTTAGGTGTAATCTTAAGTCTTAAATTTAAACTGCTGACTGTGTACACAGTACAAAGTGCAGGGTCAGCACGTCCAAGAAATGCAAACATTAAACAAACAAACGCCCTCCTTTAATAACACCAAAACCTGCTAAAACAATTAGCATGTCAAGAACCTTTGGCCGTCCCTGCAAGTTACAGCCCTAAGAACTACTTTATAGTATAACGTTCATTAAAAAATGACAAATATTACACTCAACAGATTCAGTTCAGGTAGTTCATGCATACTTAAATATGAATTATGAAGTATTTCAGAAGGCTGCATTTGTGTGATTAAAAATATTGTGATATTATTACAAGTCAAAAGAACTGTTTTGTATTTTAATATATTTTAAAATGATGCAAAGCTGAAATTTTGGGATCATTACGCCAGTCTTCAGTGTCACATGATCCTTCACAAATTATTCTGATATGCTGATCTGATGCTCAAGAAACATTTCATATTGTTAGACGTTTTTCTGTTTAATATTTTTTTGGAAACTGCATTTATTTGAAATTTGAGTATCATTATAAGTGTGTCACTTTCGATTAATTTAATGCATCCTTGCTAAATAATTCTTTTTTTAAAGGAAAACTAAATGCATTTAAATATTATATAAAGGTAGTAATGTTTGTTTAATGGTTTTCATAACAGTTGTTCTAAGACAGTTTGCACTATGGACGTCCCTCATGGTGTCCCAGCTTTGCTCTCATTGTTTGATTTCTTTGTCAAAGCTCGAGCCCAGTTGTCTTCTGAAGCTTTGTGGAGAGGGGAATGTGCCTAAACAAAACAACTGCCATCAGCAGAGCGGTAAAGCGTTGGTTCTGAGCTGTTGTGATTGGTGGATGCCGGGTCAAAGCGCTATAAGGCCTTTGTTACTGAAGTCCGGCATACAGACAACACACACTGTATCACCATGTGATTCAGCAACACGATTAACTGAGTCAACTGAGTGGACATGACCAGAAATGCTTGTGCAATTTTTATAAAATATTTGATCAAATAGACTAAATGTCTCTCAAATAATCATTATTAAATATGAATAATATACTCAATTAAATATTCATAACTCTTGATAACATTTTAAATATTTAGTTTTTATTGAATCAAAAACATAAATAGTGCATAATGGACACCAAAACATAAAAAAAAAAATCTATTATATTATGTATGTCTCTACAAATAATCAGATAGTCAGATATTTTCATCTGCTGGTATACCAATAAATAAATAGAGCTGAGAGCGAGCTGTTTTTCTGTTGTCATTGTGGATGAAGGACTCATCATTTGTGCCTGGCCCCTGCGATCAATGGCCCTATTCAAACTATAATGAACGAGCCGATCTCAGATCCAACAGATCTCTATTGTTCTACAGTAAGAGTACTTTTAATGACCTTTATACTCTTTTTGAACTGTTTTTGCATATAAGTGTGCAACAAAATTTCACACAAGGAATGCATTATGTGGTAAAGCCCATATTAAACTGTACCAGACAACAAAAAATGATTATGTTTGTACAGTATGTGTAATCTTCACAGGCATATGGAAATCATTTAGAGCTCCAGGAGTTCATAACATCTTACATTGCACTAGATTGCTATATCATAACAGAGAAAATCGGTGTTCAAAAAGACCTAAACTAATAACTCATGACTGCAACACAAGAAGTGATAGCCTACTGTAACATGATAACTTCAACGTAAATAAACTTGAAAGTAGCTAAGACTGCATATAAATAGGATATTAAAAAGTCGTGAGTAGTCATAATTGGTAAAAAAAAAAAAACTCACCTGTCATTAGAGAGTAATAGTTGGGATAGGACAGACTGGGGAAATCTGGAGTCAGGTAATCCACTTTAACACCGTTGTCCACGATTTCTCTAAATCCAGCCAAGTTTTGTAAATCGTCCATGTAATCATAACGGAAGCCATCAATCAGAAACACCAGGAGTTTGCGGTTTGCGTCGCAGCATCCGGACAGAAGGAGAATAATAACGGTGAGGATGTTCAGCGCGACTCGAGTCATGATGCTCCGCTACTGAGAGCAGAACTGAACTGACAGATGGAGAGCTGAACACTCATCATCGCGCTGATTCATGAAAAACTCTCCGTCTCAATGGGCGTGTCCGGGGAGAGTCCACTTCCACTGCAGGGACAGATAGACAGCATTCTGAAAAAAATGTGGGGGCAAAAAAAAAAAAAACGTCTCCCCTTTAAAAAAGGTTTTTAAAAAAAAAAAAAATGTATATCTATAGTCCACTTCCACTGCAGGGACAGATAGACAGCATTCTGGAAAAAATGTGGGGGCAAAAAAAAAAAAAACGTCTCCCCTTTAAAAAAGGTTTTTAAAAAAAAAAAAAATGTATATCTATAGTCCACTTCCACTGCAGGGACAGATAGACAGCATTCTGGAAAAAATGTGGGGGCAAAAAAAAAAAAAACGTCTCCCCTTTAAAAAAGGTTTTTAAAAAAAAAAAAAATGTATATCTATAGTCCACTTCCACTGCAGGGACAGATAGACAGCATTCTGGAAAAAATGTGGGGGCAAAAAAAAAAAAAACGTCTCCCCTTTAAAAAAGGTTTTTAAAAAAAAAAAAAATGTATATCTATAGTCCACTTCCACTGCAGGGACAGATAGACAGCATTCTGGAAAAAATGTGGGGGCAAAAAAAAAAAAAACGTCTCCCCTTTAAAAAAGGTTTTTAAAAAAAAAAAAAATGTATATCTATAGTCCACTTCCACTGCAGGGACAGATAGACAGCATTCTGGAAAAAATGTGGGGGCAAAAAAAAAAAAAACGTCTCCCCTTTAAAAAAGGTTTTTAAAAAAAAAAAAAATGTATATCTATAGTCCACTTCCACTGCAGGGACAGATAGACAGCATTCTGGAAAAAATGTGGGGGCAAAAAAAAAAAAAACGTCTCCCCTTTAAAAAAGGTTTTTAAAAAAAAAAAAAATGTATATCTATAGTCCACTTCCACTGCAGGGACAGATAGACAGCATTCTGGAAAAAATGTGGGGGCAAAAAAAAAAAAAACGTCTCCCCTTTAAAAAAGGTTTTTAAAAAAAAAAAAAATGTATATCTATAGTCCACTTCCACTGCAGGGACAGATAGACAGCATTCTGGAAAAAATGTGGGGGCAAAAAAAAAAAAAACGTCTCCCCTTTAAAAAAGGTTTTTAAAAAAAAAAAAAATGTATATCTATAGTCCACTTCCACTGCAGGGACAGATAGACAGCATTCTGGAAAAAATGTGGGGGCAAAAAAAAAAAAAACGTCTCCCCTTTAAAAAAGGTTTTTAAAAAAAAAAAAAATGTATATCTATAGTCCACTTCCACTGCAGGGACAGATAGACAGCATTCTGGAAAAAATGTGGGGGCAAAAAAAAAAAAAACGTCTCCCCTTTAAAAAAGGTTTTTAAAAAAAAAAAAAATGTATATCTATAGTCCACTTCCACTGCAGGGACAGATAGACAGCATTCTGGAAAAAATGTGGGGGCAAAAAAACAAACAAAAAAAAGCCAGTCTCCCCTTTAAAAAAGGTTATTTAAAAAAAAAATAATTATATATATAGTCCACTTCCACTGCAGGGACAGATAGACAGCATTCTGGAAAAAATGTGGGGGCAAAAAAACAAACAAAAAAAAGCCAGTCTCCCCTTTAAAAAAGGTTATTTAAAAAAAAAAAAAGTATATATATAGTCCACTTCCACTGCAGGGACAGATAGACAGCATTCTGGAAAAAATGTGGGGGCAAAAAAACAAACAAAAAAAAGCCAGTCTCCCCTTTAAAAAAGGTTATTTAAAAAAAAAAAAAGTATATATATAGTCCACTTCCACTGCAGGGACAGATAGACAGCATTCTGGAAAAAATGTGGGGGCAAAAAAACAAACAAAAAAAAGCCAGTCTCCCCTTTAAAAAAGGTTATTTAAAAAAAAAAAAAGTATATATATAGTCCACTTCCACTGCAGGGACAGATAGACAGCATTCTGGAAAAAATGTGGGGGCAAAAAAACAAACAAAAAAAAGCCAGTCTCCCCTTTAAAAAAGGTTATTTAAAAAAAAAAAAAGTATATATATAGTCCACTTCCACTGCAGGGACAGATAGACAGCATTCTGGAAAAAATGTGGGGGCAAAAAAACAAACAAAAAAAACCCAGTCTCCCCTTCAAAAAAGGTTATTTAAAAAAAAAAATTGTGTGTGTGTGTGTGTGTGTTTATTTCTATAGCACCTTTCAAGAGCAAGTGTCACGAAGTGGTTTAGCTACATTAAAATTGTAAAAAAAAAAAAAATAGACATGACAATTAAAAGAACAGATTAGACAAAAGCAAGTTTGAACAAGTGAGTTTTCAGCTGCTTTTTAAAAATGTCCACAGAATCCACAGATCGCAGTTTCAGAGGAAGAGCATTCCACAACTTGGGAGCAGCTACTTCAAAGGCACAGTCTCCTTTTGTCCTCAATCTAGATCGTGGAACAACTAGCAGGATCTGATTTGAGGATCTCAGATTCCTATTGGAGTTATAGGGTTGCAACATCGCTTTTAAATACACATGGGCTTGATCATGCAATGCTCTAAACACCATCACAAGAATTTTAAAATGAATTCTAAATTTGACAGGGAGCCAGTGTAAAGAAATTAAAATTGGGGTTACGTGAGATCTCTTTGATGACTTAGCTAAAAGCTTAGCAGCAGCATTTTGAAAAACTTGTAACCGTTTCAGGGATGAATTATTAAGACAAGTAAAAAGAGAGTTACAATAATCAAGGTGGGAGGAAATAAATGCATGTATAATCATTTCCATCTCCGCTGTGGACACAACTGGCCTCAATTTTGTGATGTTTCTCAACTGATAAAAACAATTACGAACCAAATAATTCACATGTTGATCAAGACTGACGGCTTGTCCCATATGAACACCTAAATTACGAAGGGTAGATTTAACAGAATGTGATAAAGGACCAAGACTTTGCATCACTTTTGGGAGAACACCAGCAGGAGCCGAGATAAGTAGCCTACTTCTGTTTTTTCAGGATTTTACTGTAAGTAATTATTTGCCATCCATACTTTAATAGAGTTTATACAATTTAAAAGAGTAGACAATTTTGTAATTTCATGAGGCTTAAAAGAAATATATAGTTGAATATCATCTGCATAGCAATGATAGCGAACACATACTGTATATGTGTGTGTGTGTGTGCGTGTGTGTGTGTGTGTGTT
>NW_015557181.1:1020340-1020831 GCF_001515605.1 Sinocyclocheilus anshuiensis | reverse complement strand
TATATGTGTGTGTGTGTGTGTGTGTGTGTGTGTTGAGATTGATGAAATTGAGATTGAGATTTATACATCATCTGAAAGCTGATTAAATAAGCTTTTGGCTGAGATACAACTATTTGAAAATCTGGAATCTGGCGGTGCAAAAAAAAAAAAAAATACTGAGAAAATCGCATTTAAAGTTGTCCAAATTAAGTTCTTAGCAATGCATATTGCTAATCAAAAATGATCTTTACTTAATGTCCTAATGATTTTTGGCATAAAAGAAAAATTTATCATTTTGACCCATACAATGTTTTTTGGACTTAAAAAAGTTAATTGTTTCACTTAACTTCACTTAAGTGAAGTGACATGTGGCCAAGTATGGTGACCCATACTAGGAATTAGTGCTCTGCATTTATCCCATCCAAAGTGCACACACAAAGCAGTGAACACACACACACCGTGAACACACACCCGGAGCAGTGGGCAGCCATTTTATGCTGCGGCGCCCGGGG
>NW_015557181.1:1009505-1019903 GCF_001515605.1 Sinocyclocheilus anshuiensis | reverse complement strand
GCCAAGTATGGTGACTCATACTCGGAATTAGTGCTCTGCATTTATCCCATCCAAAGCGCACACACACAGCAGTGAACACACACACCCCGTGAACACACCCCCGGAGCAGTGGGCAGCCATTTTATGCTGCGGCGCCCGGGGAGCAGTTGGGGGTTCGGTGCTCAAGGGCACCTCAGTCGGGGTATTGAAGGTGGGAGAGAGCACTGTACATTCACTCCCCCTACCTACAATCCCTGCCGGTACGAGACTCAAACCCACAACCTTTGGGTTACAAGTCCGACTCTCTAACCATTAGGCCACGACTTCCCACTAAGACTTAAGACTTAATTAAGACTGCTTTTGTGGTCCAGGGTCACACACATATACACATACATATATGTTAATGGATATTTTGAATTTTCTGTATCATTTTAGGCTAATAGTTACAAAAATATTTTAATAATTTTTTAAAAATAATAAACAATTTGAACAATTAACTTCAGCCAAAAGTTACTCAAATTAAAATGTTTAATGTGGCACCACGTTCAGAGCCATTGACAATATCCCTGCTGAAAAAAAAATAAAAAAATAAAAAATAGAAACCATCACAGAAATTCTAATGGTAATACCATTACAACCATTACAACTATTAACCTTTAAAACCATTAAAAATGGTGGTGTGTTTTGGGACATATTCCATTATGATTTAGTGGTTTTAACAAGCCACCAATAGAGGGCGACAAATTACCAATATAGACACCCACAGGGATCAGTTTCCATTAAAGGTTATGCACCAAGAGCTTGTAACACTCCAAAGAGAAAGAAAAAATTGAAATCGCATCATATGACCCCTTTAAAACCAGTACAGTCCCCTTTATAACAAGTAAAACAATTACAAATTATGTGCTGGTTTATTTATTTATTTATTTTCAGCAGGGATCTCAAAAACATAAGTTGTTTACAAAATCTCTTAACAAACTTGGTTAAGCATGTTTAGCTTATTTAATTCCACAACTCACAATTCCGGTTACTTAATATCTCCGACGATTATTTAACTCAATTTAAGTTAGTAAGGCGAATACTTGACCCCTCCATTACGAACAAGCTAAATCTGATTATCTTCATTCACTTCCAGTAAAGGTTTTTTTTTTTAAATGCGAATTCCTGAAAGGTTTTAAAGCAGCTCACGTGGTTTTAAGCTCAAAATGATCCTAAACAGAACCTAAAAATCCTTTTCAAAACGTTGACCCAACTGAAAGTTAATAACTCAGATAAGCGGATAACTTGAGCTCCCTGTTGACCAGGGGTGCCCAAACTCGGTCCTGGAGGGCTGATGTCCTGCAGAGTTTAGATCCAACCCCAATTAAACACACCTGAACCAGCTAATCAAGCTCTTACTATGCATACTAGAAACTTCCCGGCAGGTGTGTTGAGGCAAGTTGGCGCTAACCTCTGCAGGACACTGGCCCTCCAGGACCGAGTTTGGGCACCCCTGCTGTTGACACTCTAAATTAGGCCTTTATTTTCCCACTTTTATTTAATTCATTCATGTTCTTGGACATATTTAAAACCTGCCACCCCATTTTCACTGTTTAGCAGAGCATCATACCAAAAATCCTGGCTGATGGTTGAACTGGCCCACTATTAGGCTACAACTTGAACAGTTTTAGCTTAAGTTTGCTCTAAACGTTATATGATCTGCACTGACCTCTGCTGTCTGGAAACTGATAAAACAGCCCTTGTAGAAACAAACAGAAGTGCCCTTCCTCTGCTACTAGGCTGTGCAATAACCTCAGCTTTATGCCCTCATTGAAAACTCAAGTCTACAGAAAAACAAATATGAGAAACCAACCCAATATAAATGGTCCAACAAACCTCTGCTGCAGTTCATTCAGATTATTAGTTACACTGAACTCTGTAGAGATGGATTCAGTAGACAGAGGTAGAACTCTGTCCCAATGCAATAAAATTGTGCAATAATGTTCAGAAATATGTTTGCTACAGTGATCATGTCTCTGCTTTGTCGTTGTCACAGTGACCCAGGTGCAATTAAGAACGGCAACTGAAACCAAAAGACAGACAGACCGTACTCCTTCATACATGCACAAACACACACAGGCCAGATCACTTTACACAACATGAGCATGAGTTGTGTTAAAACCAGCTAAATAAGAAGCATTGCACAACATTCACTTAGCAGTTCCAGTCACTGATCTATAATAGAGACATTATGTAGGCCTATAGATCAGTGGTTGCAGTACTATTCTGGAGGGGGCTAACACTTTGTGTTAAAAACAATTATGGATCATGAAAGTAGTTTTTTAAAATTGAAAATGACATGTGTACAAGTGATGCGCCCAGAGAATCATTTATGTGAACATGCACATTTTTAATGTACCAGACGCTTCAGTCTATCTTATGTGAGGTTTAGCTCCCTTCTTCATATATTTGCAAATTTTAATAATAGCCTAATTCATGAGTTTTAGATAAAGCGCTAGTCGTTTTTCATGTGACCACATTCTCTTGCAAATGTCAAGCACTAAAGCAAAATCAATATCTGAAGCAATATACACAGTATGGCAGAAAAAAAATACATTCCTACAGAGTTTGTTGACAGATCAGAATTCATGTCTTCATTAATGTTAACATTCCACTCATGCTGAGAATCCAGTTGCAATGTAAAATGTTGTTTATGTTGCAGATTCGTTTGAACAGCTTAACTTTGGCAATGGTTGGAATAAAAGAAAAATGTATTAGCAATTGACAAGGATATTGCTAGATGTGACACAAGGGGGAGCTATGTTTCTGCGTATCATATACGTGGACATGGTTATTGCCCAACAATCGCAATATCGTCTGATTTATTAGCCAAGTCAATAGGCGTGTAGGCTATTGTATTATTCACCTTATTTTGCTACAAGGAAGTAGCTATTTTCTATAAATGTGAGAGACGTTCAGTTAATTAGCCGCTTTATGTAAATAACTAGAACAATGACAAAGCGCAGTAAACTGTAACACTATTTGCGCTACGAAATTAGTGTGTTTATGATTATGATAACGAATTTAAAGTAATATGGATCGAGCAGAATTGCTGTATGATGTACAGGTAAAATAACAGGAAGAACGACACCGGAAGTCTCGCACATTTGAGTTACAAATATCTTAAGGTGGAAAGATTTATCACCATATTAAACCCCTAGATAGGAAAAAGAGAGATAGAAATGAAACGAGAGACAGGAGAGGGAAAAATAAGTTGCTTTCCAACATCTAAACTAAACAAAAGCAGATTTTGACTGAAACCACGGAAAATGACTCACTGTGAAGTGCTCAAATATAAAAATACAGTGTGATTGCTCAGTTTTGACTGTACAGACGACACAGAACCAACTGAAATCTGACCCAAACAGTGTCTATCATTTATTCCTATGCTCACATGATTTCTATACACCAGAATCTTGCGGAAATCATCAAAGAAGCCCTTGAATGTGTATAAAGATCCGATAGGCACACACATTATCTGGGACTTGAATACACAGCTGCAGACACAAGACAAGCAGAACATATACTTTACATCTTTACGTTCACATATACAGTAGAAAGAGACACATAAAAAGGTTCTAACTTACATTTTTCTTAATAAAAAAGAAAATCATCAAACAAGTGCTCTGTTTTGTCATAAAAACCACAAACTGACACAAATTCACACAGGATTTCTTTCATCACAGGGCCCATAATGTAAAATGGCATGTACTATCCATTGCATAAAGATCCCTAAGGTATAAAAATTTATTTAAGATAAGTTAAGATTATGCCATTTATGTGCATACGTTTTTTTCTCGTAAAATGTCTATCCTTGATTGTGAGCTACAAAAGTCACTGATTATGGCAGCCAGTGCTCATCCATAAGGTGCTCGGGCGATTAATGGCAATTAGGCAATGATCCCTCTATATACACATTCACAATGGCTTGCGGACCACTACGGCAGCTTACAGATACACGTCACTGCGCTCAAAAACTCCCTGAATTTAAGCTCACGTGTCACTTCCTCCCGTCCGAGAGCATTGGGTCAACCTCCCGTAGGGTGGTCCATCGCTGTCCTGTGAGCTCGTAGGTCCTTTATCAAAGGTGATGATAGTGTTCTCGACAAGTCCGGCTGGACGTCGCGTGCAGGTTTCATCAGCAAGTCTTGACGGAGGATTTGGACACGTCTGAGGTTTTCATGATGACGCTGGCACGTTTTTCGTGGGCCAACAGCTGGCTGGAGGGTCCGGGGCTGTGGGAGGACGAGGGCAAAGGGGTGTTTAAGAGGCTCCAGGTCATCCCACCAGTGAAGGGGGCGTGCAAGGGCGAAGCTGCGGGGTCTCGGACAGTGGTTATCTTGAAGTTGGGCTTGTCGGTAGAAATGAAAGTGGACATGCCAGGCAGCGCCATCCTCACCTTCTTGTCTTCATGTCCAAATAGAGCGGCCTGAATACGCTGCAGGGCAGAACAAAGCCATGTCAGTGATTAGGAAACTAGAAGAAATTACTAATTCAAATAATAATAATTGATGTTAATCCCATGTTAATAATTTGACATGGTTTTCTATCTTTTAGATGCCATGGACTCCCAAATATAATTATCTTCATGTAAGGGACCCCATCCTAAAATTTTAAAGATAACTATATATTCATAAATACCCAATGTATAGTGTGAAAACTGTATATATATATATATATATATATACACACACTAGGGGTGCACCGATTTATCGGCTACCGTTCACTAACGGCCGATAATCGCTTTGGGATGATTGATCAGCGGTCTCTAAAAAGGCTGATCTCATAAACCGATCTCAAGCTGATGACGCTGCTGTGAGAGGTTTGGCACGACATGCAGCGGAACTGTCTCAGTCTCTGTCCGGCGCGGGTGAAATAATTATAATGCTGAAGGTGAGGTGCAATTCATATTTCTTCATTAAATAACTTATAAAGTAATTTGAAAACTTTCTGTGAGACATAATTTCACAAACAGTGCGAGTGAATCACCGCGTGCTCTCTCTCTCTCAAAATGTGCAAATGGCTTCAAATCACCACACATCGCATCTGTCTATAAGCGCTGTACAGTTGACACAGGAATGGTCACTTGCACAATCGAGGCAGTGCTGTCACTAAAGTTTATAAATTGCATTTCTTTTTAATTCTTGCCCGTGTTTAACCATTCAGCGCTCGCACGCTCTCCTGGAGACTGTGCGCTCACGCACACTCGAAGCGCACACACATAATGCCAGGTTCACACATACATCCGTTCGAAGTGCGTATTTTTACAGCGCTCATGTTAACGGATTTTAAGCGTTCACACTGCACACGGTTGCGGTCTGGCAGTGCGTTCCATAAGCAGTCTGCAGCATTGCAGCGATTGATTCCACACCGAATTTGCTGCACGCGCTGAACTAAAGTGACAGCTACATGTTTTGCAGTAAATATGAAAACAAAAATGTAGTAATTACACCAAAAATACATATAATTAAAGTCTGCTGTGTTTCAGTCAACACATATGGCTTTTTGGCTAGGTTTAAAGGAAAAGAGCACTTTTAGATAAACAAGGCAATTATAGATGGCACTCGTGGAGGTAGGAAAACAACGTTTATGAACTGCAGGATTGCTTGCAATAAAGATTTAAATGCAAAAGAAAAGGCAGTAGAGCTGACTGTTACTATATGAATTATTTATTTATTTATTTTAATCTATTATAATTATATTTATTTTAATAAATTTTGTTCATTATTTGTTTATTTAACTTTTACTTATTATAATAAAATGTTTTTATTTATTCATTTTAATGTATTATATTTTAATTCATTTTTGTTGATTTTAAACTAGTTGATATTCATTTTAATAAAATGTTTATTTATTTACATATTTACTTTAACAATTTTTTATTATTTAGGAATTATTTGTCTATTTTAATGCTATAATTATGTTTATTTTAATTAATTTTGTTTATTTTTAATCTAACTAATTTATTATAATCAAATGATTTTATTTATTCATTTTAATGTATTATATTTTAATTTATTTTTTGATTACGTTAAAACTAGTTGCTATTCATTTTAATCAAATGTTTTTATTGATTTATTTACATATTTACTTTACATTTTTTATTATTTATTTGTTTGACATTTTTTGAAAGGATTATCTCTAAACTCCCTTCCTGACCCTCTCAGTCTAGGTTCATTCCCTCTCACTCATTATTTAAATAACAAAAATGTGAGAATAAAATTCACGGCTTTGTAATTAAAAACAAATCAAAAATAAAGCACTTTTAAAAAAAAGATTGACCTGCATGTCATGTAATTTTTAACCAACATCAGAAAATCATGAACATGAAAATAAACATGACAAAAAGTCTGGTAATCTCTGCTGATGTTAAGTGTCTTCCTCAAGAGCACAAAGGTGATAGTTTGCACTTGCAATCTGTCAATTTTCTACCAGGAACTAACAGTATATTTTCATGAATTACAACCTGAGGCCATGTCATAAAACACACACACTTTCTTGTGTTCAAATTACGATAATCCCGAATTGCAGGAGAGCGTTATCGCCCACATCTCCAGGGGCCCCACCACACACAGCACACAGCTCACCACCATCAGTTGCATTTCCTCTCTGACACTCAACTTCATGCCTTTGATTGTTCTCTCTAGAAACTGCTGCGCTGCCTGTAAGACGTTTGCTTCATACATCTCAACTGTGTTTAGACTGATAACTGGCACATAAAACAGTCTGTCTAACAGCACTCAAAATTAATGATTATTTATAGCTTCTATTGTTTTTACTGACAGAATTATGGCGGCAGACTGGCTATCATCGGACTGCAGGATCTGCTGGCTTCCTGGCATCATGTGAGGGCAAATTTATCACAAAACGTGTAGAGTCTAACATTAAAGTCAAACATTAAGTTCTTAGATTTAAAGTAAGTACTGACCAAAAAACAAAACAAGAGACCATGGTACCATTTTTATGTGAAAATATTATTTATGTCCAAAGAAAAATCTGCTCAATATATATTAAAAAAAAGCATGTCTAAAAGGTACCATTTAATTTAAAGCCTACATCAATTACAATGGTAAGATTATGAGAAACTTTTCAGGGTGTTAATATCCTGCCATGAAGCAAAATTCCCCTCCCTCGAAGCCTAAATGATATTTGAATCAGCCGTCAAAACTGACAGCGGTCTTCTGGGCTACAGTAACTCTATGGGTGAATCAGAGATTCAGGTTTTCTATTTCAATTGTTTTCTAACAAGTCGCAGCACATTTGCCGGAATCAGCGAGAAGCGTCACGTCACTGCTTGCTCTTTCTCTTTTTCCCCCGCCGTCTTGTTTTGCATCAGAGTTCTGAGGTACAGGAACCGAAAACAGGGGTTGAGAGTGTCTACCATAGTACCATGTAAGATTTACCCAGATGCATGCTGGAACTTACATGTGTGGATAGATACTGTGCGCTAGTAAACGGGAACTAGGAAAAGCCACAATCTTTCAGGCATGAAACAATAAATCACAAGACCTGGCATTTTAAAATCAAATTGAGTTTTATAGCTTTTAGTCCAAGTCTGTAGCTTAAAACTCGTCTTTTAGCAGATAAAGCCATTTAAAATGTATTCTTCCTTTTCCAGAAAAAAAACTGACCAAAATATTATGACTCATGCATATACAAACTTTTATCCAATTAAATGTGCTCTAGGATGATAATTACATAATTTGAGAAGCAAGTAGCAAAGCATGTTCAAGTAAGTTATGCATAAAATGCAACTTTACAATCAATTTTTTTGCAAAATTGCCAAATCCAGTCCTTTGCCTAAAAAATGCATTTCCTTATTAAAGTAAAAATGCTTGTTCATATTCTGTGTGTATCAGTTTGTATATTATGCTACAGTTGATTTATATAATCTGGCACGCTTGTACAAGACTAAATGCAAAACTTTAAGCTCAGGAAATGGCCCCCGATACTAGTTTACGCAAAAACAGCTGTGACATCACTAGAGACAATCACAGGCCGGACTGATCGTGCAAAAAACCAAAGTGAGCGAGTACTTAGACTTGTTAGACTATCAAGGAAATTTGAGTCTGTAATCTTACTACTGCAATGGGAGGTGAAAACATTTGCACAAGCACTGACAGCGTTTGATATATTTGGCCCTCAGAGTGGCAGAGTGAGAAAACAGCCTGTGAAAACTTGCTCTACAAAACTCAAAAGCACAAAAAAAAACCTTCACATGCTCTGGATCAGTGCTCTTCTAGAAACGTACTCTATGCATGCATGCAAAAGCACATATTTGGCACTGCATGCATGTTAACCTGCATATTTGTGTTATGTCAGTAACAAACCTTTGTACAGAAGAGCTTCCTTTAAATGTCTGAGCCACTAAACTGAATGTTGCTATTCAGGCAGCTGCTATAAACATGTATACAGTAACTCGCTCAGCAAGATTCTCCTCAAACTGTTGCATTTGCCGTAGTTGACCTGAAAGTCAGCACATGTGCAAGCAATTTATATGATAGTGCCTCTTGTGGCTGAGAATGCAACACGCACTAATTTTAAAGGAACAGTTCACCCAAAAATGAAACATTTGCTTAAAATGTACTCTCCCTCAGGCCATCAAAGATGTAGATGAGTTTGATGTGGGGTATGAGTGGTTATGAACGAATGAATGAAACGCATTTGTCCGTGTTTCACTCCGTCTTGAATCGCGCTCGCGGAAAGCGCTTGAGAAACAGTGTCTCTTCCGCGGCTCGGCAAGCTTTCAACTCGTTTTTTTAGTCTCGAGCAAGACTGTACGACATTTACGTTACATGATTTGACTGATTTTTACGTAGAAAGGTTTCGGAGGCCCTATGCAGCTTGCGTATTTTGCGTATAGGGAGGATCGGCTCTGGTTTTATCAGCTGTTTGGACTCTCATTCTGACGGCACCCATTCACTGCAAAGGATCCATTGGTGAACGAGTGATGCTACATTTCTCCAAATCTGTTCTGATGAAGAAACAAACTCATTTTGGATGGCCATGAATTTTAAATTTCCAAGTGAACTATTCTAACATTGTGAAATCAAATAAAAATAGTCTTTGAATAATGTCATAGAGCATATTTTGGCCTTTAGCGTCTGTACGAGAAGCACAATTCAGCTCCTCACACACCTAAAGCCGTTGCAATAAACAGACGTACACAAAAGGATTCTGGGTATTGCTTGGACACACCCATTAAAAGCACTCTTCTTTCTGGTTATTCTTTTTGGCCACTATCCCTCAGCAACTGTAGTCTGCAATAATTTCACATGTGAACACAATAACAATCTATTCTGCGTTTAAATTTGTCCAGTTTCGCAAAGGGAAATAGTTTGGATGGATTTTGCACTTACCTCTTTGGAGTCTTCCTCACTGGCGCTGTCTGTATCGCTCTCTGCTGGAAGATAGAGAGAAAGCAAAGTGGTCAGACTGATTCATCAGGGATTTCCTGACAGACAGGTTACCGTGTATGGGTGGATGAAACAATGCAAAGGATCATCCTTCAACCGATAGCCTGCCTGTACATCTTGTATATTTAACCCTTACAGGTTTAGAAGTTTTAACTGATTACACCAATTAATGACTGAAAGATATCCTCAGGGCCAGTCATTTCTAATGTTTTAGTTAAAGAAATACAGTTTAAATTGCACTGAGAGCTGCTTAGATAAGACAATATAAATCGTAAATATCAGGAGAAAGAAGATAGTTTGCTGTGGCATTGTGTTTGTGTTTACTATGAATAACTCAACACTTGAGCAAGACATTTCATGCCGTAAACCTAGGGCTGGACAATAATTAAATATCAATATGTATCGCGATATAATTCTTTTCAATAACGGTGATATGATTTTTAAACACATTTCCGATATTTCGATATACATTACCAGTGTTTCCCATGCATTGATTTATTTGTGGCGTTTGACTTCGTTGAATAAACATTAGCACTGCACGTTTCAAAATCATAACGTGGCGCGGGTGTTTTATATGAATGTATCTCTGAAGGGAACCGACTGTCTTCAGAAAAGTTTCGATGACATTTTCATTTTATCTGATAAAGTAGCATTCATGAGCGGAGCTGCTTTGATTACAGCCATTACTGGAGAAACAGCAAGTTCTACCGCTCTCAATGCACCTCCTGCTGGCAGACCATCAGTTTGCATTTTAAATAAGCCCGTCTCTAGCAGCATGTTTTTGTTGTTGCTCTTTTTTTTCTGCAGCAACTCAGAGGCACTTTTCATATTCTTTATCCTGGCTGAAGCACATTTGTTTCAATCTATAACAATAATCAGCCGTCCTACATTACCAGTCAAAAGTTTTTGAACCGTAAGATTTTTAATTTTTTTTTTTTTTTAAGAATTCTCTTCTGCTCACCAA
>NW_015557181.1:1001121-1009341 GCF_001515605.1 Sinocyclocheilus anshuiensis | reverse complement strand
TTTTTTTGGAAAGAAATTATAGAAATTTATACTTTTATTTAGCAAGGATGCTTTCAATTGATCAAAAGTGATGATAAAGACATTTATAATGTTACAAAAGATTTATATTTCAGATAAATGCTGTTCTTCTGAACTTTCTATTCATCAAAGAATCCTGAAAAAATTCTACTCAGCTGTTTTCAACATAATAATAAATGATTTTTGAGCAGCAAATCAGAATATTAGAATGATTTCTGAAGGATCATGTGACTGGAGTAATGCTAAAAATATAGCTTTGAAATCACAGGAATAAATTGCATTTTAAAATATTTCCAAATAGAAAAGAGCTATTTTAAATAGTAAAATTATTTCAAAATGTTACTGTTTTTGCTGTATTTTGGATCAAATAAATGCAGGCTTGGTGAGCAGAAGAGAATTCTTTAAAAACAATAAAAATCTTACTGTTCAAAAACTTTTGACTGGTATGTTGGAAGATATTAATAATTAATAAGGTGAGTCTGAAATGTTTATTTGACAGTGATTTCACATTTCTTGTTTGTATGAAGGCTAAATACAAATAAAAGGTGAACATTCATTTATTTGTGCTGTTTTTTTTTAAGTATTATATGGTTTTATATGAGGTGTCATAGACTTGGCAAATTCATTTTTCATAAGTTTGTATGCACAGACATCTGTTGTGGGCGTTCTTGGCAGTTTTTACAAGGCTTTTTTAAATAGTGTTCATATCGATATCGGAATTATATCGTATCGACCGAAATTAAGAAATATATCGTGATATAAATTTTGGCCATATCGTCCAGCCCTACGTAAACCACACGCTTTCAGCCCCAGGGACTTCTGGGAAAAAAGGATTGTTGATTGGAAAACATGGAACAACAGGACATGATTCAACATTCCCGTCCATGTACAAACGCACTGACAAGTGGTACTGTATGGTAAATTTCACACCACTAAAAACAAGTTTTCATAAGCCAAGCCCCACAATTTCAACAATGCCAAGAGTTCATCTCAGTACTCCACACACAGTCAATGAGCAGACAGAAGAGTAGCTACATTAAAAGGCACACAACACTGCAGATAAAGGATATATTTAAGTATTTTTCTTCTACTCTAGGAAGTCATTTGCATTCCTTAGTCGTAACTAGCTCCCAGAGGGAACTGAATAAAACAGCAACACTTATAGACGGAAATGCAGAAACGTTCTAGCTGTAATCTTGGATCTAGTGTTCACGCTTTTAGCCGCGAGCTGGATGGCTTCTTATCGGAAGCAGTGTTTCAGAGCGGGCCTCTGCCATAGTCAGCAACAAATAATTAGTGGTGTTTGCTAAGATAAGAATTATTACAAGGGTGAATTCTGGTAAATTGGGACACTTTGGCCATTGAGATGACTGGGAGAAAAATGTCCCAAATAACCGAATTCACTCTGTTACTCGTTTTAACAGTTTGTAATAAGGATTTGAATAAACTTCTAACCCGAGTATTACACTTTAGCATGCAACTCTCTACCAACCACCAATGAATGATTCATGCAATTAGACTGAAGGTTTTTGCTTTGAAGCCAATAAAATGTAAGAAAAATTCTCATAGACTTACAATAAAAATGATATTATAGAATCCTGCTAGAATCCCTAGCAACTGCATAGCAATTCACTTAAAAAAAAACATTACAACAAACTTATTTAGACTTACTTGCTTAACCCAGATTCCACTCCAAGACAGTATTAGAACAAACTCAATCTCCAAAATGGCTTAATTATCATAGAGAAGAACAAAGTCAACAGTTATGTTGTTTCTGCACCACTTGATGGCAAAGGGCTATCATTTACAGAATAGGAATAGGTGTAGGACCAACTCAGACAATGGGTTGTTTGAACATACAAACCATAGCTGTTACAACAGGAGCAACTTCATTTACATTAGGGGTGGTAACCTGTTTAGGATGTTCAGAGATTTTTCTGAATCCGCTGAATCAAGCCATGTACTTCATCACTGCTAGATCTTCAACATCCTCGTCATTTTATCTTACAAGCCACATAACATTCTGGACAGCGTTGTTATTGTTAACTAAAATTAAAACTATTAAAAATTGCTTTGGTAATTTAAATAAAGCTCAAATAAATTGTTGCTTTGGCAAATAACTTAAAATAAGTTGAAGTTGAAGTACTGAAATTTCTAAGACTAAAACTGAAATAAAAATAAACTAAAACTATATAGAAACTACACAGAAACTTACAGAACTACATAGAAATATACAATAAATACATTCTGTCCGCATGTCATATGTGGATATTTGTAAATCGTGGCCGGGTGTTCTAATTCATTCCTTCCTGTTAGTAAAATGTGGACATGTACTAATTTGTTCTTTCGTTTTACTAAATCGTGGCCCATTGTACTAATTCGTTCCCTTGTTTTAATAAATTGTGGCTACATTGTACTAATCTGTTCATGTGTTTTAATTAATTGTGGCTACTAATTCGTTCATTCGGTTTACTAAATCAAGGCCATGTTGTACTAAGTTGTTTTCTGGTTTAGATAAATCGTGGCTCATTATACTCATTCTTTCCCTTGTTTTATTAAATTGTGGCTACATTGTACTAATTTATTCTATCATTTTGACTGAACTAAAACAAGGGAACTAATTTGGTCACACTTTAGTTTAAGGTCCAATTCCCGCTAACAAACCATTAACTACGACTTTTGCCTCTATTAAGCTTCTAATTTGCTGCTTATTAATAGTTAGTAAGGAAGTTGTTAAGTTTAGGTATTGGGTAGGATTAGGGATGTAAAATATGGTCATACAGAATATGTGCTTAATAAACAACCAATATGTTAATAATAGGCATGCTATTATAAAACGGATAGTTCCGGTCCTTGATTCTGATTGGTTGAGCCGCGTTCGAAGCTGTTGTAAATTACACTACAAACATACACCTTTGTTTACTTCTGTGTGTTGCGCGGCAACCACTTTGTTGGAACCACAACTGTTTCTGAGGAACTACATTGTTTGGCGGAAGAATACTGTTTTTATTTATATCATTACACTTTATTTGCTCTGTTTTATTCTGTGAAACCTTACTACGTATATGGAATAACTGTTTTATAAAGCAATAAGCCCCGTGAAGCCGTGGTTACAGTTAATTTATAACAGCTAAGCGGGTTTTAGGCACTCCGATTCGCGTCATGCCTAACAACGCCCCTTAGCTGTTATAAAATCACTGTAAACCATGGCTTCACGGGGCTTATTGCTTTAATAAACAACTAGTTAATAGTGAGAATTGGTCCCTATACTAAAGTGGTACCCTAATTTGTATATCATGGACACGATTTCCCAAATTGAGGGGATGAATTAATAAACTGGGGGAACAAATTCTTAATTGGCCAGGATATATATTATTCCTGCATGTCATGTGTGGGGCTCTGCAGAAATTACATACAAAAACAAAAACCCAATAATAATCACGAACACACAAAAAATGACTAAAACTAAAATGAAAAAGAACTTAAAATATAAAAAATTATATTTAAAATATCAATAAATAACACTATATTAGTGACAAAATAATGCTAAAAAATAAAAAACACTGGTCCTGTCAACAACCCAGAACACGCTAATATCAAAAAGTAGTGAGAGCAGTATTGGCAACACAATTTGATATATTTGTAGACCAATACACAACTACCTAGCAACCAATCAGAACACTCTAGCAACTGCAATGTGTTAACAACCCACTTAAAACACTTTAGAAAGCACACTGCAGTGCACTAAATACAGTACTACAATGAACACCTTGGCAACTCCATAGCAACACCTTAGCATTGCAGCTGCAGATTTGCATGGGCATATACCACTCACAAAATGTCAAATCTTGCTATAAAATAACTCCGTCCAAAACTTGTCCATTATAGCAATACAAGTGTATAACTGTCATGCCTTTATAACATATTGAAGGCAAACTTTAACTTTATGAACGAGCACATGCAGGTGTGTTCGCACCTCACCGTTATATATTAACTCCATCTGGCCAGAGCTGACTTACAGTACAGAGGTACAGCCGACGTGACACAGACAGCATGTCCTTGAGGCTCAACTCTAATGGACATTGTACAACACACGCAGCCTACACAGATCTCAATGACTCAAAGCATGTTTCAAGCTAAAAATTAAATGCTTTAGAAGTGATGCTTTCTTTTCAAATAAGAACAACAGATACACTGCAAAAAATGATTTTCTTTCGTTTTCCAGTACAAACATCTAAACATTCTTAAATCAGGATACTTTGAGAAACAAAATGACTTAAGATATTAGGTCTTGTTTTCCAAAAAAATAATTAAAATGAAGGTCAAGAAAAGGGGAAAGAAAACTAAACTTATTTCTAAGGGAAATCAAGATTATTTTTTTATGCAAGCCTGTTTCCGCCACTGAATAAAAACAAAAAAAAAGCGAATTGTGGCTTTTTATCTCACAATTCTGACTTTTTTTCCTCACAATTGCGAGTTTACATCTCACATTTCTCAGAATTGTGAGATATAAACTTGCAATTGCGAGTAATAAAGTCAGAATTGCAAGATATAAACCGGCAATTCTGACTTTTTTTCTCAGATTTGCATGATATAAACTCACAATTGCCAGAAATAAAGTCAAACTCCCAACCATGAGAAAAAAAAGTATTGCTTGTTTGTATCATGCAATTCTTAGAAAAAAGCCAGAACTGTGAGATAAAATGTCGCAATTGCTTTTTAAAAAAATGTATTCAGTGGCGGAAATGGGCTTCCATATTTTTCTGACCCAACTGGCAGGAATTTTGTTTAAGCTCACTTAATTTGATACCTGTTCAGAAAACAAATGTAATATCTTATGTAATTTTGCTTCCCAATTAAACATATCTAGATTCAAGAATTTTTCGATAGTTTTACTGGAAAACAAAAATACGAAAATAATTTTTGTAGTGTAGTACCTTTTCTTTTTTTTACTAAAAAAGACCTTATCTACACTGCAATAAACAGTCTTCTTAGTTCTTAATCATTATTTTTGTCTTGTTTTCCAGAACAAATATCTAAAATTCCTAAATCAAAATGAATTTACTTAAAAAGCACAATAATTAAAGATATTAAGTCCTGTTTTCTGAAAAAAATAAAAAAATAAATCTAAAAATTAAGTGAGTTAATGCCTGAAACAAGAACAAATATCTGTCAATGTGGAAAGAAAAATAAACTTCACTCAAAGTAAAAACAAGATTATTTTTCCCTATATTTTTCCTATTGACAGATAATATACTCATGTTTTAAGCATAAATTAATTTTGATAAATTTTTTAGAAAACAAGACTTAATATCTTAAGACATTTTCATTTTCAAATTAAATGTATCTAGATGTAAGAATTTTAAGATATTTGAACTGGAAAACAAGACACAAAAACAGCAAGTAAGAAAACCTCTTTTTTCAGTGTAGTTTATGTCATGCTTGTTTGTTTGCACACACAAGATCAAATCTACCGCCTGTATCCGTTTCCACTGATCACTGAAAAGCAAACAACAGGGTGGTTTGGAGGACTGGACATGTATATTAATCAAAAAGTCAAAATACTTCAGCAAATGGAACCGGACTGGGGCAAATTCAAACCGACACTTTTATAACTGGATGAGTGCAAAACCAGCAAGGATCTCAAAGCAATGCTGCATTGTGAATATAGTCATGGCTAAAGGATCGAGAGTATATTTGTCAAGCCAACCTCCATACGAGGAGACGGGGGAGATCTGTAAGGGGTACAGGTCGCTGGAGGTCACGGCCTGCTCCTCGTTTTCCGTCACCACCTCGATGGTCTGACACACGTCCGGCAGATCGTTGATGATCAGGTGGTCGCCTGCAGGAGAAGGAGAACAGGGAAGAGAGAGTAAATATGGAGAACAGTGAAGTGGGAAGTGAACGTGTTTCTTAAGGGGGCGTGAGCCAAATCTGTGTCATTTTTCACTCTGGACGCAATCCCTCCGGTCCACGTAGCAGAACTCTATTTCCCATGACTCCGTAATGTAATGATGCAGTGGAAACAAGGTTAAAAACAAATTAACCGGCTGTAAGGCTTTTTGTAAATCAATTACGTTGCAGTTGATTTTGCTTTGCCAATTCCATGTGTATCACAAACCCCACATGACTAACAAAACAAACACATGCTAAGCTCACCTTTTACCCCGATCGAGTGCGTTAGTGAGATTGAAGGGGGAAACAGAGAACAGTGGACGTGAATAAACAAACACAGTAACAAGGAGATCTGGAAAAACAGGTCCACGACAGAATGATAGGTGTAGTGTGATCAAATCCCATCCCAAATATAAAAGACGAATCGCACTTAAATCTGTCAAGAACATGCCTAAGTTGAATGTCACCTCAAAAAAATCTAAATAAATTAGTAAATATATATATATATATATATATATATATATATATTTATACTTTGCATAAATTACATATGTATTTGTATGTTGTGGTAGCACTTGCTGTACTGAATTAAATTCATGTTGATTTATCCTGTTGTGTCTGGATAGGACGATTTTCATTAATATAAATAAAATTATTATTACAGTATGGGAATTTGGTGGGGAAAACTGGCATGAAGATAATGGCCATAATTATATATAATTTTTTCTTTAAGCAAATATAATTTCCTTTTTTATTATGGGGTGAAATATGACCCAGAATTTGACCTCCACAATCTCCAATGACATAACCTTTCACAAAACCTTTCCTTTATTATGTCACTAACTGTTCATTTAACGCCAGCCATTCATACAATTCAATAGTAGGCAAATTAAAAGGCTCTTTACTAACTCAGACCGACAGCATAGTGACTCACTGGGTTTACATGTGTAGGTGCTATGAATACGGCTGCTGGCATGAGGAATAAAACTTACTCTATAGGTCAAATTCAGTGTCATAAGTAGATAACGTCTATAAAGTTTTTGATTTTGGAGATTTGTGAAGGCAGAGAACTGTGAGAGAAAGTCAAACAGCTGTGAAGTGATGCATGTGTTAAACTAGGATAGGAGAGGCACAGCTAAATAAACTCCGGCTGTTGTGAAGAAGAATTGCCTGAAGAATTCTGGGTATTTGCAAAAAGTGGCTGAGGAACACAGAACAAACTGCTGTTGTGTTTCAAAGGCCCTTACATATTCTCTCAAACCACAAGTCATGCTTTTTTGAAGAGAATCCTAAAATAAACTTGAGAGATCTTTTAACAACTTAATGTGTAATAATAATACAATTGAAAAAATATATATAAGAATGAATATTTGATACACACAAAGTGTTCAGAGAGTTCAGAGAAAAAAAAAAGAGTTGTTTTTAAGGGTTATTTTAAGTTTTTTCTTGTGATCTGGTTGGACAGAATTTAAACGGGTAATATATTTATAACAAATATTTAAAATAATAATAACAATAATAAAATATATATTTGAATAAAATATTCATTGACTTTATTTGCTACATACATAAAATATTATTAATAATAAATACACAACAAGCCATTCAAAAGTGTTACATTTTAGGGTTGTTTTAAGTTTCTCTTTAAAAAGCATGACTTGTGCTCTGGTTGGACAGAATTCAAAAGGGTAATATATTTATAACAAATACTATATTAATAAAATTCATATTTTTTAAAAGAGAAACTTAAAAAAAACAAACATAAAACCTAACACTTACAATAGCTACCAATACCTAATACAACAATAGCTTGAAGTGTATTTATTATAATTATTTTATTAATAATAATAATAATAATACATTATTATTAGTAGTAGTAGTAGTACTTTTCATACGTATCAAATATCTTTTCAAATATTTGGGTATTGTTATTATTATTATTATTAATAAAATATATTCAATTATAATAAATAATATAAATGTTTCAGGGTTATTTTAAGTTTCTCAAATTTTAATACTCCCTTGAATAGCAGTTATGTAAAAAGTTGAGTAAACAGGGGGGTATTCCAAAAAGCAGGTTATGTGACATACCCGGGTATGTTTGAGGATAAGCGAGTGGATAACTTAAAGGGTTAGGTTCATCCAAAAATGAAAATTAGGCTGTACATTACTCACCCCCGATGCATCCTAGGTGCAGTGTTGGGGGTAACACATTACAAGTAACGCGAGTTACGTAATCAGATTACGTTTTTCAAGTAACTAGTAAAGTAACGCATTACTTTTTAATTTACAAGAGAATATCTGAGT
>NW_015557181.1:979838-1000859 GCF_001515605.1 Sinocyclocheilus anshuiensis | reverse complement strand
AACCATCAATTAGGTGGCGATATGCACTAAGCATGTAAACGACCATTGAACAAAAGAAGAAGAAAGAAACAGCATGGCGTGCTTTTTCTTAGCGTCTGTTTACATAGCGACTCGTCGATTCGTCACTCTGTTGAGAATGTCTTGAGTCTTAACCAGGAACATACTCTGAGTTGAATGAACTTACTCCCGGACGCGTTTTTGGAACCACATACCTCGAGTAAGCAAGGTTTGGGGTTAATCAACCGAAAGTTCAGGGTTTAGCTAACGGTAAGTTAACCGTGCTTTCTGGAATACACCCCAGATCTGCCAAATTATGTTTAGTCTGACTATTTGGCTAAATTACATTTGGACTGTGTTGCTAAAGGCCCCGATATATTTCAAATGAAGTTTTGGTTCTTCGTTTGGGGGCAAAAAGCTGTTCGAAAAGGCTGAGTGACGGTATACTGTTTTCGAACATTCCAACACCCCGCGCTGCTGGAGGCGGAGTGTAGATTAATGTAATTTTAGATTAATGTACGCCGCTCGCGTGTATCCCCTAAACACAACAACGATGCAATGATGAAGTGTATCTAGGTGTGAGACGGGTACCAATGGTCAGAATATTATAGACAAAAGAATAATGATTAGCAGCAGTTCAGAGTCAAGTATCATGTTTGCAATAAAAAAATAACCATTATATTTCAATAATCAGTCCTTTATGGGAAGTGTGAATGGCTCATATTCTAAAAACTTTAGCATGATGTGAAAAAAAAAAATATTGGAGTCATCTCAATAACTCAAACCTGTTTATTACTTTATTTTATTATTGTTCATTTATTTTATTAAACTGGATAAATTATTACACCTTTTTATATTTTATGTGGTGTCATGATTTAATTTCGATAAAAACAAAGGTTTATTATTATATGTTCTTTTGGCATTTCATTTATTGCATACCTTTTAAATTCGCTTATTGAAAAAACATGTATTTACACATGTATTTAGTTTCTTGCCACCCTATATCTCCACTCTTTCCTTTCATTCTTTTCATGGCTTTGGAAAACTTGTCTGGGATGTTTCTCTGGGATAACTCCAGGTCGTCGACACCAAGCTTCGTTGCTATGTCTTTCTAGGAACCAAATACCTTCTCCGAATCTTTAAAGTCTCTCCGCGAGCGATCGTACAGGTACAGATACATTTGTACCATCTCAGCTATACGACACTCCAGTGAGTTCATGTTACTAGTAACTTGTTGGTGTTGTTTTTTTGGATGTTGTTCTCCTGTCTGACCTCTGTGGAATGAGAAACGAAATGGGGAAGAAAAAAAAAAAAATCGCACGTCAAAGAAGGTGGAGTTCCAGAACCCACCCACTGATTGCGTAATCGCCACGGACCAATGGTAGCTCAAAGGTGTTTAGGAGCCAAAATGAACTCCCCCAGAAAGTTCGCTTTGGTGAGCTGTTTCGAACTGCCAAAACGAACTCAAAACAAATTTGATTTTGTTCGAATTGACGTCATATCAGTTCATTCTTCGATTTCATTTGAAGTATATCAGGGCCTTAATAGATGACTCACAATTATCTGTTTTGGTGAGCAGAGAAACAAAATGTGCCACAGAGAGAAAGTATACAGATAAAAATTAATCCATAGAGCAGATAGCATATCAGATCATAACTCCTTTCTTGCTAGATTGTAAAGAACAGGTTCCACCTGAATATACTCATGTGACCTGAGCACAGGTGTGCAGGGTGGATCAGGAAGTTTACCAGAGTAATCTGCCTCCTGCTTGATTGTGACTGGGGTTTTACACGACGAAGAGCCATTACTGTTTTCCCAACTCGAAGGTGCAGGGCATGGTCGCACTGCCTGCAGTTAAAACACACACAAACACATTACATTCACATCTGTGTCAATTAATCTCATAACCTTTTTTTAAATAGAGCATTTCTGACAGCAACAGAATATACACAAGAGTGAAAGTCCATACCTTTATCTCTTCTTCTTTTTCAACTCCTCTCTTTTTTCCTTTGAGAGACACAGACACACAAATCTAGATCAGTGCATGCAAATAAATAACCCTTCAGAATGTATCAAAACGGCAGATGTCACAAAACCTGTCAAGAAGATTTCTAGGTTCTATTTCACCCCAAAATCAAAATAAAAAACAGGAAATGTAATAGTATTATATACTAGCAATATAATATTATATACTAGTTTTACTGTAATGTAAACATTTTTATTATCTTAATGATTCTGGATGCTTTACATTTTTTTTTTATTATTTTTATTCTTAATGGCAATTGTTTTTGTTTAATATGACATTATTTTAATGACAATTAAGCATGCTTATTCACACACAAGCACACACACACATATATATATATATATATATATATACATGAAAAATGTGCTTAATTGCCATGAAAATAATGTGGGGGGAAAAGACAATGAAAGTTATTCATACATGAAAAATATATATTTCTTCTAGTAACTGTTTAGGTGAAATATAAAAAAATGTATTTTATTGTCAGCTTTTATGAGATCTGTCCAAAAAGCACATGTTTTACACATACTAATATATACTAGTTTTATTATAATGTAAACATTTTTATTATCTTAAGGATTCTGGATGCTTTACATTTGTTTGTTTTTTTCTTTTTAATTGTTATTCTCAATGGTAATTCTCATTCGATCCTCATTAATAATGTTTTTATAAAGCAGTACAACAAATACTACCATGACTTCATTTTCATGACAATTAAGTGCATTTATTCACATACAGTGGGTAGATTCTGTGTTTTTCTGTCAATATGGGGTGCTGTGTGTACATTAATGAGGAAAAAAAATTAACTTAAATGATTTTAGCAAATGGCTGCAATATAACAAAGAGTGAAAAATTTAAGGGGGTCTGAATACTTTCCGTACCCACTGTACACACATTTGTTTCACTATCTTAGTGAGGACACTGCATAGACTTCGATTGATTTTATATCAGGTTAATTATATTTTCTAACAGCTAACCCAACGCCTACCCCTTAATTTACCCATCACAGAATCGTGCAGAGCACTCGATTTAAATAAAAACATCTTTTGGCTGATTAATAAGCCTTTTTAACTAGTGACGACCAGTCAACTGTCTCACTAGTGGGTTGTTAAAGTATTTCACAATATAAGTAAAGACATTTGGTCACCACAAGTGTAGTCAAAATAAGTACACACACACACGAGGTGAGGCTGCTCTCAGTGAGTTCATGAGCGCTGAACGTCTGCTGACGCCCTGGAGCTCACATCTCCGAAAACATTGAAGCAAATTTTCAAATAGACGTTATCTTTATTAACAAACTGCATATTTGAAGTCTAAACGAGTACATTCTCGCCTAAAAACTCTTAAAACTACATTCCGTGACACAAAACAGTATTATTTTTAAAATTATAGTGGATTTGGGCGTCTGCCATGACACTTGCTGTAAGAAATACAGAAAGCGGAGTGATACAAACGGTGAAATGGTTGGAGTTCTGTTATCGCTAGAATATTGCACTCCTCTCAGCCAATCAGATTCGAGGACTATAAAGAACTGTTGTATAAATATGGAATGTCCCCATAAAATATGGAAACACAACATATGTGTGTGTGTGTGTGAAAAAATACACTTAATTTTCACAAAAATAATGGGTGAAAAAATAAAAATGTATTTTTCATTTTATTCAGTTATTCATGCATGAAATTATTTCTTATTTCTTTCTAATATTTTTCGGTGAAATATGGCACACATATTTTCTTAGATCAGCTTCTGTGAGATTGACCCAAAAACATAACAGGCAAACTAAGTGGGATCACATTCTTAAGTGTGATTAAACAAACATGACAGAAATGTCTTTAAACTGCACATCATTAAGAATGAAATGAAGCAGTCAGTGTCAGTGCTGATGTGTGAGTGACTGACCTCTCTTTGAATGCCTTTCAGAAGCTGACAGCATCTTGTACACCCTGAAGGCGTTTGTTCCCTTTTTGATGCTTTTGTCTTTCACCTCCTCTATGTCAGGCAGGGAGTTCATCGCACAGCGGAAGTTTGCCTTCCATGTTTTGGGGTCCGGTTTGTCACCTGGTTGATATTTCCCTAAAAAATGGCAGTCGAAAACCGGATACACTTATAATGCAGAATGGCAGTTCACTACCACTTCAGCTCTTTATATTTGTATTGACATCATTAGTTGTAAACTTACGATGAAACTCAAACTGTAGGAATATCATGGAGACACTGCGCTGGACTCTTTTGATGTATAACAGAAACAACCACTCAAAACACCCTAGCAACCAACTAGCAAAATCCTAACAACCACCCAAAACACCCTAGCTACCGATTAGAAAATTCTAGCAACCACCCAAACACCCTAGCAACCAACTAGCAAAATCCTAACAACCACCCAAAACACCCTAGCAACCAACTAGCAAAATCCTAAAAACCACCCAAAATGCCGTAGCAACCAACTAGCAAAATTCTAGCAACCAGCCAAAACACCATAGCAACCAACTAGCAAAATCCTAACAACCACCCAGAAGACCCTAGCAACCAACTAGCAAATGCCTAGCAACCACAGAGAACACCCTAGCAACCAACCAGCAAAACCCTAGCGACCACCCAGGACACCCTAGCAACCACCCAACTAGACTTGTGCCGGTATTCGGTAATGCGGTATATCACGGAAACTTTTAACTTTATACATTTTTCTGTATTGCTTTATTGCATTTAAATGTTCAGTTATTTTTGTTATAAGAAAAAAGTTATTAAACCTGTTATACTCTATTATGACAGCACTTTTTTTAACAAAATTTCAATATCGTGATAATACCGTATACCGTAATAAAAGCATTAGCAATTAATCGCAACATGAACATTTGATACCGGCATATCCCTACACCCAACCCAGAATACCCAAACAACCAACAAGCAAAACCCTAGTGACCACCCAGAACACCCTAGCGACCAACAAGTAACCACCCTAGCAACCAACCAACCCAGAATACCCAAGCAACCAACAAGTAAAACCCTAGCGACCACCCAGGACACACTAGCAACCAACAAGTAACCACCCTAGCAGCACCCAACCCAAAATACCCAAGCAACCAATAAGCAAAACCCTAGCGACCACCCAGGACACCCTAGCAACCAACAAGTAACCATCCTACCAACCAACCAACCCAGAACACCCAAGTAACCCCTAGCGACTACCAAGAACACCCTAAAATCCATCTAGAAACCCTAGCAACCATAATGCAGCATGCCAACAACTCCTCAGATCATCCTAACACTGTAGCAGTGGATTTTGCGCAGGTAATCACCAATTAAATTGTGTTCTGAAAATTAAACCTAGTTTGAATCTAGTCTGATCTAGATCTAGTTTGAATATTCACAATCGCATCCCAACATTTCAAGAACGTTCTGTTTGTACAGCATGTATATGTGCATTTAAGTTGCATGCTGACTGCACCTGTATGGATGGCCCAGTTTCGGAAGAGTGGAGCATCTTTCTCCACGTCCCAGCCGTGTCGCGCAGCATGCATCCATGGAATCTGGAATATTCTCTTCTCCTGCAGGCAAAGAACATGCAAAACATGTCACAAGCCAAGACACACCCAATATGCACTGTGTTTGTGCATGCAGTCACATTTACGTGGCAAAATACTTCAAACAATAGCATCTTGCTCACGGCAAGTGTAACAAAACAATGCTGCAAAAAGACAAGTTTAAACAACCACATTCATAGTACCTTGTTGACCCATTTGAGCCCCGGTATTTTACAAGAGTTAATCTGCTCTTCCAACCATGGTCTCATACGCATTCTCTCCACCGGCATGCTGGCCTAGAGAAAGAGAGAGAGAAAGAGAGATCTGGAATGTGTCAAAGTTTGACAGCAACTTTTCCTCCTTCAACAGGTTCCTCTATGGCTATCCAGGAAGCACGATGACAAACTTTAACCCTATTTCTAAAAGCAAACCTCCAATGGAGAACATCTGAATCACGATTTACTGAAAGTTACTGCAAACAAAATGATTATGAGATATGATTCGTATTTGGGCTTTCGTGAAAGCAAGAGTCAGGACCGTGAGTCAGGATGTGAATGACAACACAAACAGAGGATGTTGGAGTGTTTGTGTGTGTGTGTGTGTGTGTGTGTGTGTGTGTGAGAGAGAGAGTTTATCTAGAGATGACAGACATGAGAAGATGTTTCTTAATCCATTTTCATTTCACAAAGCTCAAATCACAAGTTACCGATTAACCAATTTGAGCTCATAAAAAGGTTTATAGTTAATCACAATGAAAACTCGCGCTTTAAAATCATCCGTTTGTCGCTCAGACCTTTGAGTTTTTATGGTCCATTAGGAAATGAGAGTGAGCAAAGGCAATCAAAACACAGAACAACAACATACAAGCATTACACTGTATACTACATTCTAACATAAGCCCAGATAGGCACAATTTTGAGCCCCCAAAAAAGTTACAGTTTGAAATACAGGCATAAAACCATACAAAACCATAACCCAATAAGTAGGAATGCATGATATACTGGTCTCATATAGCTGATGTTAGTGAGTTTATATATATATATACATACATATATGTAATATTATTAAATATATTAAATAATATTTAAGTGTGGACATTTATTTTAGATGTTAGACTGTTTTTACCATCATATTGTGCCAACATAAATGAATAGCATTTGATTATAACAAAGAATCAGCACTGTTTCTTGAAGACACTTCTCATCTAAACTATTTATACCAACTATTCAACTTTCTCATTAACTATTCATCAGTAAGTTAGTATTTTATACTGTACATTATAAAACTGCAAAGCCTAAATTTAATCAAGCATCATGATTTGAACTTGACCAAAAAATACTAATAATACTAAAAATATAAAAACTATTAACTTTAGTTGTTAGTGCGTTTTATTAACACAAAATCATGTTATAAGAATATGAAGCTATATTTATCAGCTTATCAAACATAATTTGGATTCAGACAATGGTGCACCAGTTTATGACAGACACTTTCCATTACAGTGCCCGTGTTACACGCAGTACATGTCCATGTAAGTCAATAACAGCAATAATAATATCCACACGTCCGTGCAAACGTCTCAATAACATAATTTGACATTAAAAACACGTTATTCGTTAGTTATACTCAGTACTTACGGTGGAGTTACATTGCGGTGTCCCAATCATTCTTACAGCACACTAAATCAGTTGACTTCAACCTCCCCAAATAAGTATGATAGTGTTGTCAAGTCAACTCAAAAGTGAAAATAAATATTCCTTGGTTCCCATTGGACCCAAACACCCCATGACTTTCGATTTAACACTCACCCCGGCAACTCTACGTGGCCTACAGCATAAACATCCACTTATATACATATGCGCCCCATAAATACATGCGGAAATGCAATTTATTACCTGCGACGCGGAGAAATCACTCCAGGAATAAAAGCAAAGAGTGTGTGAAGAGTCTTGACAATTTGTAGTTCTCGATAACAAAACGAAAAGTCAAATAGGTTTGATTTCGCTCTTCAGATCGAAAGCAAAACAAGTGAAGGAAACAAGCGCTTGGGTGGAAATCCCCAGTGTGCGTGTGTGTGAGTGTGTGTTGTGCGCTTACTTCGTGTTTACAAATCCTACTACGGCCAAGGTTTGGATAATTAATATTAATGACGTGGCGAGACGTTCGCGAGCTGATTAGCTAGCTAGCATACAGACAACTTCGTAGGTGGGCGTGTAAATATTAGTAAAAGTAGGAGGCAGTTAGGGTAGTAACGCCGTGAAGGGGAAGGCTTAGCTAATGAATATTAATTACGCAGCGAGACGCTCGCGCAATGATTGGCTGACAAGCAGAAATGTGGGTGGCAGTCAACGAATGACCCTTTCTGTTTTTTGAGTAGTATTAAGAATTTGTTTTCTTTTCCAAATGAAAGCCTAAAACAAATAACACAAATCCATTTGCATTATCACAAGAAAAAATATATGTAATATTGCTCGTGAAATATTGTGAAAAAATAAAATAATGTCTTGTTGATATTTTATTGTATATCATAATTATTTTTTTATTAGCATCACTTGTACCTTATTTTGTTATTCTTCCCTCTCACAGCTTTGATTATGTGTATAGTTTATTTCGCAATACTACATGTAAAACAATAAAATACCTTGAAATCCGCATTTACCGGACGCTCCAGAGACTTCAACCCGAGCAACGTCTCTGAACCTACTAAATATTCATAAGCTAAACCTTTGCCATAGTAGATTTTGCGCTGGTTTGCTCATTGGCTGCAGGCTGAAATGCGAAAGTCGATTTCATTTTCACTTCCTCGTTGTTTCGTTATTGCTTCTTAAAGGCAAAGCAGGCAGAAAAGAAACTTAAGCTGCAACATGCAAATATGTATCGCACTTTAGTGCTGGTTGTGTGTGATTAGAAAATTACCAAGTTTCTGAGACTTCATTTACGCTATATCACATATATTTATATGCAGATGTTGTGCATTGCTGTATGCATCTGACGTAAAATTGCATTAATCTATTGTATGTTTTTATTAAGTGCACTACTGATGTGCACATAATACTTCTGTCCATGACTGTAGCTGGAATGACATTTCCAGAAAGATACTGAGCTGTAGAGATGAGAGAAGCAATGCAAGTTGTTAAAAGCATTATAGCTGTGCAATCCTATCCTCACTGTGTCTTCCCACACACACACACACACACACACACACAGAGAGAGAGAGAGAGAGAGAGAGAGAGTCTCATATTTTATCTATGCTGCCAAGCCCTGCAACTCCCAGCGTATGATGCAACACACCGACTCTAACAACACAAACCCCATTTAAATAATACATTGGACTCAGATATTCTTTGCTAGAGTACCATAATTGCAAAACAACCTTAAAGCATTTCTAAAATCAATCTTATTTTCTTAAATCATCCATGTTTTTCCCCTGTACAGCAATATTTTTTAATTAAACAAACACGAAAAGGAAACAGCTTGACGGATGGTTGAGAAACAAGACTGAAACAGAAATAAGGTAAAGTTTCGGGGAGTTGTTCTGCTTTCTGTCGCATTTCTCAGGAAGGCACCTTGTTGTTTTTAAGCACTTGGCTGGGATCTAAGAACAGACCACCACCTAGTGGTTAATACTGGTGTGATCTCGTAATACAAGTATCTTATTTATTAATATTATAATATATTATTATAATTAACTAAAACTAAAAGTTAATTCCTTGAAAAGTTATTGAATAAATAAACGTTAACTGAAATAAAATATAATATAAAAAAGTACTTTTATTTCATCTAGTTGCCAATGCAGCATTTCTAATTTTCATTATTTTAGCGATGTAATAAAACAGACAAATCTAAAACAGAAAAAAAATTATAAAAACTATATAGACATAGTAAGAACTAAAAAATTCCAATAAAGCACAACTAAATTATTAATGAAAATAGAAAACATACAAATAAATACTAATTCAAAATATTAATAAAAACTATAATAGCATCTCAACGATCCTAAAGTAACTCTTTGAGGATTTAGACACTTATGAATAGTAGTTTTAGACACTTATGAAAATTGCTTTAAATAAAATGTTTTAAAAATAATTCCTTTAATAGTTTTTATTGCTTCACTTCTTTTAAATAAATCAAATCAATATTTGGTGTGAATAACCTTATGCTGATTTGGTGAGAAACATTTATTATTATCACTATGAATACTGTCGTTGCTTAATATTTTTGTGGAAATCATACATTTTCAGGATTCTTTGATAAAAAGTTCAAAAAGTTATTTTTTTGTAAACATTATGAATGTCTTTACTGTCACATTTGATCACTTTAACGCATCCTTGCTGAATAAGATGATTCATTTCTTTAAAAAAGTGTGCGCGCGTGTGTGTGTGTGTATATATATACATAGAGAAAGAGAGAGAGAGGGGGTAGTCCTGTATCTTTTTCTGCATTGTGTTCAACTTTAGAGTCTCAACACAAATTACACAAAGCACACAAGCTTAACAGTAAACTAAAATATTTATTTATCATAATACAGATTGTGCTAGTGTTTATGTTCAGAACTTCCTCTTGTCAAACAATCTTTCATAAATGTAATGCTGATGATAAACCTGAGAACTGTGAACCTCCACACTCACAGATGTCTGCACATGTACAAGACAAAGAAAGCAAGGCACAAATGATGAGTGACAGCCTAACTGTGCATAGAAAAATCATAAAAGTCCAGCAGTCTGTGTCAAATCCAGCACTGTAACATTTCACACACCAGGATTAAAAAGATACAGAAAATTTCAAAATACCCATGATCAGATAATAGTTTATTAAAATCCAGTGTTTCCCTTAAAATTGCCTTTATATCCCTTCCTGTTTTGGCTGCAGTCTGCAGTGCTTTAAACGGCTACATAATAATTATTAAAATAATGATTTAAAAGTGCTCTTATCCCATTGCAACATAATCAGTAAAATACACATGAATTATTTAAGGAAATAGAGTTCTTTGGTCAGCATAGACACAATACACGGTATCTGTTTCATGCCATCAAACCCTGGAAGATTGGAGCAGGATTTAAAGTCCAGCGCCACCTTGTGGTTGACACGTGTCATGATCTGCATGATCTCTAGTTGCTTGCTGTATTTTGACAGCGTCTCGCACAGTGAGGAGATGAACCAGGAACCATTAGCAACGTTCCTCCAAGAGTAATAACCTGAGAACAGACAGAAAAGAAGATAGTAAGGGCATTTGTATTTGCGCATTTTCTTATTTGGTTCTCAAGAAAGTTTCTTAGAACAGAAGATTAGTTACCTGGTGCAGTGGAGTAGACATACAAAAAATCTGCCTCAACAGGAATCCTCTGTGTTCCCTCTTCCCTTTCACCGTCACACTCAATGCCAGCATCCAGATCTGAGCCTCGGCAAGCCTGGAGACACACAGGACAAACACACTCAAGCATCTGTGTAAGAAGCTATTTATGTCATATAATTTGCATCTCTGCACGTTAGTGAACAAAGGTCTACTGGCTACTTAAAAAAAGGCAAGAGCTCTTTAATAGGTCTCTGTTTTAACAGGAAATACAAGAAGGAACTGTTCATTTTTAACGATTTTTGGTGTTTTTTTATTGTCTTTATAGAGATAGGATAGTATGTAGACAGGAAAGAGGGGGGGGCGGTTGGGATCGGGAAAGGTCCGCGAGCACGGGACCCCCAAAGTGCAACAACGCTGTATGTCAGCGCACTACACACAAGGCTATCGGCGCCAGCGAATTGTTTGTTTTTAAAAGAATAGTTCACACAAAAATGAATATTTCCTTGAAAATTGGCCATCCAAGATGTAGATAAGTTGCTCAGCAATGGATCCTCTGCAGTGAATGAGTGCCGTAAGAATCAGGGTTCAAATAGCTGATAAAAACATCACAATAATCCACATTACTTTTTGTGTTGATTACTTGTGGATTATTGTGATGTTTTTATCAGCTGTTTGGACTCATTCTGACGGCACCCATTCACTGCAGAGGATCCTTTGATGAGCAAGTGATGCTAAATTTATCCAAATCTGTTCTGATGAAGAAAAAAACTCATCTACATCTTGGATGGCCTGAGGGTAAGTACATTTTCAGTAAATTTTCATTTTTGGGTAAAGGGTAATTTTTGTTTTAATAATTATAAAATATCTAATAATTTTTAAAATATATCTTAATAGATAAGAAATAATATATTTAGTTTTTATTAATTGTATAACATCTTGGCAAGCAGAGTGATTTTGACTAAAACTAAAACCATAAAAATTATTCAAGTTATCTGAAAAAAAAAAAAAACATCAAGTGAAATCAAATTAAAAATTAATTAAGCTAGCTGCCAAGGCAACATTTCTCATTTTCAATTAGTTTAACGTAAAGTACGAAATGAACTAAAATTAAATAAATACAAATAAGTAATAAGCAATGAAAACAACTATAGAGATACAGCGGTGGCCAAAATTATTATAGAACACTAGTATTTTCACCAGATAAAAATTGGTTTTAAGTCAGTTATTTATAGACAGACTGGATGATGAAGAGACCAGACCTCTGTGTGGAGCACTGGCTGTTGTCAGACTCCTCGTGCAAACAAAAATCTCACTGGATTATTACAATTAATGGCAAAATGAATGTTTGGAAATGTAAACTGATATTTCCTACTGACACACTACAGCTAAAGATAGAAATAACTGACTTAAAACCATTTTTAGCTGGTGAAAATAGTAGTGTTCTAATAATTTTGGCCACCACTGTATATTAAAACAACAAACAAAAACTAATAAAAATGACAAAAGCACACAACAAAAGTACTAAAATTTAGGATGATAAAAGTACATAAATGGTACTAAAATAACAGCATTTTGAACAAGAAAATACTTTTTTTTATTATTCAGCTCACCTGAATGAAGAAAAGCTTGGGTTTCCCCACCAGAGATTTGCAGCGGTCTCCTCTGAAGAGCGCAATCAGTTCCTTCAGCTCAATACAGTCATCTGTGCCAAATATCCTTCCATCATCTCCATGACTCAGCAACACACACGCAAACATGGCTGATTTACTGTGATCTTCCTTAGACACTGAGGATGGAAGAGTATATGAGTTTATGACTGATCAATTCAATAACTGTAACCAATCACTATTCAGACTCCTTATACCTTTAGTTAACAAATCTTTCATCTGTGAGACAGTCTGATCATTGCTAATTTTGTATTTGAAGCCCAGCTTTGAGAAGGTCTGCATCGCATTCTTTGCATCCTCGTCTGTCCCATTACGAACTCCCATTCCTGTTCAAAATAAAAAAGGATTAATCCAACAAAAAATATGAGGACATTACTACTAAAGAACTTTCCGGATCATCAAAACTACTTGTATGTCATTTCTCTTTCAGAAGGAAAACACCTGACAACACAACTGTAAGTTATTTACCTTATTCACACTACTGATCACCTTATTGCATCAACTTAATTTGCTTTTTTAGTGTCAGAAATAAATGTGCTTTTAAAAAACGAATTATTTAGTTCTGAACGTGATTGAGTGTTTTAATGGCAAATGGATTTAGATAAAAATGTCAGATGTGACTGTAAATGCCACTAAAGAGAATCAATTGAGTATGTGTGTGTTGTTTTTGGAAATTTCTGGGAAGTAACTGGTAAAAATGAGGTTTGTCTCATTTAGGTGGGTTGTGATAGTCTAAAATTCACAAAACAAAGTTACCATAACTCTTCATAACAAGTCTTCTTTCATAATGTGCTGTCATGGGCTTGTCCCAGTAAAGATAGACTGATCTACTTTCTAGAATACTGCAATCTTCAAGCAATTGACACACATGAGAGGCCCAGCCTTCAGTTATCAAGCTGTTAGATCTTTGTAAATCCAGATATTTGTGATCATTATGGATGTTAAACATCTAGACTAAGAAAGAAGCAATCAAGTTATCTTTATATGAACTTGTTACACCTGTTGTTTTAAAAGGACAAGCTTTATGGGAAGTGTGTTTGAAAACACATATTGAATGTCTAAGTAATTTCCTAACGAATACGGTAGTCATCCTAAAGTATTGTGTAAGTCATTTTTTTATGAATAGTTGTAGTAAAATCAGGGAAAAGGGAAACACCACTTACAGTAACTTACATAGAAATGTACAAAATAAAAAAATCATAATTTCCTCATGTTATATTACTTGGAATTGCTAGAGAATGTGTTGATCTGAGATATAGTCTATAACATTTATTAAAATTGCTGGAAATGTGAAGCATTATAGATTACAGTAGATCTGTTTCTTTCGTTTCCCTTTAGTGACCATGTCGGACTCTGTGGATGCCAGACAAGTGAATGCCAAAGAGTATGTGTGATTTAAATGAAAATGGATCAATTACAGAAATGTTATTACAAGCAACAGGCACACGAAAGGAATAGTTCACCCAAAACTAAAACTTTGCTGAAAAATAGATGAGTTTGTTTCTTCATCTGAACAGATTTGGAATTGCTCACTAATGGTTTCTCTGCAGTGAATCCATTGTTGAGCAAGTAATGTAATGCTACATTTCTTTAAATCTGTTCTGATGAAGAAACTCATGTACGTCTTAGATGGCCTGAGGGTGAAATACATTTTCAGCTAATTTTCATTTGTGCGTGAATAATCAAAATTAGTCAAAAATAGAGCGACCCATGGTTGTTTAAGGGAAAATCATCACATTGTGAAGTAAATGAAAGTAACAGCTAACTAACCACTTTTTAATTACCACTTCCTGAAGTGTCTGTGAATCATTTCCACATTAATTATGAATGCATCATAAAAGTCTCTTTGTTTGCATGCAGGGGTTCGTATCTCACAGATGCTGGAGTCGATCAGACAGATGCCAAACCATATTCAGATGTTTTTCAATACAATATGAACTATCCCAGTTTGGGACAATGTGTCATCATCAACAACAAGAATTTCCTTAAAAAAACAGGTAAGAGCTGGGACTAACACTGATGAGTTGAACTAGTTAGAACCAGTTAAACTCTGCGGACCCGGATACTGTGTGTGTGTGTGTATATGTGTGTGTGTGTATATATGTGTGTGTGTGTATATGTGTGTATATATGTATATGTGTATGTATATATTTATCAGTCTGGCGAGTAAACAAAAAAATTTACTAGCCAATGGCGATTCAATTGCCAAGGTGTTCGTAGAGGGCTGTTATAATAAAGTAAATTTCAACCATTTCAAAGTTCGGAAAAGTAGTGATTGGAGGATTTAAAGGCTGAATATCAACTATTCAGCCAGGGTGATAGAGATTAAAGAACTGTTAAGAAACGTATAACACTGATCAACAGAGGAGTGAACAATGTCCTTAGCTGGTTTAAGAAGTTTATTAACAGTCCTAGGGCCAGATTTACTAAACAGGGCAAATTAACGTTAGAGCACAATTCCATAAAAGCGAAAAATAACTCAATACGCAAAAATAACGGTGTCCATGTCTTTTCAGCGCTGGCACAAGCTGTTAGTAAATCTGGCCCTTAAACAGAGACTTAACAGAGTTAGTGGTGGGAAGTACATATGCTTGATATTACAAAATGTAATGCTACGTTCAGACAAAGATCGGGAAAACATAACATTAATTTCATAGGTAACAAACCTATAGTCACTTATACTCATGTCAATGCTTTCCACAGATCGAATACCAGCTCCAGCAGAACAAACCACAATCAATGTGTGACCCAGCTTAAAGATCATAAAAGAAATATATGTGACAAATCCAGCACTGTAAACATACCACACACCAGTATGAAAAAATACAGATAATGTCATATATTAATGATTAATTATACATTTTCTTTATATCCCTACTCGTTTTGACTGCAGTCTTCAGTGCTTTAAATGGCTACATAGTATTGCTTTTTTATATGATTTAAAAGTATTTGTATCCCAATGCAACATAATGAGTAAAATACACGAATTATTTAGGGAAATGGAGTTCTTTGGTCAGCATATACACAATACATGGTATCTGTTTTATGCCATCAAACCGTGAAAATATGGAGGAGGATTTAAAGTCCAGCGCCACCTTGTGGTTGACACGTGTCATGATCTGCATGATCTCCAGTCGCCTGCCGTATTTTGACAGCATCTCGCACAATGAGATGATGAACCAGGAACCATTATCAACGTTCCTCCAGGAAAAATAACCTGAGGACAGACAGCAAACAAGATGATTAAAGCAAGTTAATCAGCATATTTTCTATAATTTGGTTCTCAAGAAAGTTGTTAGAACAGAAGATTAGTTACCTGGTGCAGTGGAGTAGACATACAAAAAATCTGCCTCAACAGGAATTTTCTGTGTTTCCTCTTCACTTTCATAGTCGGACTCAATGCCAGCATCCAGACCTGAGCCTCGGCAAGCCTGCATGTAGACACACAGGGCAAGCACACTCAAGCATTTGTTTAAGAGCAACTAAAACTATTAATTTAAACACGTACAATCAAAATTGGCCTTGAAAACATTCATTATGGTTTTGGTGCCTAGAAGCTATAGGCTGTATGATGTATAAATTGCATCTCTGCTTATTATCTCTGCTGAAAACTCATCTTTTTCGAAGCTACTTGACTTCATCATCATCATTATAAAAAAAAAAAAAAAAAAAAAATTCTCTCTCTTTATTTATTCCTTCTCTTTCTAGCTTGTACTTATTTGAACAATGTCTAGAAACTTGGTATTACAAGCACTTCCTGTATCTGTTTGCCTCTTTAAGAAGAATCGCTTTATGTATCCCCAAATTGTAAGTCGCTTTGGATAAAAGCGTCTGCAAAATGACTAAATTTAAATGTAAATGTATTAGTAAACAAAAGGCTCTACTTCAAAATTAACCACTAAAAACGAAACGGTATAAAATAAACAGTATGTGAGTGTGTGAATGTTTTTTTTTTTTTCTCAGTAGCCCTGGATCTTGTTTTTCTGAAATTCAGTAGCCCTGGATGGTGCATTTTCTGAAATTGTTCAAAAACAAAGTATAATCAAATAACCTTGCAAGCTGCTCTTGCCCTGAGACTGGCAAGAGAGCTTCCAAATCCTCAATACTCATCTTGCTGAAGCTGTCTGCTGCTTTTGACACAGTTAACCACCAGATCCTCCTGTCCACCATCATGAATATGGGCATCTCAGGAACTGCACTCCAGTGGTTCAAGTCTTACCACTCAGGTAGGTCTTTCAGGGTGTCTTGGAGGGGTGAGGTTTCTAAGTCACAACTTCTTGCTACTGGGGTTCCTCAGGGCTCAGTGTTTAGACCACTTCTCTTCTCCATCTACATGTCATCATTAGGATCTGTCATTCAGAAACATGGCTTTTCCTATCACTTCTATGCTGATGACACTCAACTCTACTTCTCATTCCAACCAGATGATCCGAAGCAGACATTTCTGGCTGGATGAAGGATTATCACCTTCAACTCAACCTTGCTAAGACAGAACTGATCGTGGTCTCAGTCAACCCAGCACTTCATCACAACTTCTCTATACAGCTAGGTTTGTCAACCATAACTCCTTCCAGGACAGCCAGGAACCTTGGAGTTGTGATTGATGATCAGTTAAGCTTCAGACCATATTGCTACAACAGCACAGTGCTGCAGATTTGCCTTATACAACATTAGGAAGATCAGACCCTTCCTATCAGAGCAGGCCACACAAATCCTTGTCCAAGCTCTTGTTCTCTCCAGATTGGACTATTGCAATGCTCTATTAGTGGGGCTTCCAGCATGCATCATACCTCTGCAGCTGATCCACAAGGTAGCAGCTTCAACGAGCTGAACAAAGCCCACATCACACCTCTCTTCATCAGACTGCACTGGTTGCCAATAGCTGCTCGCATCAAATTCAAGGTACTGATGTTTGCCTATAAGACAACCACTGGCTCTGCACCAATATTCCTAAACTCACTAGCTCAGACTTATGCGCCCTCCAGAAGCTTGCATTCTGCATCGCCTTGTGGTGCCATCCCAAAGAAGCACAAAATCACTCACAGACGTTTTCCTGGACTGTTCCCAGCTGGTGGAATGGCCTGCCTATCTCAATTCGATCAATTCGATGAGTCTTTAGCAATTAAATAAAAAACGTCTAAAGATACATCTTTTTCGTCAGCACCTGACCAATTAATACCAACACTATATTCTATTCTATTTGTTTTAATATTAATTTCATATTAATATTAATCCTTGCTATGTGTACTGTGCTAGACTAACTGATACTACTGATATGATAATAGTATATCAATGGTACTAAAAGAACAGCTTTTTGAACACGAAAATACTTTTTTATTATCAATCAGCTCACCTGAATGAAGAAAAGCTTGGGTTTCCCCACCAGAGATTTGCAGCGGTCTCCTCTGAAGAGCGCAAACAGTTCCTTCAGCTCAATACAGTCATCTGTGCCAAATATCCTTCCATCATCTCCATGACTCAGCAACACACACGCAAACATGGCTGATTTACTGTGATCTTCCTTAGACACTGAGGATGGAAGAGTATATGAGTTTATGACTGATCAATTCAATAACTGTAACCAATCACTATTCAGGCTCGGTCAGCATCTCGCCATACCTTCAGTTAACAAATCTCTCATCTGTGAGACAGTCTGATCTCTGCAAATTTTGATTTTGAAGCCCAGATTTGAGAAAGTGTCTTTCACATTCTCTTCATCTTTTTCTGTCCCATTACGAACTTTCAATCCTGTTAAAAAAAAAAAAAAAAGGCTTAGTCCAACAAGAACAAACCTCTAAACTAACTTGTTTAACTCGTCAGTGTTAGTTCTTACCTGTATTTCTCTGGAAATTCTTGTTGTTGATGATGACACATTGTCCCAGACTAGCATAGTTCATATTGTATTGAAAAACATCTGAATATGGTTTGGCATCCGTCTGATCGACTCCAGCATCTTTGAGATACGAACCCCTGTGCAAACAAAGAGATTTTTATGATACATTCATAATTAATGTGGAAATGATCTTCAGGAAGTGGTCATTTAGGGGGTGGTTAGTTAAGGCAAGTTTCTGTGTGAGTTTGTTATGATTGGAAAAACGTAAAAAATCTGGTAATGAGTGATCCTCAGCTGTTTAGTGTATGGTTAGTTTTTCCTCTGTGACAAAGTCAGTAAGTGTATGATGCCCAGTGTTTTAAAAGTGTGTTCAGAGAAATCAACCTTACTTGTAGCTGTCTCTTATATATCTTAAACAGCATAGTAAGAATACTGACAATTTCCTCACCAACAAATACTCTTGTGAATGGGTGCTGTCAGAATGAGAGTCCAGAATAACTGATAAAAACATCACAATAATCCACATGTAATCCATACGACTCAAGTCCATCAACTAACATCTTGTGAAGCAAAAAGCTGTGCGTATGTATGATACAATCCATCAGTTTTTTTATTTTTTACTTTGCTTCTAGCTAAAATATGAGTCCATAATGGATCCGCAACCTATAAAGTCCATCCCATGTTGTCCTCTCACATCAAAATCCACCCACACATTTGTTTAAATTTGGACTGTTTTGTAAATGTTGCATGAACTGCGCATATTTCTCTCCTGATTCAGACAAAATTACTTTTCATTAGAGAAAGCACTATTATGGATGAAGTAAACAATGGTTTCATGGATTAGTTTCGTACAAAAACGCTGCTTTTCACCTCACAAGTTATTATTTGATGGACTGGAGTTGTGTGGATTACTTGTGGATTATTGTGATTTGTGATTGTTTTTAACAGCTGTTTTGACTCTCATTCTGACGGCACCCATTCACTGCAGAGGATCCATTGCTGAACAAGTGATGTAATGCCAAATTACTCCAAATTTCTCCAAACAAACTCTATATCTTGGATGACATGAGGGTGAGTAAATTTTCATTTTTGGGTGAAATAATACATTTTCATCAAAATCACATACTGTTTGGCATTCACTTGTCTGCCGTCCACAGTGTCTTCACCCCTGGGTCCTCTGTCTGACATGGTCACTAAAGGGAAACACAGACACACACACACACACACACAAAAGATCTTATCATAAATAATTATTCTTCTGATACATAATGACTCACAGTTGCTTAGGAATTTGTGTTATGCATTTACCCAGAAGTACAGTATACTGTATACTGTATGGTATATATATATATATAGCAGGGGTGGCGAGCTTCAACCCTAATCAAACACACCTGAACAAGCTAATCAAGGCCTGAAGGGTTACTAGGAAGCTACAGGCAGGTGAGTTTTTATTAGGGTTGGAGCTGAGCTCTCCAGGACCGGAGTTCGCCACCCCTGGTATGTAGTTACATTTTCCCCAAAGCTCTTCTCTTTAAAACAACAGGTGTAACAAGTTCCTCTAAAGAGCCAAAAGATAACTTATTAACTTATTTGACGTTTAAAAGCCATAATGATCATATACATATTGATTTTACAAACATCTAAGAGCTTGTTTACTGAAGGCCTCTTACTTTTGGTCTATTGCAGAATATATACAGTATATAAAAAAAGCAGGTCAGTTTCACTTTACTGGGGCAAGCTCATGACAGCACATTATGAAAGAAAAGAATTATGAGTTTTGTTACTCGTCTTTACTTTTATATTACAAATTTTAGTCTATCTCAGCCAGCAGGAAAAAAAACAAGACAAAACCTAATTTTATCCTGTTACTTCACAGATATTTCCACAATAACACACATGTTCCTTATTGATTCTCTTCAGTGGCATTTACACACATTTACATTTAACACATTGTTATCTAAATCCATTTGTCATTAAAAACATGTAAACACATTCAGAACTAAATGATTTAATAAAAGCACATGTCTTTCTGATCAGTAAAAAAGCAAAGGTAAAGATGCAATTAAGGTAATCAGTAATGTGAATAAAGTAAGTAACTTACAACTGTGGTGTCGTCAGATGTTTCTTTCTGGAAGAGAAATGAAACAAGTAGTTCTGATGAACTGGGAGGTTGTTTAAATACTCGTGGAACGAGGGGCACATTCAAGCTCAAACCCGTGCACAACGTTTTGCTACGGTTTCCGGGTTGAACGTCATGTTTCCTGGAAACAGTGTGCAACGGGGTTTGAGATACGTTTTCTCTTGTTTGGTGGGTGTGTCAAAAATGTCAGCCCAATCAGCAGCAACATGTATATAAACCACACGGTATTAAAGAAACAGCTGGCACAATGTAATTAACATCTAAATAAATCCACAAGAGCAAGTATATTGTTTGCACATGTTTATTTACATTAAAGGCAAAATAACTAAGAGAACAAGTATAGATCTGGAACGTCTTTAAGTCTGTCTAAATATCAATTAGTAATTGCAATGTCTTCTGGTCCATCCTTTCCTTAGGAAGGTGTGCTAGACACTGATTAATGTAACATAACAATACTATACTTATATATTTTGCTATTGTATGGTGGAGTGACACTTTCATAAACTTTTCTATACCCCTCTGATTATATAATGGTAAATATTA
>NW_015557181.1:967919-979493 GCF_001515605.1 Sinocyclocheilus anshuiensis | reverse complement strand
TGTTCAACGCACCACCGTTTCCGTTTAAAAAACGTTTTGCACCGTTTTGTCGGGGCTGAACGCAGCCCTGGGCATGCCTCCCTGGAAGTGACGTCATCGGCCCGAAACGCAGCTCACTGATACAGGTAAATAAGGGACACCCATTCACGACCCCCGTTTATTATTTATTTATTATGTAAATAATTGTATTTATTTGCTTAAATTAGGACTAAATTATTATGTAATTTATTATGTTATTTATTTATGTAATCCCATTTTTATCTAAATAATTTAGCATTTTTTTTACTTTTTTATATGATTATTTATTATGTATATATTTATGTGAGAGATAGAAGTACAGTGTGTTCAATGTATTGTACTGTTGTTTAACAACTACCTATTGTTCAGCTGATGAAACATCTTTCCGAAAAAAAAAAACCTTTCAGTAGATAAAAACACCATAAATCAGTTGTGAGTATAGGACCTTTATATAGTGCATGCCATTGTAAGACTGTAAGTTTGTCCACCACCACATTGTTTTCATCCACGTAAAATTCTGGTATCTAACCTGGTTAAGGTCTAAAGGGATAGATAGTTCACCCCAAAAAAAATTCTGTCGTTCAAAACCTGTAAGACCATCATTCGTTTTCAGAACACAAATTAACATATTATTTTATGAAATCCGAGAACTTTCTGACTAGGGTTGCCACCTTCAGCGAGGCAAAATAAGGGACACCCAATTAAAATTAATTGTTAAAATATTATATTAACTGGATATCCAAATTTTAATAAAACAATAGGCCTATACCTTTAGAAACACTGATGTGTCTGTCACTTTAAAGGTATGGTTCACCCAAAAATGAAAATTCTGTCATAATTTACCCAGGTTGTTCTAAACCTGCATAAAGTTGTCTGTTGAACACAAAAGAAGATACTTTGAAGAATGTGGGTAAGTAAACAGCTGCTGGTCCTCAGTAACTTCCATAGTAGAGAAAATTACTATCAGAGTCATGGGGACCAGAAACTTGTGTGTGTTTGGTTACCCAAATTCTTCAAAGTATTTTCTTTTATGCCCAACAGAAGAAAGAAATTATTACAGGTTTGGAACAACTTGTGGGAGTGTAAATGATTTTTGGGTGAACTGTCCCTTTAAGTCAGACAGTCCACCGTGAGCAAATGCTTCTCTGCAAACTGCGCGTTCATCATTAGTTACTGGACAGACCCATTGATGTTAAAATAGCAGGATTTCTACTATCAAGTATACTACTTGTTGCAAATAGTGGCAATTATCTGCACTTCAGTATTGTAGTACATTATAAAACAGTATGCAATAATAACGTATTGAGTGTAAATTATAATTTTAATTTTAATTATTAAATGGATGCCACCTTATTGGTACAATAAAGCCCTCCCTACACCTACCCTAACCCTACCCGATACTTTATTTTCAACTTTTTGATTATTTCCTTAATTTTTATTGAAAATAAATGCCTTTACGATGTGATACAAGATTTGAAAAGGGAGAAAAAAAAGTTTGGCAAAAGGCGGGATGAACCCGGGTCGATCGCATCAAAAAGCCAACGACACACGCTTATTCATCTGCACCACTGGAGCTGATGTTTTACAGCCACTTTTAACTAAATGTAAATATACACTCCGTATTTTTTAGTCCATAGTAAGGGCAATTCATACAATACATTTAAACTGAGCTACTTTAATACCATCTCCGAACTTTCTACCACGACTCTGCTGTTCTTCGGCTGGTTCTTCCTGGATACGCTGATTGACAGATGTCTCGTCCAGTCAGCGGTGAGTAATCCCAAACCAATGGCGCTGTCTCAAACTATACCTACCTCTTCCGGTTTGTCTGATTTGTCGTTGTGTTTTCTGACTTGTTAATTTGTTTTCGGATTTGTTGTTGTGTTTTCTGACTTGTTATAATGTTTTCTGAATTGTTGTTGTGTTTTCTGAATTGTTATTTAGTTTTTTGGACTTGCATTTGCATTTGTAATTTGTTATTTTGTTTTCAGAATTGTGATTTGTTTTGCACTTCTCGGTCACCATAAGTTACTGGACAGAACCAGTAATAACTTTCCCGTTCAGCTCTACATGTGGAGAGCCTTGTATTCAAAGGGCAGATGTGAGCTCCAGATGTTTTAAACTGCGCAGGTTTACTGCATGCTATAGGCTATCTATGGTTATAACACCCACATTCCAGACTATCAGGCAGCGTTTACAGATGGGCGTGGCTTGACTGTTTATTCAGTTTCTGTATGTGTATATGAAAGATCGAGGTTTAGCGCAGATCAGGCGAAGACATCTGACTTCTGCGCTCACAACCGCAAACATGATTTTCATTTTATTTATTGTAATTTTATTGGTTGCATATTTTGTTGGTCATAGGATTTTTGTTCATAGGAAGACCTTCAACGGCACTGCCAAACTATATGGGAAAACGGTCATTATAACTGGTAGGTGACTTTTTTTCTTCTTCAAAAGTTTACACTGCAAGATTTCTCAGAGGTTGTTCTTTTAGCTCAACTATTGGCAATTAAGAAAATAAAAGGTAATTAAAAATATTAATAAAAACTATTTCAGTAATAGGCCTACTAATATATCCCTGAAACAAATGCATTCCATGTCATAGGCTATAATACAAATAATAGATAATACAAAACAGAGTTTTCTGGAGTAGAAAAAAAGCAACCAAACCTAGGCTACTACAAACCCTTATGAAACTTGCAAGGGGAGGCTTAAGATTATTTCAAATTACTTAAATTAATATTGTAATGAAAAGTGTGACTTATAGACCCAGGAAAGTCACGTAAATTAATGAAATCTTAAAATGCCATGTGCATAATTATAATGAATATACATTTTTGGGACGTGGACGATAGGGGCTTTGGAGTCAAAATGTAAAGTATTACTGCTCTAAATAAAGTTCAGCGAGTGCAAATACATGAAGCTATGACTCTGTGCCTGTCTATGCTGGAACAACAAAGAATACATATTCCATCTGTTGTGTGTGACAGGTGGCAACACTGGCATTGGGAAGGCGACTGCTGCAGACCTGGCCTTGAGAGGAGCCCGAGTGATTCTGGCCTGCCGCAGCAAACAGAGAGGAGAAGCGGCAGCACAAGAAATCAGGACGGTGAGTGACAGCTCAGATTCTACTCTGATCTGGGAAGACCGGGGCTAGTTGTCACAGTGAACATTTCTAGAGACCTCTGTGACTGTGTTAGTAATGACTAAACTATTAAACACTGAAGACATGAAAAATCGTTTTGTCCCGGTTCATTAATTAAGCTAAAACTTCATGCTTTATCTATTGCACAAACATTGTGTCTGATAAAACATTCTGATATTTTCCTAATAGGAAACTGGGAATGATGCTGTGATCTTTATGCAACTGGATCTTGCAAGTCAGAAATCCATCCGATCTTTTGCCGAAACCTTCCTCAAGTTTGAGCCCAGATTGGACCTGCTCATCAATAACGCTGGTAAAATTAAAAAAGCAAACCTAACCAGCTCCTAAACCTAAGGTTAACGTCAACATACATACACTACCTGACAAAAGCTTGAGGTAATTAAGATTTTTATTGTTTTTAAAATCACTTATGTTCACCCAAGGCTGCATATATTTGATCAAAAATACAGTAAAAACAGTAATATTGTGAAATATTTTTACAATTATTATTTTTTTGTTGCAAATTGTGTGTGTGTGTGTATATACAGTATATATATATATATATATATATATATATTATAAAAATTCTTAGGTTCATTAAAGGCACAATATGTAATTTTCGCCGCTAGAGGGCACGTAGGCTAAAAGCCGTAGAAGCGAAACGAGGCCGCTGAACGAGCGTGACACATGGCTCGAAAGCAGCGGAGCTTTTATTATGCCACGGTCGACCGCTTCCACTCCTTCCGGTCGTGCGTATGTGGGGGAAAAAAGCAGCGCTGTTTTATCCTACTAGATACATTTGAAAGTTCTGTTATAATCAGAGGCGGACAGTAATTAAGTACATTTACTTGAGCAGGTTTGATTTTATTTTCTTCCTTATCAGTCTGTATTTACAGCAGTTTCACTCTGTTCAAATGTGGATGAATGGCTGCACATAGATGTGTGCACACACTGTCAGAACTGTGTGAGATCACTACCATCCTGCTTTTGTGGGGGTGGGTAGGGGTGTTAAATATTTATTTATTTATTTATGTTTTGTTTTTTTCCCCATAGGTTTTTTAACATTCTAAAAGCTCTTTATTCCAAAGATACTACAAGCTAGTCAGTGTATTCAGCAGGTGTAATGTATTCTAAGTTGCTTCAGAAGTATTGCAAGTATTACGTACAACAATAAAACAGTGCATTGACGTAAAAAAGGAAATTTACTTTTGGTACTTTTAAAAGTAAGTACTTCTGTACTTTTACTCAAGTAAAAATCTGTCTTTACAACTTTTACTTTTAATGGAGTAATATTTGACCAGCAGTATCTGTACTTTCACTCAAGTAATGGAGTTGAGTACTTTGTCCGCCTCTGGTTATAATGCTACTCTGTGCGGTCGTCACCGTTCTATTAAAACGCACAACATATTAAAGCGTCTACAAAACGGAAATCGAGGGTTTATGACGTCATTGGCAGGTGACACAATGACACTATGGACACGCTCCGTGTCACTAGTTAAAATTGCTTATTTGTCTGGATTTAAACATTCTTCGAAACATTTGGGATAATGTAAGTACACAAGTCAGCAAAATATATAACACTGTTCTAGTGGTTTTTGGATATTTTAATAAAAAAATCTTATATATTGTGCCTTTAATTAGTATTTATATAATTATTATTACTTCAATCTAACTCTGAAAGTTTCCACAACAGTATGCTGAGAAAAGCTGCTGAAAATTCAGCTTTGCATCACATGAATTAATTACATTTTGCAATATATTACAGCAGAAAAAAATATATTTTAAATTGTAATAATATTAATGTTTTACTGTATTTTTGAGCATAAGAGACTTCTTTCAAAAGCATTTAAAAATCTTATTCCAAATTTTGACTGGAAGTGTAAGCTGTGGTTTGAGATACCATGACTGATACCTGTTTGTTGTGTTGTTAAGCACTGGCCGCTCCAGGATGCACTGAAGATGGCCTTGGGATGATCCTCGGTGTCAATCACATCGGTCCATTCCTGTTGACCAATCTTCTGTTGGAGCGTCTCAAGGAGTATGCGCCAAGCAGGGTGGTCAACGTGTCGTCTTGTGGTCATGATCTGGGCACTATTGATTTCGACTGCATCAACACACACAAGAAGCTCGCTCTGGGATCGTCTGACGTCGATTTATTCAGGGCCTACGCCCACAGCAAGCTCTGTAATGTGCTCTTCACCCATGAACTGGCCAAGAGACTGGAGGGAACCAACGTCACATGCTACAGTCTCCATCCAGGTTAGTGATCAATGAGAGTTTGCAATATGTGAATATTATTTGCCAAAAACTATTCATAAATGTAAAACAAACATGTAATGTTTAAAGGGGTCAAGACATGAGAAATCAAATTTGCCTTAATCTTTTGGTACTGTATATAAGAGGTCTTTGTACCATTAAAAGATCCTTTAAGTTTCATACCTTAAAACATCCTCCTCATTGTAAACAAAGCATTTATTTAATCAAGCTCCAAAAAAGGCTCGTTGAAATTACAATCACTGTCGCTATCTTGTCTACACTGGATACAGTATAGAGATGCTCATTCACTTTCTGACACAGTCTATTTCTGTTTTTTTTTATTTATATAGCGCTTTTAACAATACAGATTGTGTCAAAGCAACTGAACAGCATTAATTAGGAAAATAGACGTAATCAAACAGACGATGAACACTATTAACAGCAATTATTATATGATGCAATCAAACTTATAGCAAAATGTGGTAGTTCTGTATGTTGTTTCAGCGTAGGTGCTGTTCCAACCAAGCAAAATTTATTTGTTTAACCCAAACTAAATAATAATAATGTGCATTTGATCAGATATAACTGCAGTAAAAGATTATGAGATGCATTATTTGAATGCTTGGCCAAAGAGATGTGTCTTTAATCTAGATTTAAACAGGGAGAGTGTGTCTGAACCCCGAACGTTATCAGGAAGGCTATTCCAGAGTTTGGGAGCCAAATGCGAAAAAGCTCTACCTCCTTTAGTGGACTTTGCTATCCTAGGTACTACCAAAAGTCCAGAGTTTTGCGACCTTAGGGAGCGTGATGGATTGTAGCGTGGTAGAAGACTAGTTAGGTACGCAGGAGCTAACCCATTAAGGGCCTTATAGGCAAGTAATAATATTTTGTAACTGATACGGAATTTAATAGGTAGCCAGTGCAGAGACTGTAAAATTGGGGTAATATGATCATATTTTCTTGACCTGGTAAGGACTCTAGCTGCTGCATTTTGGACTACCTGTAGCTTGTTTATTGAAGATAAAGTCCACAGATAAAGACAGTCCACACGCTCGATTCTGTCGTCAGGACAAATGGAGTGAAAGAACGTTCGCTTTGACGCATTTGGTTTAAACAGCTCGTTTGCATCTTTGTACAGATATCAGAAGGATCCCAGCATAAGGAACAAGCGGATAGTTTATTTTTAATGGCATCCCAGCTCGTGTTAGAGGATTGTTTGGAGTATTTTGTTTTGTAAATGAGGTACAGTGTCATGGAGAGTTCACAAAGAAACATTTGTTGAAAGATGAAGCGGTTACATGATCTGATTGCAGCTGCATCACAAACCGTTAAAATATTTTCTTACTTCTCTGTCCAGAAATTACCATTTTTTTTATCATGTTGTCAAAACACTCACATGCAATAGTGAGGGGGTGTTCATACTGTTTCCTGTGCAATGACCTTAGCCAATCATAATAGTGGCCGATTCCTGACCAGCCTTAAAGGACACACCCCTTAAAACAGGTCATTTTAGACAGAGGGTCAGAATGCGGGTTGAAAATAATAATTTTTCCATGTATTTGCTTTTTTGTTTTTGTTTTTTGTGCAAAAACTTTATTAACATTATAAGTGCACCTCAAAGAACATATTTTAAAAAATCCATGTCATGACTCCTTTAATGGCAGTGCAACAAGGTTCTTCAGTGATTCTTTGCAGAAACATTAGCTATGAGATATTATTACCACAAAAGTTGCCACAAATCACAAGTTTTCTGCAAGTTTTATGAAGGAAAATGTAAGTCCTTTTCAAGATCAACTGAAGAAAATGTAAGGAATAAATTAAAGTGTATACAAACACAATACGTCAGTATGCTCTCTTAATGCAAATGTCAAGGGAGAACACAAGGAGTATTAGCAGCACTTCATAGTTAGAAAATACAACTTCCAACCTATCTCCATTACTAATTAATTATACACATAAAATACCTTAAAGGGGTCATCGGATGCTACATGCACTTTTACAAGTTGTTTGAACTGAAATGTGTGTTGGCAGTGTCTGTACACAACCACCCTTTAATGATAAAAATCCACCCAGTGTTTTTGTTTTTATATACTAAAATCTTTACCCCTTTCTCAAATCGAGCCGATCTCAGATGCCTGTCTGTGTGACATCACAAAGACAGGCCCCTCCCACGATAGTTTGATTGACAGTGGCGTTTCAGCACAGACTGGACTGGTGTCTTACCTTAGACCCACCCTGAGTGAGCTGTCATCAGTCCGCCAGTGTTTCACCGCTGGAGCAGATGTAGACAAGAATGACTCCTAAGCGATTGAGGTGTTCTGTTGTTGGATGTAATAATGAACATAGCAGTCGTCATTTACTCCCGACATCTGAGCCGCTGAAGACACAGTGGATTACGTTTGTTTTTGAAGGGAATACGCCCCCCGATCTACATAAATGTGTCTATGTTCGCGCGAATCATTCGTGATCCAGCTTTACCTACAGAAGAAGTGAGTATAAGGTTTTTTTAATGAATCTTTGCAAATCGCCTTTTCTAATAATTTGCTAATTAGCAAGTTTCACGATGAATGCAGCTAAAGTAAACAGTCCCTCAGAGAGCAGCTCAGAAGAGAGGGGCGGGGTCAGCAGAGCTCATTAACATTTAAAGGAAAATGCTACAAAACTGCTTGCTCTGAAAAGAGCTGTTTTTGACAGGGTAAAAAGGGTGTTTTTTACACTCCCACTGAGAAATTTTAACCAAACGATGTTACAGACTTTTCATTAAGACCCTAAAGAATCATATCAACTTGTGGAAAATGGGCATCCGGTGACCCCTTTAACTAGAATATGGAAATAACTTTTACTGTATCTTCTGATCACATTGTACAAAAATTATGTTCTTCCTCATTTTTGTAGTTTTTGAGTTCATTCAAAGTAGATGCAGCAATGACATAAGAAGTCTTGTTTTCTGAGAATTGTATCAACATGAAGTGAATTTATGATAAAAAGGGAAATATCAACAGACCGGAAAAATCAACTTAATTCCCTTAATTTTGTTCAATTTCTCAATTAAACAAGGCTGCATATCTTCAGTTTGCATCTCAATTAAATGGATCGTGAATTAAGGATGTTCAGATACTTGTATTGGAAAACAGGACAAAACATTTAATGCCATGACTTTATGAACTTAAGACTTTTGCTCCAATTTAAGATCTTTTAAGTCCTTAATACATGGAATCCAAAAAACAAACAAACAAAAAAACAGGGAAAAGTCAGAAGCATCTAGCCTCTTGCATCCATTTCTCACCCTCTTACGGTTTGTTTTCTGTGTTTGATCTGTTTCAGGGTCGGTAAGAACAGAGCTCACCCGTGACATCAATGAATGGCATATGTGCATTATCAAAGCCATCATTAGCAAGTTCTGGGCAACCGACCCGGTGTCCGGGGCTCAGACGACGCTGTACTGCGCACTACATGAGAACATCGAGCACCTGAGCGGACGATACTTTTCTGACTGTCAGCTGGTGCAAGTCAAGCCCGAGGCCAGAGATGATGGAATCGCCAAAAAACTGTGGGACGCTAGTGAGAAGTTATGTGGCATGGCTTGAATACAAAGACACACACACTGTACAATGTACAGCTCTTTGTACTGTATTTGGTATAATAAAAAAAAGTTAATGAATAAATAAAAATTAATTAATTAATGATAAAACCATTTGTAAGTGTATTAAACTTGCAATTTGTTGAGAAAGTAGTGCCTTTCAGATGCCACTTAAATGGTAGAAGCAAGTGCTTTTTAAATGCTACTTCCTTAAATGCCAAACACAAAATGCTCCACTAAACTCTCCCATTGTGCAAGCCCAAAAAACAAGTACTAAGTCCCCCCCCCCCCTTTTTATCTTGACTGCCAAGGTGCAGAGGACATGATCAGACATGTAAGATGAAACCTGTAGCAACATTCACAACATTCAGATCAAGTGTCAGCAGTGACATGTCAGTTTTTCTGCATTCTCAAGGAACTTGGATTGACAGAAAACATGCACACCCCATATCCATCAGTTAACCAGGTGCACACATCACGTCCTGTGCAAGGAGCTATACTTAAACTATAAATGCACACGCTGAAGAAAAAAGATTGTCCAAATGTTCAGAAAAAAATAACCAAGAATCGGGCAGAATGGACTCATGACAGCCCTTTATGCTTGATACAGACCTGTTTATTGGCCATTTTTTAACAACAATTTTTTTAAATAAAGCGTATATTTTATTTCAGCCCAAGCAAAGCGTTTAAACATTGACTTTTAATACTGAGTCTGAATACTGAGGTGAAAGGCATGAAAGAAATTCATAATTTCTCCTTTGATGTTGCTCAACTCTCCTTCATATTTTCACATTAAAATCAAAATCAAAATATATCTTGGATGAATAACATTTGTTTTATTTCTGAGTCGTAAAATGGTTTTGATTTGTCTGCTAAATGAATAAATAACTATGCTAAAGTATGCAAGCTCAAGATGCAGATGGATATGTCTATTTTAGTATCACTCAGATACTATTAGTTTTTATTAACATTTTTTAATTAGTTCTCATTTTTATATTTTCCATTCTCATTTGAGTTAGAATTTTAGTAATTTTGTTGTGCAATTTTTTTATTTTTTTTTAAATATGCCTATTTTTATTTTAATACAAGTTATACTAAAGGAACGTTACAAATGCTGCCTTGGCAACTTGCGGAAATAATTTTTTTTTTTTTCAGTTTATGTTTATATTATTATAAGGTTTATTTCAGTTGTATTTTTTTTAAATAACCCTGGTCTGGCAATTAAACGTTTAAACATTGCTGGCATAAACAAGATGCTGCACTTATGCACTACTCATATTTATTATATCTATCCAGATTTTTGCATGTTCATTCACTCAAAACGTGCACTTCATAATTTCTGAGATAACCTGGGGCCCAAACAGGGCCGGAGTGGGAGTCATTTTCAGCCCTGGAGTTTCATGCCTTAGAACGGCCCACTTTAGTTCACGACTGACTACAGCTATTACAATAATGTAATTAAAACTTCAGTATATAAGTCCGCAATAACGCACTGTTCTCTACAGACTTGTAATTCATTATATTTTTCTAAAGCTTTGTTTAAAAAAAAATATATTTTACTGGCCTTTTCATCGCCACCTTTGCGCTTTCTATTATACATTTTTTAATCTATTATTAATGTCTGCCTGCAGTTAAAAAGTTCTCAGAAATAATCACATTTGTTTTGCTTAACCTATATTCTAAAAATAATTTTAATGTCATACAAAAAAAAAAAAAAAGTAATCGGCCTGAGTAAATTGTACCATTCTAAAATCGTGACTGCACAAGTAGTGTAGTGGAGGTGAAATTAGGTGAATTTAGGAGGTGAAATTACATACATACAAATGGCAAGAAATTTGAAAGCAACAACTGAACATCTATGAAACTTCTATGCACTTAAACGTGAAAGACGTCTCCCCTCAGGTAGATTAAATGTTTTCCTGCCTTGTAAAATTTTGGGCTCATGATCAATAAATTGCATTCGCTCAAACTGATTTGCCAAAATCAAATCGCGGACGTAAGTGCGAGTCCTGCTTGCTGTGAAACAGGAGCAGCCGGCAGAGGATTCCACTGTCCACATTGACTTCCAGTTGGCAACCAGCAACTGTTTGGTTATGAACATTCTTCAAAATATCTTCTTATGTGTTCAGCAGAAGACAGATGTTCAAACAGGTATGAAACAACTTAAGAGTGAGTAAATGATGACAGAATTATAATTTTTTTGGAAAACCATTCCTTTAACACATTTAGCTGTATTTAAATCCATTCTGTGAAATTCTGCAATTTATTAATGAATAATAATTAATTATAATAATAATAAATTAATTAATAATAATTTATGCATTTAGCAGACACTTTTATCCAAAGCGACTTACAGTGCATTCAGGCTATACATTTTACAGTATTTTATTCTGTATTTTATTTTACAGGCTATACATTAATTATCAATTGAGAATTTGTTACTCGTATGGTCTGGTGGTCATATGGCGTATGCCTGTGAATACGGGACAAACTGTGTTATAGTTTTCATACGGGAAACTTCTTTGATGCCTTAAAGGGTTAGTTCACCCGAAAATGAAAATTAGGCTGTGTT
>NW_015557181.1:967371-967885 GCF_001515605.1 Sinocyclocheilus anshuiensis | reverse complement strand
CAGGACACCGGCCCTCCAGGACCGAGTTTGGGCACCCCTGGTCTTGTCTGTCAGCGCTGGAATCGGCTCACATGTCCGATGCGCGGGACTCGATGAAAGAGAGAAAGCGGCCAGAAGCAGCAGTGAAATGTAGCTACATCACTGACCTGTTCAGGGCTTCAAGTGCAGGTCAGTTTCGTCTGTAAATACGCTAGATAGTTTTGTCTTTATTAACGTAGTTGAGTATTAAACTGCTATAGGCTATCTGTTAGGCTATCAGTAGCACCCCATTCAGGGGTGGATCTAGAAAATATTTTTTAGGGAGGCAAAGGGGTGGCAACACCAAAGCAAGCCCCCATGCATAGTGTTTGGGGATTTATGGTCTGATATACACAGCTGTGTTCACAAATATTGTATTATCATTAAGTAATCATCTATACTGTTTAAAATGAAAAATAAATAACAACATTTTAATATCCATCATGGAACCAAGTCAATGCACAATATAAAAAACTTCAACAGGTTATAAATGTGT
>NW_015557181.1:930850-967267 GCF_001515605.1 Sinocyclocheilus anshuiensis | reverse complement strand
AGGTTATAAATGTTTCTGAGCTTGTATCACTAAAGAAGACATGCGGTTCTATTAAAATTACATAGGCTACTGGTATAATCATGTTTAGTGCAAGTTTAAGAGCAACATAAACTTTTGAATTTCCTAACATTAGAAAGAAATACAATAACCGAAGCACTGTAACACCCGCTGAGTGCAACGATAGAGCTTGAAATATCAAAGACAAATTTTAATATAACTCCGACTGGATTCGTTTGAAAGAAGAAAGTCATATACACCTAGGATTTGCTCACCTAGGTGAGTAAAACACAGCCTAATTTTCATTTTTGGATGAACTAACCCTTTAAATATGGGCATCCATATTTCAACCCCATAGCAGTGGCAGTACCGGCCCTCGTGGCCAAAAAAACAGACCGGTGCTCCCGATTAGCCAATAAAACACCACTGAGATCATTTCTAGCCTAAATCATCGTCTCTATGTGATCCTCTTATCAGACAAGCTCATGTGGGGCATTAGAGGACAAAGGGTCTAAATGACTAAGCACCATTTCAAACTTTACCACCATGAATAATAAAAAAATTAAGTATTCTTGATGCATAAGTAATAGTGAAAAGACCTGTGATTTTACGTTTTTTAAACAAGACTTTAAGACAAGCCAGCATAAATTTGTCTTTCAAACTTTTAAATCTAGTTATTACAGTTTTTCTTACAGGTTTTTCTTTTCAACTGCTTACACACATTTTCAAAACTTTGCTTCTTTTTTGGAGCATCAGTGTGTGTTTGAACCAGGCCCGGACTGGCCATCGGGAGCACCGGAAGAATTTCCGGTGGCCTGGCGGCTGATTTGGCCCGCTGACCCATTTTTTTTTTTTTTAAGTTATTATTATTATTAATATTTTATATTTATGCCTTCTCAATGTACCAAAGTGATTCCAAATTTTTAATTCGATAATAAATCGATCATAAATCATAAATCGGTTAGTCTATTCCTGTTAGATTTTTGTGTGTTACATAGAGAATTGTGTGTTGTGTTTTGCAAAAAGTGTTTTATGAAATTGAAAACTGAGTCAAAGGCTTGGAATGAGTGTATGGTTTGCAGATTTGGTGTGTGGTTCTGGTGTTTGAGTGGCAGCTTTCAGAAATTGTGTGACAAGTAAAGATTTTGTGTGTAAGCAGTTGAAAAAACTGTAAATGCTTACAATTCAAATACACAGATGTCTTTCCTGCCCAGTGAACACTGAGATCAATAACACTGTAACAAAAACTCTTATAGGATTCAGGAATTATTTTTGCATCTCAATGTCTATTACAGTATACATAAATTAAATTACAGATACAGATGTATAATTCAGCAATGAACTTTTGGGAGAAAAAAAATCATTTTTATTTTGCTACTGTAAAGTAATCTTGCAGTAGATGAAAAGCACTAGAAAAGTTCAAATACCAAAGAATTGTATGAACTTAATATGCACCACAATACAGTACAGTAAAAAAAAATTTTTTGTTCGGCAAAAATGCAGTACACATAAAAAATGGTTACAAATAAAATTTGATAGTCACACGCTTTAAGGTGTACAACATGTGCTACAGTTTACTGTAGGCTTACATATAGAATAGTGAAATTTCCATGATCTAATATACTGGTACTGTACTGTAATTAGGCCTAGGCTATATTATAGCCTATGTGTAAGTATAAAACCCCTGTAGATGGTTGGCTCAGCTCTCTCCTCTCTCCGTTGTTAGCATGCAGAGATTCTGATTGGCGTGTCATCAGTTTTGCTACCTAATGTTTAACTTACTCATCATTGTTTAACTTTTTGAGAAATGTGTCTTTGTTTTGAAAACTGAATGAATGGTTTGGGGAAAAAAGTGTCAACTAAAATCAGTTATATTAACAATCGAGAAAACTGGATCACCAAACAATTACGCGATGAATCTCAGACATATCCGGACGGGATTAGATTTCTCAGAGGACTGCTGAGTTACCTGAAAAGCAGTAATTATCTGATTCACGAACAAATGTAAAAACAATTCGTTAGTGAACTGGGCCGCGCTTTGTGGTTTTGACTCAAAAAGATCCGGTTCATAAGAGTCATTTGTTAATGAAACCGACCTCACTGGCACGCTGCCCGCGCATGCAACCATCCTGCACAGTTTATTAAAAGAAGTGTTTTGGCCATTATTTTGCGTTACTCTGTCATCGCCGCGGCTGAAAAGTAGCACACGAAACACTGCTAACATTTATATTTTATATTCTTTGATAATTCTGGGGTGGCACAGCTTTTTCTCAGGGTGGCAGTTGCCACCCCGGTAGAGCCGCCCCTGACCCCATTATTATCATCATTCAGAATACTGTGCTAAAGGACATCAATATCGATTGAAAAGTTACATAAAAAAATTTAGCAGAGACAGATATTCACATGGATTTATTGTACAGGGAGGGAGCTAGAGCAGACAAAAATAATATGAGTCACAGCCTAATAATTCAATAGTGTGTTCAGTATTAGAATTTTTCAACAAAAATATTGTACTAATTTTGACATTTAGGCACTTTAGAAATTGTGTTTTAATACACTACCAGTCAAACGGTTTTGATCAGTAAGATTTTTAATGTTTTTAAAAAGTCTCTTCTGCTCACCAAGCCTTCATTCATTTGATCCAAAATACAGCAAAAACTGTATTGTATTAAATATTTGTATTAAAATGTAATTTATTCCTGTGATTTCAAAGCTGAATTCTCAGCATCATTACTCCAGTCTTCAGTGTCACATGATCCTTCAGAAATCATTCTAATATTCTGATTTGCTGCTTAAGAATTTTGTTATTATTATTATTATTATTATGTTGAAAACAGATTTTTAGATTTTTTTTCCAGGTTTCTTTGATGAATAGAAAGTTCAGAAGAACAGCATTTATCTGAAATAGAAATCTTTTGTAACATTATAAATGTCTTTATCATCACTTTTCAATTTAAAGCATCCTTGCTGCATAAAAGTAATAATTTCTATAATTATAGAAATTATTACCCCCCCTTGGCATAGTCCATGGGTAATGTTACAAAAGCTTTTTAATTTCAGATAAATGCTGATCTTTGAATCTTTCTGTTCATCAAAGAATCCTGATGTACTCAACGGTTTTAAATATTGATAATAATAATAACAACAACAACAAATATGTTTCTTGAACAGCAAATGAGCATATTAGAATGATTTCTGAAGGATCATGTGACACTGAAGACTGGAGTAAGGGTGCTGAAAATTCAGCCTTTTGATCACAGGAATAAATTACATTTTAAATATTCTAATCGAAAGCAGTTATTTTAAATAGTAAATATATTTCACAGAGATGTTGGGGAAAATGAAGAAAAGGGAAAGGGAAGTGAAGGTGCAGTGCAAGAGTGAACTTTAGTTATTTTCCACGGCCCCAGACTAAGGATTTAGACCTTTTTTTATGTGATGGCCATACAAATAATAGGGTTGTCTGGTTTCAGAAATGGTTGTGGATGTATAGGCTATATACAGGAAATAAGGGGACAAAATTGCACCTTTTGGGGTACAACAGCTTGTCACTGGAACCCTTAAAAGGACATAATTGTTCCTTTTTTACCCCTAATAGGTAGGCCTACAAATTAGTACCTTAAGGGTACGAATGACTACTCTTAAGGTACTAATATGTACGGTGTCAAGCTGTTGTACCCCAAAAGGTAAAATTTTGGCCCCTTTTTTCTGTGGCCTGGATGAGAGTGAGATTTCCCGGCCTGAAATTGCACCCCAGTCCGGCCCTGTCCACAAACATATTATAATATCTATTTCAATTATTTATAAATTCGTTTTTAAATGTACTTGTATTATTACAACTAATTGTCGCTGCAAACAAAGATGTTCTGTTCGTTTTATGCATAATTTTTGTTTAATTATGTGTAAACTGTAATCTATGATGTCTGTTTACAGTCATCACAACTCTGGGGTTTGTGAATCTGAGTCCATTCTAATCCATTCTGATGTTCTATATATTCTCTTCTTTTGTGTAGGCTAAATAAATAAATAACCCTTTCTCATGTTGTGTATTATGGTCTCTGGCGCCCTCTAGTGGCAAATCACTGCAGTAACCAGTAAGTGGTCAAATTCACCACTTCACCCTACAAACGCCACGCGAGTGGAAACACTAGAAGCGATTCTTTGGTAACCACTTCCGGTCTATCACTCTGTCAGTCTGAAGTTGAAATACTAGAAACCAAAGAAGCTCTGAGTCGGTACCGCCTCACTGACCCAACCAGCCCAACAGAGCCGTCACTTTTCCCCGGACTACGACCAGAAGGTAGTTATAGTTACATACATTTAGCTCTACGAACTGCTCAGATTTATATAATCACAAACATAAACACTTTTAGTAAATAAATTCGCGGTGTAAACATCTGAACTTGTGCTGTCACAGTATTAGCATTAGCTTCGCGTAGGAATGTGTTCTTGGAGCGCTAATAACTGTCATGAAACACATTTAAGCAATTAAATCATAACATACAGGTCATTTATGTTTATTGAAGTGATATTTGAAAATTATTGACTCTTAATTATTACTGTTAGGACATGCTGTAGTCAAAAAGATCAACATAATGTAGTTTATATAGAGAAAATATGAAGTATATTTTATGTAGTTACACTTATATTGGTGCCACCGGAGATAATACTTATATATTCGTTATATTGATGTTTGATTTTGTCTATCCACTGTTCTTGGCAATGTAGTGCTAGCAGTAGCCTGCTAGCTGTATCCAGCACATGTTATGATTAATAATGGAATGTTATGGAAATGAAACATTTCATCTGCACATATGACACCAGATTTTAAACAATGTGTATGTAGCATGCATGCAGATGTCATATGTACGTATTCAGATGAATCAGGCTTTCACATACTCTGGAAAGGGATGATTCACATAAAGTCAGATCATATCAAGGACATTTCACTGCTGATCACAGCATTTCAACCACACGTTTCTAACAGTTGTGTCATTCTTAAAAGCTACATATGTAAGTGTTTAATGAGTAGTGAAGTTGGGGCAACTGTCCAGCTGGCTAACACCGACCTGTCATTACTGTTGGGTCATGATCGTGCAGCGTTTTAGTCTGATATATGATGGTGGACAGTTTAAGTCTTATGAATCTGTCTTGTTATGATGGCAGCAGATTATTTCATGACTCAGTCCTCAATATGACCTTCAGAAGTCCCTATAGTGTCTACCCTCACCACCACATGTGCCGTTTTATTTTTGGAGAAGTCTTTCACATGAGTTGTAGTTACATCCAGTCTACTATTGGATTACTATGCATTATTCTCATGGCTTTTAAAAAATGTTAAGGAGTAAATGTCATGATGAGAACTGCTATTATTCACCCTCATGCCATTTCAGATCCATAAGACTTTTTCTTCCTGGAACACAGCAGGAGATGTTTAGTAAAGTGACACTGCTCTTTCATGTAAGGCAACAGCAAACGCACACGGCAAACAGGGGCTGTCGAGCTCCAAAAAGCACAATAAAACACCTTATATGACAATATGTGCACTATATTTCAAGACTCATAAAGTAATTATAGGTATTATACATTCTTTCAAAATCTAATTTGTTCTACTGCATTTTTAAACTTAAGCAATTGATTATGACAGATTTGACATAATTAACAAAAAAGCTTGCACATATCTTGTGTCCATGTTAAATATATGCTTGCATTGAATAGAAAAGATCAGCGTGAACATTTTTCAAAACATCTCCTTTTGTGTTACACATGAAGTCACACAAATTTGGATTGACATTTGGGTGAGTAAATCATTTTGGGTAAAAATGTAACAAATAGATATCATCATACTTCCCTAGTTGATTATTCACAGTACATTAAGACAAGTGTTTAGTGTTGCAAGTTTTCTAAAGTGTTTAAATATGCAAACGAGGCATCATGTAATTAATTATGCACTAATTTGCATACATTTCCAGAACAGAAATCTGAACATTGGATAAAGCCAGGCTCAAAATTCTTGTTTAAATCTAAAAATTGTTGACATAATTAGTTAAAGTTTTTTACAGAAAGGATTTTGGATTTCTCTTTTTATTCCAATAAAAAAATTATAAAAGCAAAATCAACTCAAATGTTACCAGTGCATAAACAAACAAAGGTTTTGCCAGTGTTTTTTTGCCTTAAGATGATAATGCACAGCATTTATCATCATTTTTTATTTTATTTTTAATCTTGCCGTATTACAAATACAAACAATATAAAGGTTAGGTTTTAAGTTGACAAGTAGCCTGATGTCCTCCTGCCCTCTTTCTGTCTGGGTCACTTGATCTGTGGTTAGGTAACGTGTCTTATCTCAGCAGTAAATTACGCCAAGCGGTTTCAAAGATTAGACTCTTACCTGAAACCACTGGCCAATAAAACACGTTTGGATTGGATCAGCTCTTCAAGATATGTTTGTTGACTGTTCTTATGCTTTATTTTCTCTTTCCTACAGCTTAAAATGCTATTGATGGGTGTTTACCTGGATCACTTCTGCTGACCAGTCCAATGCTTAATTTTCTATGGGGGTGGTTACTACTATGGACCCGGATTCGGCCCGGCAACCGCAGGGCAAGTTGGGTAAAGGTGGCCACGCGCTAATAGGGGCCAATCTGGGCACTCGGGGAAAACACTATGTGTGCGGCTCGCTTGCTGCGTTCACCAACATCATCGTGACCTTTCCTATTCAGAAAGTTTTGTTCCGGCAGCAGCTTCACGGGGTCCGAGCGACCGAGGCCGTCCGTCAGTTGCAGAGGGAAGGGTTGAGACATCTCTACCGAGGGCTTCTGCCTCCACTACTGCAGAAGACCACCACCGTGGCCATCATGTTTGGTCTGTATGAGGATTTTTCCCGGTTGCTTTTGCGTCACGCTCACAGAAGTGGTGCGCCTGAGCTTGTTACACGGAGCGTCGCTGCTGCGCTGGCCGGGATGGCTGAGGCCGCCCTTACGCCGTTCGAAAGGGTGCAAACGCTGCTTCAGGATCACAGGCAAAACGGGCGTTTCAATAACACCGCCCACACCTTCCGGACTCTCCTGCGTGATTATGGTGTGAGGGAGTGCTACCGTGGGCTGGTCCCGGTTTTGTTGCGAAACGGGCCTAGTAACGTTTTGTTCTTTGGCTTGCGTGGGCCAATTAAGCAGCGGCTGCCTGATGCCCGAACCCATATGGGTCACATGGCCAATGACTTTGTGTGTGGCGGGCTGCTGGGGGCGGCACTGGGTATCATGTTCTACCCCCTGAATGTGGTCAAATCTCGAGCTCAGGCTCAAGTCGGGGGCGAGTTTGTTCCTTGCCATCAAGTGCTGATGACGGTGTGGCGGGAACGAGGCGGCAGCATCGTGCTGCTCTTCCGCGGAGCGACGCTCAACTACCATCGATCTCTTCTGTCGTGGGGGATCATCAATGCGACTTACGAGCTACTACTGAAAGTTTTCTGAAGACTAGGGTGGATAACGGCGTGCACTTTTTCCGAAGCAAGCCAAATTGAGAGTTTTTTACCTCTTTAAAAGAGGTCTGGACACTGCCAGCTCCTTAACGTCTGCACTTAAAGGGATAGTTCACCCAAAAATGAATCATTTACTCACCCCCATGTCATTTCAAACCTGTATGTAGATATTGTGAAGAATCAAATGATCAAATGATTTTGTGTTCCATTGACTGCCATAGTATGGACAAAAAAATACAATGGAAGTCAATGGGACTCAAAACTGTTTGTTCTTCAGAATATCTTCTTTTGTGTTCCACAGAAGAAAGTAAGTCATGCAGGTTTGGAATGATATGAGGGTGAGTAAATGGGTTTTGGGTGAACTGTCCCTTTAATACTTAATGATCTGTATAATTATGGATGGACAGTATACATGTGCTGATAACTACATATAAAGTCCATCCATTTTACTCGGCTACTATAAGTGTTGTTGTTGAAATGTATCACCACACGCTGTGGCTCTCGTATCAGTTTTGTAGTGGCTCTTTTACTCACTTTTTGGGGGTCTGTGGGACACGGATGGAGAAAGCACAGTGTTGCACTGCTGACAGTACATTTCTACTTATTTTCTGTTGTTTAGTTAAAAAACCTGATGCACAAACTCTGGACTGGAGCATTACAAGCCATGTGTCATATGTGTTACGTGCAGGTTGACCGAGGGTTCGTAAAATGGGTGTGACTTGTGGACCACACAAAGCGAGAGATGTCTGTACAAGCCCATGGTGTTAGTGTTTTTGCCAATCAGAAAAAGTCCTGATGTATTATTCAAAGATGTGTGATCATTCTCATGAAATGCTGTTTTTATGTAACGAGTGTTTTGTGACATGAATGACATTTTCACATTGTTGTGGGTGGAAAGTAAACAAGTAATTCCTCTTATTGCATTTTGGGTATAATTTTTTAACAGTTCATGATGGTTTAATCATCATGAGATCAAAACAGACTTTACTTTTATTACTTGACTTATAGTAAACAATGTTATTTTACGTATAATTAAAGGTGCTGTATGTAGGATTGACACCCAGTGGTTGAACTAGGTATTGGAGAGGGTTTTTTTTTAGCTGGCCCCTACTCCTCAGACTTGATGCACATGCAGGTTGCCAGATTGACGACACCAACAGGAATGAGCGCACATGACGATGAATGAAATGAAATGCGCTGTGTTTTCCGCCAACTGGCAACCCGGGGTGCCGAAATACAATTGGGTAAACTGTCAGTGGGCGGGTTACACAGACCAAAACAAAGACAGACATTTCGTCCCAGAACGCACATTTTCAAAGGAGAATAACTGACTAGCATTGTTTTTCAGATTAACAAGTACGTTAACTTAGCATGTTTCTTAAATATCTGCAAACATATTATGGTATTTTTATGCTTTAGTAGAGTCAAAAACTTACATACAGCACCTTTAAAGATAGATATCATCATATATACACCAAATATATAACACACTTTTGTATACCTAAATATTAGGTATATTATTGGTATAAATATTATGCTTAGAGTATCCGTTCTTAGCTTAGCAACATGGTGAAACCATGCACTTGACATGAGGAGAGTTATTTGTCAAGACAGGGTTTATTTGCATAACGCATTTAAAGGGGTCATATGATGCGATTTAAATTTTTCCTTTCTCTTTGGAGTGTTACAAGCGCCGGACACGGCATCAACACAGTATGGTGAGGGGCGTAACATTTCCATCTCACGCTTGAGGTATTCGGCCAATCACAACGCACTGGATAGCTGGCCAATCACAGCACACCTCGCTTTTTCAGACCGATGAGCTTTGTAAAAATCGACGCGTTTCAGAAAGGCGGGGCATAGAGGAGAAACAATAATGTACAGTATGTGGAAAATAATGTGTTTTTTGAACCTTAAACCGCATAAACACATTTCATTACACCAAATACACAAAATAATGTTCTTTTTAGCAACATCAAATGACCCCTTTAAGAGTATACATATTTGAAAGCAGCTTTACAGATTATATTATGTATCATTGCCCTGAAAATGACCCAATTGCATTTGCAATTTTATCAAGAAATCTGAGCAATAGAATTCAATTAATTAAAAACCTTTCTGTCCTACTTTTGCATGTTTTTCTTAATGCAATTTTTCTTTCTTTTCAAGCCTTTCAGCATTTACACACTTTAACGCCCTGTACTTAACCGTGGCTAACATAATGGGCTCAATTGCACTTCCCTCCATTCTGCTCAGACAGAGTTAACCTCCGGGGGACAGAGGAATACATGGAAACATCCCATCACATGGGGTGAAATGGCATTCAAGGACAGATGCTTTTAGAGCTGTGTGGCAGCACCATCTCAGGGCATCATGTGGGTGGCTTTTCCTTCTCTGAGCCGTAAGTAAATCCCAGGGATTGTTTTGGAAAAATGTCCTAAATGATTCGATGTTGATGGAGGCAGTAGACCGGACGTTTTATTTAAATTAAAAACATTTTGATTCCTGCTTTTCATACAAATGAGCATAAAACGAATAAAGTAGTGCAAAATTGGCCTCTAAAAATGGTCAGTGTTATATTTAACAGCACAACATGGGAAAATAATATGACAGCAATGTTATACATTTTGATTTTAAAATCAAATCATGTTTATCTGGCTGCTCCAGCTTGTGTGCATTCATAAGTAAACAAAAATGTGTTCTTTTAACTTTACGGTGGGACTACAGTCGCCATATTGAATGTTTCGATTTTTACCCACTAATGTTCATACAAATAGATCCTTTCAAGTATAAAGCTACATACTAAACAATTAGCACACTCTGTGGATTGGAAATAAATGCAATTTCTGCCCTCTCAACATGCAAGAGGATGAAAATGTCATGAGCATTTGCCAAAAAAGTGGTCCTGTATTACTAAACACCACACGGCACTTCAAATATTTGCCTTCTGGCTGCTCTGATAGTGTGATATCACTACTGTGCTATGATAGTGCGAACTGGCATTAAAAATTAATAAACCATAGTAAAATTGTACAAAAATGCCCTATCAACCACGTAACAGCATGCAAAACAAAAATAAAAAACACTCAGAGCACTTTAGTAACCACATTGCAACACCCTCACAGCTACTGAATAACATACAACTGTACCATCCTCAGAAAATGTGGAAATCTAGTTTGTTTAATATTTTTGTAATAAAAGCATCACTTTGAGGGATAGTTCACCCCAAAATACTCATCCTCACGTTGTTCCAAATCTGTATGACTTTGTTTCTTCTGCAGAACACAAAGTAAGATATTGTGAATAATGTTGGTAACCAAACAGTTGATGGTCCTCATTGACTTTATATGAACAAAAAATACAGTGGAACTCAATGGGAACTGAAACTGTTTGATTATCAACAAAAGACATGAGGGTGAGTAAATGATGGAATTTGTATTTTTTGGTGAACTATGCTTTTAATTGAGTGTTAAATTACCTAAAGCACAGAGTTTCCTATGACATTTACAATTGAAAAGAGAAAAGGCTACAAAAACATCTTTAAGAGTTACTACAGATTAAAATTTAGTCACTCCCTCTGTTGAAAAGCCACAGATTACAGCGAGCGTGTCTGCCAGCAAACAGCTCCAGCACAATCCCATCATTCCCTCTGTTTGAACTGTGAAAGATTTTAGTTTGAGTTTAATCCCAGGCCTAATATGTAATCTCCTCCTGCCAACTCAAAAACAAATACAGCCTGACAATTTAGTGCTTTAGTAGGTGTGGTAAACTAGAAATTAGACTGTTAGAAAAGACAAAACATTGTAAAATAACAGATGTCACAGCTTTTGAGAATAAAGCCCAAAAATATCTAAATCAAATCTCACAAAATCGGTCAAGAACATGTCCAGGTCATATTTCAACCCAAAATCAAAAGAAAGATGTAAGAAATTATATTTTGCCTAAAGGAAAATGAAAAAGCCATTCAACACAAAAGCTGCATTAGTTCCATAGCATTTGTCATTCAAAATCAAACCTTTATTATCATGAACACAGTAAAGGGAATGCAAAACATACTCTTGATTGTCCCTTCTCATTTCATTCAGAGGTTTGCCTTCATATTCACGTAAAGCCACATTTAAGATTTTATTTTGTGCACTTTGAAACACAATCATCTGCATACAACATGTCTCAATACATATGGTCTTTACAAGCAGTTTTTTTTGCTTCATAGTTGCTACAAATGCAATGGCAGTTCCTTTAAGTCTTTGTCATTCTTAGAACCTTCATTTGACAGGAAGATTTTAATACAGAAATATGTTTGCTCTCTGATAGTCCGATATGAAAATTGTTCCTGTGAAAAGACTGAATAGTAACAGATATTTGTCTCTTTCCTTCTCATGACTTTTCTCTTGATGCAAACTATCTTTCTGACTTGATAACCACAATCTGGCAGTGTGTTTATTGGGAGGGATGTGTCCAATATGGATGATATTCTTGCCATCTGGAAGCACTTCTCTAAAGTCAAGTTACTTAGAACTGAACAAGGCTGATGTCATAATCCGTCCATTGACCTCAAGTTGGTCATGTGATCTGGGCAATTGAATTATTTATGTATTCTGGGTGCAAGTTGCCTTTTGAAACCTGTTCTAGAAACAGCCAGTGAGAATTTTCATCCTTGGCTGTAATACCGCAAAATACTGGTCTGAGATCAGCAACAAAGGGCAAATGAATCCCCAGGACTCAATTACTCGAAATTCCAAGTGTAGTCTTTGATAATCTCCTCAATCATATTTTTGTGAATATGACAGCCAAATCCAAAATTGGCATTCTTAGATCTGAAACACTCTGTGCAAGTACAGAAATGCAGATTTGAAGGCTTGAACGATGCATTTCAATTGTGCAGTTCCAAACAAACTCTCAAGGAGGCAACAGGCACTGCGTTATGTATTACGCAATGAAATTGAGCTGGTTTTGCTAGAAGCATTTGCGTTCACATACTTGCATGGAGTATGTTTCTGGCCTTACTCAAAGATGATTTAAACAGAGTATTTAATGTATACTAAATATGGTGCAGTTCACCACTTACAAAAGTGAAAGAAAAAAATATTTCCAACTGAACCTTTTGTTTGAATAAACAGAAGGCAAAATAAATATACGCTGCATTCGCAAAATAATGCAATCCAACAAACTTCACAACAATCTTCCAAGATAAAATATAAGGCCTAGGCTTGTCAGGGACATCCTCTAAAGCGAAATATTAGTGATTCATAACAAATTGAAAATTATGTATGTATTAATATGTATAAATTGTAAGAAAGTATAATACGTGGAAAAATTTGGGTATAAATCGTGATGCTTGCATAGTCAAAAATGACAGACGAGTGAGAAATTGTGTGGTTTGGCTATCATTGGGATCGGTTTTACAGGGTGCTCCAGTAACTTGGTGACATCGTTGTTGTGTAAACGCCCCAATTGTGCTATTATGTCTTTGGACCACACCGATCTCTGTGGTTAAGTCAGTTGATAGGCCAATATAAAAACTAACATCAAAAGCCAAACTTGACACGCCAACATACAGTTAAAAAAAAGTCAAATTGCCGCACTTCTATTGCCATCAGCTCTCATTCTACAGCCGGAAAGGTATCATAGACAAAATGAAATGAAAATCCTTTGGGTAGTCTAGTGAAACGTTACTGCATAAGTATTTGGGCTTCTTAGTGTGTGTCCCAGCATCTATTGTTTGGGGTTAGTGGAGTGTCCGTTCACTTTGTTCCTTCAATCTGTTAGAGCAGCATGACTAAACTAAACATGAAAACAAGTGAAGTTTCATAACACTGTTTATCTCAGTTATTAGAGCAAGAGGTAGGGATTCACATATACCCAAAAAAAACAAAATGCAGGTATAGTAGGTTAGAAACCACAGTGCGCATATACTGTATGCAAAAAAATAAATACATACTACAGACTGTACATACATCGGGAATTAAAGAACCGTTAGAAAATAGCTATGTCTGAATGCATAATTCCAGTATGTTTATAGGGAGACTTGGCAAGACAAACAGGTTAACACATAACACTTCTGACATGTTAGTTTGCTAACTGTGTGTGTACGTTCACGGCACTTACTATTATTCTTGTGTGCCAGCACACAATCAGTTTTTAGATGCCAGAAAGTCATCGCTACTTTAAGTACAATTCTATGCTCACACTCTACAATCCCTTAAGAGGGTGCCGGAAGGTAAAATTCAAAAGTTCAGAGGTACATTTCCATTGTCTATGTCTGGTGTCCGTGTCCGAAACAGTTGTGTTAGCGAGAAGACAGTTGAAATGAGAACAGTACACTGCTTGGCTAAGAGCCTGACACCTTCGCCCTCTCTCGCTGTCTCTACAGCACCTACAAACTCCTTATACAGGTCCACGATCTCCTCAAGCTTCCTCAGGGCCTCATCTGCATCAATATCCCCATGAGAGCCTCCGCAGTCCGAACAAGGAACTCGCATGCAGGTTGAGGTAAGTTGCACTAGAGCTCCAAAGCTGTTTCTGAGGGACAGAAGAGCATCATCAGGTGCCCATCCAACCCGTGTGGCTCTCTGACATCCTGACGCCAATCTCCGTGCCTCCGCCTGAACCAGGCATCTCTCTGTCTCTGAAAGCGAATTCACATTCACATTGCCGTTTTCGCATTCCCCCTTGTGGGTTGGAGGGTATACTGCAGAAGGTCCTTTCTTCAAAACCATAAGTAGTTCATCAATATCTCGCTGCAAACAGACATAGCTGTCTTTAAGCCCTGCACCTTTCTGACCAGTAACATAACGGTGGCCTTGCAAAAAATGGAGCGGATTATTCATTGGTCCACAGTCTAGAGGCAGAGATTCCAGAGGTCTGGGAGGGACCAGGAGTGGACTGAGTTCTGAGGATGAAGGTAGGGGACGAGGGGAATCTCTGAGTAGGGAGAGAACATTTGGTGAGGGACCAGAGAGGGTTGCAGGGGATGGAACCGGGGTGGGTTGTGGTGGTTTACTTGTGCGGTTTCGACGGGAGAATTCGTAAACAGTCAGATCATCATCAAAGCTGCAGTTGTCCTCTGTATCTCCGCTGAAACAGTTGGCATAGACTGTATGGCAGCCACATGCATCACGATGGGAAGGACTTGTGGAGGATAGAGAGGACGCATTGTCAAGTTGAATCTCTGAAGGGTTACCTTTGTGTGACTGAGGCTGTTCAGACTTGCAGGTCCCAAAATGCCTGTGCAACTCGGTAGCTTCTGTGGAAAATTTCTGCCTCAGGTCAGGATGGCTTGACGATGTTGGAGGTTTCCCGTTAGTGTCTTTAACAGGAGTTGGGGTCACTTCCTCAGGTCCATCTTTTAGCTTCACAATGACTACTTCAGCATCTTTCTCTTTCCAGTCAATCAAGGATGGCACTGAAGTGGCCTTGGGAGATACCTTCTTGGAATCATGATTCACATCTGTTGCAATGGTTGCTATATTGCCTGTTGATGAAATAGTGTTGCTGAGTGCTACTGTCCCCAAGATCTCTTGGGAACGGGTGAGGTCCCAGGGCATATCCTGAATTTTTCCCCGCAAGGCTGTGGCAGACAGACGTCCGGACGAGCCTGTTCTACTGGAGAAGCTAGTCCCTGATTGAGCTGGATCTTCAGGAACAATATTTACAGATTGAACTGAAGGAGAAGGTAAGGGAGATGGAGATGGGGTAGGAGTGGTTGAAGCACTTGTAGGTTTGACTGTAGAGCTTTCAGCCTTTAGTTCAGTTCTTAAGTTCTCATGACTTAGAGAAACACCCTTACTCAGTGTAGAGAGTGGGGAGGTACTGGTACCATTTCTCTGAGACCAGGAGTGTAGAGAAAGACCATTGGGGGGAACTTTTGTCTTTTCCTCAGGCTTTTGTGACTGGGCATTAACTGCCTTTGAGCATGGCTGTAAACCAATGAATGATGGCTTGGGAGGTATTGGAGGCTTTGTGTTCATCTGGGGCACTTTATTTTCTGATTTTCTGGTTTCAAGAGAGTCTGACGACTGTTGTTGTAGAGGACTCTTGCTGTCTGCTGTTATTTTCCCAAATTCAGTTGTTCCTTTGGCATTTGTTGGCTCTTTCTGATTTGGCTTAATATCTTGACTATCAAGTATCTCAAGATCCACATGATTTGGAGTAGTCTCTTTATCTAGACTGTCTGAAACCTGGTCAGTTATTCCATTTTGTGGTCTCAGACCATTTTGAACAGTCTCTGGGTCTACTAAGGTTTGTTGGGGAAAGGTAGCTTGGCGTACAGCTGTTATTAATGAGGAAGACAATGGTGGTCCAGGCCCTGTGACTGGTTTAAACTCCATGGTGTCTGGCTCCATCTCTAGAAGCTGCGATGATAAGTGTGGATTTCGGCCAGGGATGTCTCCATTGCAGTGCTGGGCTTTCTGTCCCGTGGAGTGGTTAGCAGAGAAAGATTTAGGTTCCACCGGTGTAGGTTTAGGGATAAAAATCAGTGAAGGCTGATGGACCTCCAATTCACGGTTTTTAGTCTCAGGGATTGCAGGGGTGAAATGGTTGGCAAGAGAAGTTTTTTTTTTGAGGGTCTCTGGTGTGGCGCTGTCCTTCTCTTTGCTGTCTCTGGATTCTGGAGCTTTTTTGTTGTCCACACTAACCTTAATGTCACTAAAAGAAGGATGTTTGTTCTCAGAATCTGAGCTTTTCTCTGCAAAAGAGTAAGAGGCAAGAGAGACGTGTACATAAGTTGAAAAAATAAAAAAACCTAGATATTTAACATTTTAAAAGAATATTCCGGGATCAATACGTTTAATGTAACAATGTTTTTTTTTTAAGATTTATTTTTGGCATTTTTGCCTTTTATTAGGATAGGACAGTATATACTGACAAGAAACAAAGTGGGAGAGAGAGAGGGGGTACAGGATTGGGAAAGGACTGCAAGCCAGGACTCGAACTCGAGTCGCCCACAGTGCAAAGGCGCTATATGTCGGCGCGCTGCCCACGAGGCTATCGTTATCGACATATGTAACAATGTTGATTACCTTACCACTTAATACCTTCAAACACTAATTCCTCAGTTTTTTAAAGCAAAAATTGCAGTAAGGCACTTACAATGCAAGTAAACAGACCAGTGCAACTTCTTACTTATTGCTTACTAACCATGTGCAAATTTATATCCTATATTTCCAACTTGTCATGACCACCTAAAGGCAGTAAACCCTGCTACTCTGACATGCAGAAAGATACAAGAAAAATGATTTTGTGTAAAACAAAGTGCAAAAATATGTTACAGATGAAATAACAAACGTTTTAAAGAAGTGCTTTTACAAAAAAAAAAAAACTTTACATTTCTGCTTTTAAACCCTCAAAGTGCACAGCCATGTTTGCTTTATTTCAAGTGCTTTACTTTAATAGTGATTTTAGCTAGTTTTTTGGGGGACCTGTCGAAAAAAGTTTTTCTGGTAATGGACTTTATGCTATAAATGTTGTTGATAGAGCTTAACTTGTATTGAACCTGGAACATTCTTCTACGGAATGCACAAATGTTTTGTGGTAAAAATAGATGGTTCACTGACCTGCGAGGCCTTGCTCTGTGATGGGAGGGGTAAATCGATCTTGGGCATCAAAAAATTCATCCTCAGATTCTGAACAACTGTCTCTGGAGTCCTTTGCTTTTTCAGGGACATTTGAGGGCACAGCTCTCATCAGCACAGATTGTGCTATTAATTTTGAATATGGCCCCTGTTGTTTAGCTTCATTTATCTTTTTCTGTGGGAAGCTTTTTCCCTCTTGTCTACATGCTGGATGGTTGTGAATCCTGGTGAAGATTGCCTGAAAGTTCACTCCTGCTAATTTAGCATTTATGCTGTTAGGGGTACAAGAGGCTAACACAGCCTCAAATTCTGCTGACATGGCAGAAATGCGACTGTCTTTTCCACTGTCTCCTCCTTCATCATCCTCACTCAAAGCATCGTCGCTGGCCGCAGGTGGGCTTGGCAAGCTGTCAGACATTTGAGAGAGCTCAGAGAAGCAAAGACCTGAGTGATTATCGTAGGTCAGTTCTGAAGGTCGTCTTAGTTTGTTTGAACTGCCGCTCTCATCCAAACGCTCTGGCACCTCCAGGAGGTAAGGGTGGTGGACATCCAGACTCGAGGCACCAGAACTGGGTTTCTCTTCCAGAGACACGTCCATATGGCCAAGCCCACCAATGGCTGCCTTAATACTCTCCTCCAGTGCATTTAGCGAGTTACTAGACAAACTGGAGAAGCTGGTGTTGACTCGAGGGTCTGTGTACCAACCTGTCTCCAAAAGGGAATCCATTATCATGGCGTAATCCTCATCTCCAACAGACTCTCTCTTGCTTGCCTCATCTCCTTCATCTTCTAAAAAGGGATGCGTTACAATCACTCTAACCTTTTCTGCCTCTGCTTCACTTTTCCCCTCGGCTTCCTCTCCTTCCTCTGTGCCATCATTTGTATGAGTAGACATAGTGTCCTCTGACAGCTGAGTGTCCAGCAGTCCCTCCATGGCATAGTCATCCTCTGAACTGTCTTCTGAATCGCTCCCACACCGAGAAACATACCCTACACAAAACACATTAAACATCATTTATGCAGCATTTAGTATAATATAATGTACAAGTGACTTTTTTCTTAAGTGATTTAATCCGTTTAAAAATACAGCTGATTATTGATGTTATAACTGAAATCTTACAAAAAGGCATTTCTTGATATTCTTGGAAGAACTCTGTATACACCAAGGTACATAATTTTCAGTATATTTCAAAATTCCATAGTCTGGCACCATCACTGTACAATGGTACCACCATAGTACTTTTTCATGTTGTTGCAACCACAACATGCAATGTGCAAAAGTTTGTCTCTTGGTTTTTATTTCTGCGGCATTGTGCTGGGTAGCACATTGTGGGCTGCCTTGTCATCCGATCAGTGTTATTTTAGTATTATATATGTAGTAGTATTTATTTTTTTGAATTAGGTATTTTCAGCTTCCAACAATTCTCAAATTCCATTTCAGTTTGTTGCCAAGGCAACATTTCTGAAAGTTTTTTCAGTTTAAGTTTTTCATCTAATATTTATATGTAGGGATGCATAGTATTATCGGAATCGACTTAATTATAGTGGCTTAAAATGTATTGGCATCTGCTCAATATTCAAAATGATGGCAATATGCTTTGCCGATAAGTAACTCACATGGGCTGAGGGTTTGCTAGCGATAAGATCATGTCAGCAGTGTGGTCATTCTTGATGCTAACTTTTGCCTGAATGGTGATAGATTCACTTAATGTTGTTTCCAAACCAAAAAATATATACCCCCGGTTTCACAGACAAGGCTTAAGCTAGTCCCAGACTAAAATGCATGTTTGAGCTGTCTCAACTGAAAATATCTTGCTCTGACATATCTTAAAATATGTCAGTGTCATTGTTCTGTGTCAAGATGCACACCTGTAATGTTTTCTTCTATGGCATTTTTGTAAAAGTTGCTTAAATATCTTAATTTAGCTAAGGCCTAGTCCTGGCTTAAGCTAAGCCCCGATCGGCCACAATGTGTTAAAAAATATCGCCATATCAAATATCAGCAAAAATCCAATATTGTGCATCCCTAATTTATAGTTTATTTTATTTCAGCTTTATTTAATATAACAAAAATGATTTTTAACAGATTTAGTTAACAATAATAACACTTCTCCCTACACAGAGCAACATCAATCACTTGTAGTGTGGGCAGGGTGTTAGGAGAAAAAAGTTGTTATGCCACATATGTAATGACTCAACCTTCCCTAATCTCCTACCTTCTTCTGCCGGAATGCGTCGCATTTTAGGTCTGGGTCCCCAGCGAAACACATTGATATTGGGGTCAACCAGCAGTTTGCAGTATCCAGCCAGGAGGCAGGCCAGATCTTTAGCTGCTACCGATTCCATTAACAGGGCTATTGGCTGGAAGTTGCAGGATAAAGAGATTGTCAGATGGAGAGAGAAAGAGAAGAAGAGAGAGAGGAAACACATATTTCCGTGCCTGGGTGTTTATCCACACCTGGATGTCCCGAAGGTACAGTTTCAGCATTTTAACTGTGTTTATTTGAATCTGTTGGTAGACGTGTACACACCTGGATGTCCTGCAGGTAAATCTTGAGCATGCTGACTCTGTCGGACTCTGAGAGTACCTCTATTCGGGTGATGTAGTGGAAGTCTATGATGGTGGAGATCATGTTGAGCTGGTGGTTTAGTATTTGGCTGATCCCATATCTGGCTCCTACCAGCAAAGTCACCAGTGACTCCCTGTCCTGCAACTGTAACACACACATGTCCTTCAATCTGACTCAGTCTTACCAAGGAAATACAGAAACATATAAAGAATATAAACAGGATTTTTAAAATGGTCCCATGTGAATCTTATGAGTCAGTTCTTTATAATGAATTAGTCTCAGGCTTTACGTCATTTCAAGGTTTATTTTTATGCCATTGCAAGAGATGCCGCTATTTTATCCAAATCTCTCGCTCCCTAGAAGAGCCATCTTATATAACATGCTTAAATTCATATCCTTAAAAACAGGAGGATGCTTGTCAAGATTTTATCCAGCATAACATTATCTAGAAAAAACAAATGGTTGCCGCCAGACAAGAGAGGAAAATAAACTAAACATATCTGTGCCCTGCAGATTTTGTTTGTTATTTGTGATGAATGTGGCAGATGGACACAACTCTCTCACCAGCATGGTGGCATTGTAGCTTCTTCCGCTGTATGAAATCAGCTCCGCCATCTGGGTCAGATAAGCCAACCGGGCCTGAGACACAGAAATCACCTGAAAAAGTGAGAGAGAGGGAAATGGAAAAGATAAACAAATAGATTTTCATTATGATTGAAGTAATAAAAACAAGGACAGGACAAAAAAAAAAGTGGTCTTACAGCTGCTGCAGTGCATAATATGTATAATGTGCACAGTATGCATATTCTTGTTTGGTATAGAAAACCCAGTTCTCAATTACATTTGGTCAAATGTGCAGGATATATACATAAAAAAGATATGCATATTTTGCATTAAACTTAATATATATTGTTTCTATAGATATTATCAACAACTTGAAATCTATAGTTTTATATTTCACCATTGTTTTAAATTTGATTGTGTCATTTGCATTGGGATTCATGGGATTGTAGCTCTTTAATCGGCTATGTACTTTTCAAATCAAAGTTTGTAATGTTGTAATTCACCTCATAGCTGGTTGGTTTGGTTTATGGCTTAAATCACTTTAACAAAGATTTTTTTTTTTAAATACCTATGGAAAAACTGGATGGAAAAACTACTTCCCGTAATCAACAAACATTTACACTGCATACTATTTCACATACATTTTTGAGTAGGCAGTGTGTTAAACCATGTTTAGTTTGTCAAAGGGATCATCTATAAACTAGTATTTAATTAATATGTTAAATATAAAAATGTAAATTTTTATATAATTTTCAAAAATCATTTAAAATATATTATTTTCTGTTTATAGGGACATTTTTAATAGTTTTCTGAAAAATGTAAAAGACACACCTTCTGATGTGGTTCTAGCAGTGACTGGATCTTCTTCATGTGGTAGTTGAGAGCTTTCCGTAGGTCTTTGTCTCTCATGTTCCTCAGCAGCGTGGGAGAGATGAAGCTCTCTAAACCAAACTCCTTGCTGACACAGACACGCACATGCATTAAATGACTGTTTTCTAATGTAGCATGAGTATTTTTGAGTGTATGTGTGTGCTCTTACACAACGCTCTTAACAGATGCCCTCGCGGTCTGTCCACAGCTTGCCAGTTTCTCGTGCATGTGCAAAGCGGCTAGTCTCAGCGCTGTGTTACATTTCATCTCTACAGCATAGCGTTCCTGTAACACATCTCCCACACTCTACACACATTTATACACCAGGGTTACGTCAGTTAACTAAAGCTAAAACCACAAAACATTTTCCTTACTTGAAATGAAATAAATATTAACTGACATTAAATAAAAAAAAATATTTCAGCTATTTGACAAGGCAGCATTTCTTGACATTAATTGATGCACTAAAATAACTAAAACTGAAATAATTTATAAATTGTAAAAAAAAAAAAAAATAGTGACAAAAAACACCCAACAAAACTGCTGCAACTAAAATTAACATGAAAATGCAATATAAAAATGAAAACTAATTCATAATACTGATAAACTGTAATAGTACCTTACTTGCTGATACTTAATAACACAGCAGTCTTTAAAGCCTTGCTTTATTTCTACGCCACTTTATTTTTAGTGGTACATAATCAAATTCTACCTGCTGAAAGAGGTACTCAAACGCCACAGGATCATCCTGCAGGAGGTCCATTGGGTCTCTGGGAATGAAGCAGACTCTGAACAGACACCTGTAGTCATGGGAATCCTTCTTCTGTACCACCGAAAAAATTTATAAATTGTAAAAAAAAAAAAAAAATAGTGACAAAAACACCCAACAAAACTGCTGCAACTAAAATTAACATGAAAATGCAATATAAAAATGAAAACTAATTCATAATACTGATAAACTGTAATAGTACCTTACTTGCTGATACTTAATAACACAGCAGTCTTTAAAGCCTTGCTTTATTTCTACGCCACTTTATTTTTAGTGGTACATAATCAAATTCTACCTGCTGAAAGAGGTACTCAAACGCCACAGGATCATCCTGCAGGAGGTCCATTGGGTCTCTGGGAATGAAGCAGACTCTGAACAGACACCTGTAGTCATGGGAATCCTTCTTCTGTACCACCTGAAAGAGCAGCACTTTATTACAAACTCCAGTCGTGGCTGTAGTGTGTATAAGTAGGTATATTTCACTAAATTAATAGTTCTATATGGTTTTACATATGTTAGAAAATTAGACATATCTTTGCCTATCTTTATACATAACTTGCCTAGCTGCAAGCTACTCATAACTGAACAACCTTATTTTCCAGAAAATAAGTCACACCTGACTATGTCAAAATTGCATTGCTGAGAGAGAAAAAAGATAAGTTGCGTTGTACAAGTCGCATTTTGTTATTACATTCAGAAATATTGTAAAATATTGGTATATTAAATGTTTTCAAACATTATACGTACTATGAACGTATTTTATTTCTCCTTACTCAAAGGCATTGTGCACATTATGTAAGCCGTGTTGGAATATAAGTTGCAACATATTCAGATGATTTAAAAACTTGACTTATATTCCAGAAAAATACAGTAGTCAAGACCCTTTAAGTTACTGACAAAATATAAGATAATTACGATCAAGCTGTTTAAAACAGTCATTTATTTGAATTATACAATTATCAGTGCATATTATTTCTTTTCAAAATTACAGCACAATGAGGGTGACAACATCTAATTTGAACACAAATATTTACACAAGAGACAACTCATAAAAAACACCTCATTTATATTAGATGTAATTTTTACCAGATCAAAACTAAGTGATTAATAGTAGCAATTACAAAATAGATTTCAATAAGTCAAAACTGAAGGATGATGGGAAGAATCAGTGAATTGGCTGACTGAAGTGAACTGTCCACATTAATCAATACACAAATATGAATCAGACTTCCCAATGCTACCTGAGAGAGAGAGGCATTTTAGATGTGTAATGTGTTTGATCAATGCTCACTTGTGCACAATATAGTGTCATGCTACATTTAACTATTTGTCCTGCTACGGTTATTGTTGGAAAAGTTGCTTCTTAACGGTTAGCATTATTCTGAATGTAGCCGAGCTACTGTTGTAACTTGAAAATGTAACTATATATGCATTGCTACTTTTAGTTAGCTAGTGTGTTACCTTTTGTATGAGCTCCTCCTCATGCAGCAGCAGTAGTTTGGTGATGTTATATTGCTGTTCCAGCACCAGTGCGAAATGCTCAATACATCGAATGGACAGCTTCTCTTTCAGAGTCAACACGATATCCTGCACACAGAGACAACTTTACTACACTCTCAAAAATAAAGCTTTCAAAATAGGGTTTGAGCAGCAATGCCATAGAAGAGCCGATTTTAGGTTCTCAAGAGAACCTTTCAGTGAACAGTTCTTAAACTAACCATTTTTTCTTAGTTAAGAACATTTTAATGATCCAAAGAACCCTTTCCACTGTAAAGAACTTTCTGTGGAATGGAAAGGTTTCATGGATCTTAAATCACAGATATTAATAATGAAGCTTTATTTTGTAGAGTATACATCCACGCAAAGTCATTCTGGATTTTGGCGGTTAGTGGAACAAACATAGATGTCTTATAAAATAAAGAAAAAAGGGGTCTTGAAACTTTTTTTAGGCCCTTGACTCTTGGTGGATAGATGTTTTCATCTTTTCATAAAAATAAATTTAGGGTCAAGCAATAACTGATAGATTTCCTGCAGTATCGCTGGACCCCACAGTACTGAAGTTAAAGCCAAAGTTGATATAGAGTACAGAAAAGAAAAACAGCAATCTAAAACCTTGACAGTGGTGGACTTGTTAAATTTGAAGGCTTTGGTCTGGCCGTTCTCCAGGTACACCTTCAAAACGTTGGGCAGGAAGAGAAGAGAGTTTCCCTGGAAACAATGAAACATGGATTAGGAAAAAAGCATGTCATCATGTTTTGATGAAAACAAATATAACAACAACAAATGTATTATCATGCAATTCTGCTTGTGGTCGTGGCTAGATAGTACAAAACTATTAACCAGGCTGCATCACACCATTTTTTGGTCCAAGTGTAATCCTGACTAGGGTTGGTGTGAGAGTATGTGTGGCTTTACCTGAGTGTGTCCGTTGACGACCACCTCTTCTGCAAAGCGCACTTTAACGGGGTTTCTTCTCAGACGAGCTCTTTTCTCTGCTGTTATGAATGAAGACTTAGGATTCTGAAGGCAAAAAAACAAACATTTCTTTAAATTCTGAGCTGGAAAATGACACTATGGTCTTCTGTAGGGTTGCCTTATAGCTGAAATTTCAAGGGATAGTTCACCCAAAAATGAAAATGCTGTCATTAATTACTCGCCCTCATGTGGTTCCAAACCTGTAAGACCTTCGTTCATCTTCGGAACACAAATTAAGATATTTTTGATGAAATTCAAGAGATTTCTGACACTGCATTCAAGACACAGAAACATAGTAAGGACATCGTTAAAATATTCCATGTGACATCAGTGGTTCAACCGAGCAAGATTGACACAGAAGAAAAGAAATTGTTTAATACATTTTTGTTTTCTTTGCGCACAAAAAGTATTCTCATAGCTTCATAAAATTAATGTTGAACCACTGATGTCACATGGACTATTTTAATGTCCTTACTACCTTTCTGGGCCTTGAACGTGTCCGTTCGGTTGCTGTTTATGCAGGGTCAGAGAGCTCTCGGATTTCATCAAAAATATCTTCATTTGTGTTCTTAAGATGAACGAAGGTCTTATGGGTGTGGAACAACATGAGGGTGAATAATTAATGACAGAATTTTCCTTTTTGGGTGAACTAACCCTTTCAGACGTTTCATAACTAAAGATTTTTGTTTATCACTGTGAAGCTGCTTTGAAAAAATCTGTATTGTATAAACTACTATATAAAAAATGTGACTCAAATTGACTTGTACTGGTGAAGGCAAATCAGTAAAAAAAAAAAAAGGAACCATTAACAGAACAAACCCCCACCCTTCGGTTTCAACTGGAAAAGAAAACCGGATTTGTCTAAAAATTAGTTCTTGATTCCCAACACTACCACTATCTGACTCAGCATCAACAAATTGCAAGAAGACTCTTCAGTACACACCACCATATTTCTGAGGATTGTCATGGTTACAGAGTCCTGGCAATCCCTGAGGGCAGAGCACAAAACATGAAAAACAAAAACATTGTTACCAAATCATGAGGTCATGACATCATCATATTTACAAGTGGGGCAAGAAGCAAGCAAGCAATATCAATTCAGCAAAGTTATTTTAACTGTGTCCCTTTAATCTGCTCAGTCACCTAATCATCTGCTCCACGTTTTCAGGCGAAAGATCTTCTATGGCTTTATTGTTCAGTTTTAGGATCTGATCTCCAGGAAAAAGCTGACCGTCTGCTGGGCCTCCTACAAATAAACACACACACATATGCAACTATTAAATTACAGCTCTAGTTTCATGCATGCTGAACAGTACCTTCAATGTAAGTCAATGTCTGCTTTATATTCTTACAGGCAAAAAGTCTGATCACTGATAAAATGAAGAACACACCTCTCATCAAAAAGCCACACGATTTAAGTTATGTGCCACAGCTTAATACTTAGTTTTAGGGATTTGTTTAAATCACTAACCTTAACTGTAAGTAAAAGTTATAGTGATGAAATTATGAGATGAAAACTGAATTATTTGATTTTATGGTCATTAATGTTCGTAATTTCAAGATCAGTCTACACTACTGTTAAAAAGTATAGGTGGATCAGATTAAAAAAAAAATGTTTTTGAAAGAAAAATGTTCTTATGCTAACCAAGACTGCATTTATTTGATCAAAAATACAGTAAAAACAGTAATATTGTGAAATATTACAATTTAAAATAACTGTTTTCTATTTGAATATATTTTAAAGCTGAATTTTCAGCATCATTACTCCAGGCTTCAGTGCCACATGATCCTTCAGAAATCATTCTAATACGCTGATTTGCTGCTCAAGAAACATTTCAGTTATTATCAATGAATGTGTTATGGGTTTGTTCAAATCAAAGATTTGTTCAAATAGTAAAAGTTACAGTCATGCGATTGCGAAAGTTGCATTGTTAATTCATTATTCATGTCACGTCTGGTGCTTCTGTGGATGGAGTGTCTGACTCGGAGTCTGTCTCTGCACTGCTCTGTTCTGCCATTTACACTCATTTGTCTTCGAGCCAAACTATACACACACACACACACACACACACACACACACACAATCTGCCCTTCTGCCCCGACAACATCCCCTTAGTCTCTGATGGCTCTCTGCCCTGCCAGAACCAACCACCAATGCCTGGCAGATCTCTCTCTCTCCTTCTCCTTTCACATAATTATGTGCTGCAGGGCTGTGAGGTTCTCCCTCTGGGCTTTTATCAGCTGTTTCTGCTGCAAAAAGAGAGAAGTCAGCACTGCAGAATGACTGTGTGTGTGTGTGTGTGTGTGTGTAAGAATGCACACACAATAGCTTTGTTGCAAGATCCAGTGTACTGCTGTGCCGTCTGCTCTGTATACACAGCTGCCTTCTAAGGCGACTAAAATGAAACCTTATAAGTGGCTGATTTAGATATGGAACGCTCTGCAAAGGCGGGAAACATCCATTCAGGGATTTATCGCTTGTGATTCATGGGCAGACCTGCTAGAAGACATTAAAAAAAGATTTCAGCTGAGTCTGTGTAACTAGGGCAACGTTGTTGACGTGCAATCTCACGCAATCTTGCCTTCCTATGATCTTGTATTATTTTTTTTATTCTTTGTTACTCTCCTAATGTGAAGACAGTAAACAATTTGTAAAAAATCTGGGATGTCATTGATTCAATGAATGACAGCATCAACTCACAATTGATTCAGACAGAGTTTGATGTTAGCGTGTTGCTAAGCTAAAAATTCTATACCGTAATATAAAAGTGTATAGGGTTGCTGATATTACTTGCTACTAAAACAGTTCAGGTCTTTGTATTGAACTTGGAATAACAATTTATAAACTGGAATTTTATGAAAGTTTCGATTTTTCCTACTTGATTATTGTGACGTCATTTCCAAAAAAACTAAACAGTAATGGCTTCAGTTAAAGGTAAAAAAACTCTACATACATTTCTGCTAAATATTACATTTTATTATAAATTTTGTTAACTGGTGCTCTGTATTTGTTCTTTAATATTTTACACAAGAATATAAAGGTATTTATGTAGTATTTTTGGTCAGTACAATTTATCTTTAAATTAATATGTATATTCCACAAGGATGCATTAAATTAATGCATTAAGCAATTTATATTGTCATAGTTTCATTTACATAAGAAACTTTTTTAAATGAGAGGATGAGGAATTTCTGATATTTTTCAGAATTTAAAGTTTCTTGCTCACTGCGACACATTTTGGGATTGACTTCTATCAAGGATATATGCAAGGATATATGACTATGTTGCTATCTAGTTAGGTTTTTATGTGTTCTAACTAGATGTGTTGTGATTGTGTGAGGTTGCGTGTCAGTAACTGCTGGTTCAAAATGACAATAAATATAATTAGCTTGTGTCAGTGTGTGTTTGTATGTGTGAAGGAGCTTGTGCACCTGCATCGTAATGAATTAAATAAATGACAGAGGAGCAGGTGGCCACCTCACACACAGCAGCTCAAGTGTCACGTCCTTTCTCACAGTTTCACCATCTCTGTCAAAGCAGCACAGAGGGTGAAAATTCAGTCTGATGCAGAGATTTCTAGACACAAACATCCAGAGCAAAAGCTTATAAATCAGGGTACTTTTCTCAAGATAAACATCTGAGAAGCAGGACGGTGCTTCTTAGAAGTCTCCATTTAATCTTATTGGTGTCTCTGAGAAATATAAGAGATCTTAACAGGATCTCATTTGTGTTGTTTCTTTCCTCTGGGCACATTTTCTCACGCACAGCCAGGACAGTAGCCAAACCCGGCTTCACTTAGATCATAATCTGTGTTAAAAACAATCTGCTCTAGTGCATCCCCTAAGCCAAACTCGGGGGTGCTGTGATGAGAGAGTGAATCCATGGGAGTCCAGGACAGCATCTCTGATCACCTCCACTGTCACCTTCATAGGGAAGTTCTGCTGGCCCGAATCCCCAGAGTGCGACCTCCTGCCTCCTAAAATACGCTCCCTTTGAGAGACAGATAAAAACACACAGGCTGTGTTCAAAATGAAATACTAGTGTACTGCTTGATCTGTTAGTGTACAGTACTATATATGTCCAACAATTTTTTAATAACATGCATTTTTTAATTATTTTAAAATACAAATTCAAAAGTTTAGGGACAAAATTGCTCACCAAGGCTACATTTATTTTATACAAAATATAGTAAAATCAGTAACATTGTGGAATATTACTACAATTTAAAGGGGTCATATGATGCGATTTCAAGTTTTCCTTTGAGAGAGAGACAGGGTCACATCACAGTGGATTCAGCTGTCTTAACCGTGGCTTGTGTATCACAAACACATACCAGCTTCATCACTGTCTGTCACGCGACTCTGTTCCCCTTTCGGGCTCTATTTTGAAAGATGAAGCACGCGATTATGGTAAGGGGCGTTACATAAGGGGCCAATCACAATGCACTGGGTCAGCTGGCCAATCAGAGCAGACTGCGCTTGTCGGAAGGAGGGACTTTGTAGAAAACGAAGCGTTTGAGAGAGGCGGGGCATAGAGGACCTACAATAATGTACAGTATTTGAAAAATAATGTGTTTTTTGAACATTAAAGCATGTCAACATATTCTGTTACACCAAATACACAAAATAATGATCTTTAAAAAAGCATCATATGACCCCTTTAAAATAGTTGGTTTCGATAAGTATATTGTAAAATATATTTTATTTCTGTGATGAAAACCTGAATTTTCAGTAGTCATTACTCCAGTCTTCAGTGTGAGTGTCAGTGATTCTTCAGAAATCATTCTAATATGCTGACTTGATGCTTAAGAAACATTTATTATTACTGTCAATGTTGAAAACAGTTGTGCTATTTAATATTTTTGTGTAAACCATGATATTGTCTTATCTTTGTTGAATAGAAAGTTAAAAATATGAGCTTTCATTTGAAAATAGAAATCTTTTGTAACATTGTCTTTACTGTAACTTTTGATCAATTTAATGCATCCTTGCTGAATAAAAGTATTAAAATCGTACCGATTCCAAACTTTTGAACAGTACTAGTAGTGTACTTTTTTTTATTTTTTTTTTTATATATATATATATATTTATATTTTGCATTTTTTTAACACTCGTGTTGTGCTAAAAATCCTTTACCTAATTTGGTGTGCCTGGTCAAAAATTCTCATTATGCTATATTATCACCAAATCTGGGATTCAATCTTTTTGTCAACTTGTTTTCTTTCAGTCAGCACTGGTTTTGTATTTCTTTTTGGAACTGATTTATAGTAGGCTTCATGATCTGAGCTTATGCACCTCTGTAGCAACAGTTTTTGAGTGAAAAATCAATCATTTTGTCAATGCTCACTCCAAAACTGAAGTGTATAAGCTCAGATCGGTGAGGCCTATGATCAGTCAGTTCCAGAAAGAAATATAAAACCTGTGCTAATTGAAAATTGGGGGAAACCTATATTTAAAAAAAAAAAAAGAATAAATCACAGAAAGTACAAAAATGGCCTTTTTTGGGGGGTTGTTTGAGCAAAGAAAGTAAGTTTTACTCCAATGTGATAACATTAACTAGCATTTTCTGGAACAGAAAATCCTAAAATAAATAAGTACAGTACTAATTAAACTACTGAGGATTGTCTCTAAAAATATCACATTCAAATCAGTGGAAAACCACATGAAATGACGTCACTGTATGCCGACAGACTCTAAAACACATGGCGATGATAACTGCCTGATGAACGTGTGGTTGCATGGCAGGAGACGACTGTGTTTATACCAGCGGGTGAACGACAAATGAACTACAAGCCCACAGCAGATGGAAGTACGAGAAAATCTCGAAAGCAGTTCTCATGAGAAAACAAGGAATTATTTGCCATCTAAACATTTATGTAGATACAGATATTAAGTGAAGTACTTTCTGAAGAAAAAGAGCCCACAAACAAAATCTCTAACTACACCACTCTCAACAAATGCTGAATCTTGCGAGCTTCACAAAGCTGGAATTTATGGTAGGGCCCATCTGGAAACCAAGGCCAATATCTTATACAGGAACCATAAAGCCTGCGACCCTAATTAATGGAAAATAGTACTTTGATCTGATTAGTGTTCTTTCCCTATATCTATATGGGTTTGGAGAAAACCAAAAGATGGCTTCAACCCACACAGGCTGTTAAACACATGGGAGATCCATCATGGTTCGGACTGACTGGTTTGGTGGTTGCTCTGTGTGTTGTTCACAGTCCATGTGACATAGCAGCATCAAAGTGTGCACTACATCAAAAGATGACTACAAAGGCTGAGAGCACCAACTGGGACAGAGCCTAAGTCAACCGTCTTCCGTGGCTACATCTAAACATCATTAGAACTGCCTGTGATGTTCTGGAGCTCCAAATGTTAATGGGCGTTTTCACTTTTATAGGCTTTTCTATCCTTCGAGAAATGCATTTCTGCTCTGATTATAATATTATATGCATCTGTGTGTGTGTGTGTGTGAGGTTACTCCACCTGCTGAGAGAGTCTCGAGAACGGCGCAGCCATTTTCCCACCACCTGCTCCACTCGACCGACCCTGCGTGGAGATCGACTTCTGCTTCTCTCTCGCTCCTCCATCTAACTGAGAGATAGAAACACAGACAGAGAATAAGGATGAGGATCATACAGTGTAAAACACTATTTTTTAAATCAACATCAAAATTGACCATATGTGAACTTTTTTAAAGACCCATGAAGTCAGAACCAAAGTTTTGTGGCATGTTGTCCATGTTAGTTAGCTTTGGGGTCATTATTTTAACGCACTCCTAAAAGCAGGTACACTACCGTTCAAAAGTTTGGGGTCGATAAGATTTTTTAATGTTTTTGAAAGAAGATTCTTATTCTCACCAAGGCTGCATTTATTTGATTAAAAATATGGTAAAAATGTGAAATATTATTACCATTTAAAGAATGGTTTTCTATTTTAATATCTTTTAAAATGTAATTTATTCCTTTGATGCAAAGCTGAATTTTTGCAGCATCATTACTCCAGTCACATGATCCTTCAGGAATCATTCTAATATGCTAATTTGCTGCTCAGGAAACATTTACTATTATTATTATTAGTGTTGAAAACAGTTGTGCTGCTTCATATTCTTGTGGAAACTGTGATACACTTTTCTCCAGGATTTTTTGAGTGATAGAAAGTCCAAAAGAACAGCATTTATTTGAAACCGAAATCTTTTGTAACAATACAAATGTCTTTACTGTCACTTTTGTTGAATTCATGCTCTTCTACTATGTATTGCTGACATCATCTTGCACTACAAATTTTTGTCCAATCAAATGCTCTCTAGAATGGGAATGTCCCTCCCTCTTATACCACCTGCTTCTGACAAGTACAAGTTTCATTTCTGAGATTTATACTAAAGACTACTGAGTATTAAAAAATAGGGACAAGCCTTGTTGCAACTTCATGTTTCAAAAGGAAATACATCAACACAGGAAAGAAAACTCATCAATGATTTTGCAGAGCCAACATGAAATGGCAGTCACAATCTATTTTACATCTGTAAATGAGTCAAATCCATTTACTTCAATTTCAGATTTTCAGCTTATTTCATCCTTCTTAATTCATATTCTCATCTCAACACTCTCTCTCTCACTCTGCCCTGTCTGTGTGCTGGGTTTAATATATGCTAATAGCAGCGGCACAGTCATGAGGTGACACCAGGCCTGGCATTTAGAGGACAATCTACGTCACAGCAAACAAGATATCACATGCATAATAACATCAGCCATCTACAGATGATAGAAACACACACTGCCCCTATGCAACCCACACACACATTCAATCTGTTTAAATACCTGAACGACTTCTTTCGCTCCTCTGGACATGTGCAGCTACAAACACACACGCATCTCTCTCTTATCTATGCAGTCAGACGCAAGGGAGCCCTTACACACTTACTCAATCACTCACAAACCACAACTTCTCTAAACCACACTCTGTGTGTGCATGTGTGCTATCAAACACATTCTGAACGTCTGATCAATATGCAGTTTTCTTCTACTGTGTTTCATCATGCTCAGAATAATCGGCCTGATTATGCACTGATTTGCTGGTTGCATTGCATGCTGAAGAGGGTCATGTGACCTTTTACCTTTGCTCTATGAGATTGCATACAGATTCAGTCTAAATCCTGATGTCTATGAGGTTTGGTCAGTATAATGAAATTACATTTGCAAGAACGCTATGAAATGCGTGTCATTTACAAGCAACACTAAGAGTATTAATTAACAAAACCCGACACATAGTCTATGCAGGTGCACAAAGACAGATGGAAATTCGTGGCCAGCATCCTTTAGCTAGCTATATGTTGACAATTAAAACTTAAATAACTTGCTCAGCAAGATTCACTTCAAACAAATCGTTTTATCATTTCAGCAATTAATAATAAACAAGAGTGCTGCTTTACAGATTGTGTTCTGACACTTTTCATAATGCAACAACGTGTGAAATCAAGCTTGTGTAACTAGGCAGTGTTGTTACTGATAACTATTAAAACAATTAAATTTAAAATAAATACATTAAAAAATATTTTTAATTAATTTGTATAAGAATGAAATCAAATAAAATGTAAAACTGTAATTTTGTGAAATATTATTGCAATTTAAAATAAGAGTTTTGTATTTTAATATACTTTAAAATATATTTTATTCCTGTGAAGCAAAGCTGAATTTTCAGCATCATTACTCCAGAGTTTTCTTCTGTGTCACATGATCCTTCAGAAATCATTCTTACATGCTGATTTATTATCAATGTTGGAAACAGTTAAACAGGGACCTGTGATACTTTTCAGGATTCTTTAAAAATATAAAGTTAAAAAGAACAATGTATTTGTTTAATTTTTAAACTAAAATTAAGTGAAAACTATAACAGTATAAAACTGTGTATACAACACTGTAGCTAGAAGGGTTTATATTCACATTCTTACAAGCTTCACAAACAGACAGAATAAGAGATAAAGAAACAAAATAGGTAGAGACAAGTATGTCTAAGCACAACCTCCTTCAAAGCTGCTGAAGCAGAGAAAGAAAGAGCTCATTCATATGACTGACAAAAGACCAGATCAGACCGTTTTATGTTTGGTCTGTGTTACAGAACAATGATCATAAACCAGCATTTTTGGCCTTTGAATACAGACTGTTTCGACTGTCACATGAAGCTGCCTGAATAATAGAATTAAACAGATGAAATCAACATTTCCAATTCACCTTCTAAATAAATTTCCCTGGTTTTAGTATACACCATTCACATTACTCTGAACAAAAACGTTTGCAGTTTGTAATGTTTTGGAGCATTTTTTATTGGGTTGTTATGCAGTTGCTAAGTTGTTCTGATTGGTTTGTTGTGCACCACGTTAAAACTGCGATCACTTAGTAAAGTAGCAGCACATCTTTCCTCACACATGACTTGAGGAGTCATTTACGTCTGGAGCAGAAATGCTGTGGTGAGAGAGTTACACACTTAAGTTTAATAGCTAGGATTAAAAGACATATGATATAAGTATGAGCAACAATAATTGTAATGCTCCATTCACAACATCCACGATCTAATGGATAAAATTAAGCCCTGACCTACTGTATATTCAAACAAATATTCATACTGAATATTCAAATGCTGCTTCATGCTGTCAGTAAATTGAAAACGCATGTAAACCCAGTTCAGACGACCTCTTGACCTCCAAGGCTCCTCGAGCACAGCTAGATTTGCGGCTCTCATGGTACTGTGACAAACGTGATTAATCCAGCATGCAATCAGAGCACTGAACATGTGCGTGTGTGTGATGTATTAGTGGATTAGTACGCCCACCTAGTAAGTGTGTCATTTAGTCACTCGTGCTGATCCGGATTGATCTGGATCTGCAGATCCGAGATGGGCAGCTGCACTGCACTTATGCGTTAAGCAGGAGATACTATTGATATTTCATAGCTCACAGCAAAAGTAATTGGATGAAAGTAAAGTGACTGCAGATTATAAAACAGTAAGGTTTTGTGTTAAGAATTTATGCACTCAACAGCACACCTGTGTGTGTGTGTGTGTGTGTGTATGTGTCGAGTCAGGTAAGAGTCCTTCATGCCCTTGTGGAGTCATGAAGATGTCTGCGGTGACAGTTTCAGCTCCTGTTCATCCATAAAAACATGAGGCCTCTTCTCTCTCCACCTGCATTTCTGCATCTCCTGCAAGACTCAGATCAAACAGCCATCAAGCACAGCTCTCGATTTCTGTCCAAGAGTATGTGTAACATCCACACTTGTGTATTGATTTTTAATAAAATCATATTGCAACAGGTTTTTCCTAAAGCACATACACACTGGAGAAAGCTCTCAAAGCAAAAAGCTAAACAAGTTGAATCTATTATATGATATTATTAGTTTTGTTTTAGGCACTTAGTGCAAAAATAAACAATTTGTGTTGACTGCCTGTGCCTTCTGTACTAGTTGTTGTAAAACAAGAAGAAATGTCGGAAATCGATTTTTTTTAATTGTGTCCATTGGTTAAATCCATTTTGATAATAATAGTATTTAGGAAGTTTGCATTACAAACATATAACAATGTTATATGTTTGTAACAATGTTACAAACATATAACAATGTTAACAATTTGCTGTAATCTTATTAAATATAAAGTAGCATTAGTCAACATTCTAGTGCATATTAATTTATTCACGAAGAGTCTGCTTTCTTTACTTTTAGCTGAGCACTTTAAATTAAAGTTTCCCTTCAAGTTTTTAAGGCAATCATTTTGCAACCATTTTTTAAGTAAACTGAACCTGTTAGAATTTAAGGTGTAGGTTAAGGTCCCACACTTTTTTTTCAAGTCAAGTCACAGTAATAAACAGGAAAATAACAGTGATAATTTAGTAAAATTCATCAATTATGAAACAACGTCAATTTCAGATATAATTTAGTTCAATGTTGTTTAAATAGTTTAAAGTTGAGCATAACTAGAAAAATACTTATTCACTATTGAAATTTCCATGATTTTATAATTTATTTTAATTTCAGTGACATATCAAGGCCTGGAAAACATATTCAAGTTTATATATGGCTGTACAGAAACACAGAAATATGTGTACATGTTTAAAATTTCTATCCAAAATTCATTATTTAAAGATTATTTCACAGACATAACTTGAAATCTAATTTGCATGCCACTAAGAGCCTCAAACGAAACTTTAGAGTATCTTGCAAACATCTAATAGACAAACCTTGCAAACTGGCAAGTTCTTGCCACTTTTGTGTGTAATATGCATCAGCAGATGGGCTTCGAGTAGTTCATCCAAAGCTAAGACTAGACAGTTCTTGGCCAAAATAAGATGCAATGCAACCAGACTTCATGCTATATCGCTTATCGCAATTATTTCTGGGGCAATATATCGCACAACAAAAAGTTGTTATCGTGACAGGCCTAGCTGAAAGAAGTCGGGCTCTATGACACTACATTCAGCCTCAGTATTTCATTTAGTTCCTTTGAGAGCTGCTGTAATGACACTGCAGTCATCAGCCTCCGGCGGTACAGTAAAAGCGCTCAGATTTAGACACTCGCACTCAGCTGCTCCCGTTCACAATCACTCAGCACTCCTGTTAGGCTAAGTGATTTCTGCCAAATTCATTCTGTCATTCTCTGACAATCTCACCCCACTAATACTGCACAATTCAGTCAAAATCACTGACTGTCACGCTCAAACTCAACTAATAATGTCTTAATGCAGCACTCTCACTCTTACACACTTAGGCTCAATCCCAATTCTATTTTATCACACACACACACACACACACACACACAAACACACACACACGCGCAGCTCACACATCCAGGAGAAAAGACACTTGTCAACGCTGCCCCATGACTTTTATTAATAATAACTGAATTTGGTTATCGCCCTGATCAGACATTAAAATATGTTGTGGCACTATCGTGCAGTCTACAATGATATGACGTTAGTTAGCAAATATTAATGATTTTTTGCAAACATTTCTTTGAGTAACATGACTGTAAATATGAACTCACGATTGAATGTAACATAAAACAAATGATTACTTTTCGTTAAAATCTTTATTAATGCCAAAAATGCTTACATTTGTGTTTTTG